>NC_047128.1:11811454-12122704 GCF_009829125.3 Periophthalmus magnuspinnatus | reverse complement strand
AGTTTTTCAAGGTATTTATTTAGCAATAAAACACCTGCATTTAATAGGTTCAATCTCATACTGTAAAACACTCAATGCAAAGCAATAATGTCCCCGCCAGAAAAGTTCCTTTAATGGCACTTTACATTCATAAAAAACAACAAATGTTTAAATTTATCATGACTAAACTAAACATCTAAACTTAACATTTAAAAACTTATGATGATTGGAATTTTTTATAAGAAACAAGACCCAAAATAAGAAAACAAGGCAAGGTATGTATAAACCTGTAAAAAATACATCCAATAACCTGTGTTAATTATTGATTTATTCTGGATGAAATCTGGTCTGGACATTGCCTGAGTTTCACAACACACACTTCTTCAATACTTCTCCCCGTTTTCAGATGAGCGTGATTGACTCATCTGATTAGCCAATCAGGGACACGCATTGTGCGTTCATATCGGAAAAAATAAAGGGGAAAAAATATCACGGGGTGAAAAATATGGCGAATTTCTATAGAATCAATGAGCAAAGCTCTAAACCCTGTTAATCTGAGGTGAGATCAATTTCATTTCTAAATGACAAATGACCAATGAGCTCCTTTATTTCAAAAGTGTCACTGAAAAAAAAACAAACAGATCTGACTGGACGATCACGTTTCACCAGGCTTGAGACGCAGCGGAGGGCATGGAGACCAGACTGATATCAACCTGTATAAAACATACAGAGAGATATCAGTCTGGATTTGGAAAGTCTGGAGAGTTTTTTCAAACTTGTGGAGTTAAGTTCAAATGTTTATGAAAAGTTGTAATGTTATTGTAAAACGTAATGTGATTCCATCTTCCTCTTAAGCCATTCAAAGCCTTCCAGTATTGATTTTTCATTTTCACCCTTAATTCTTTGCCAGACACAAAATGGGAAAGTTTCAAAAGGAGAAACTATGATCCATAGTCAGTTCAATTTTCAAAACTTATCAAAGTCAGACTGGTCCTTTTGTTAGTTATAAACTGTCCACTAAATGTTTGCACCCACTCGTCCATAAAGATATGTAAATGATGTAACCTTTGAGTTGTTTCTGTACTGATGTCTGGCAAATTTCCATAACCTGCTCGTGCTCTCCTGGTCCTGTCCCTGGACTCTGGACCACAATAAACAAAGGTAAACACAGATGTAATAACCTGAAGCCTTGTGAGGCTCCTGCTTATACAAGACCCGTGCACTGGAATATGAGGCTTAAGGCTCACACCAATCGCATTACAGTGATGTGGGACAGAACGAGGGGGGATATCACACTCTCTGAAGGTGATTATGAGCAATATCGGCCTTTAGTTATTTAGTTGTTTAATCATTCAATGGTGTGTTAGTCAACCAAAGTTTGGATTAATCAAATTATTAGTCTATTTACATTATAACAATATATATTAGTGATGGGACTTTTGGGTCTTTAATGGGATCTAAATCTTTTGGATGTTCAAAAGAGCAGTTCAAAAGATTGACTCATTTTATATTTATTTATGTGACAGAAGCCATTGTCAGAAGTCATTTTTATGATTAATTTTGAAATCACCAATCACAGAGAGAAAATACCCAGGCTCAGATGTGTTAAAAATGGTTTAAACTGAGAGTGGGAGAGAGTTTACCCAATGAAATAATAGACAATCTAAATAAAATATTGCACCACAATAAAAATAATTTAAAAGCTGTTATTATGATGCCAAATATATTTTGTCTGCACAAATCTCTCACTTGTGTCGCCTGTTCTGCTTCTGGGCTGGTTTTTGTGTAGGTTCTGTGTTAATCACTATAAAAATGCATAAAAATTAGAAGAAAATTATTTGGTTCTTTTAAAAAAAATAAGATCCGGTTCCAGCTGACTCGCTTACTAACTTCACATTGCTAATATATATGTATAAGAGCAGAAAGAAGAGACGATGCAGTGAATCACGAGTTTAATCTGCCTCTTTACATAAACACAATGTTTCCTAGTACTTAAAAAAAAAAACAAAAAAACATTTCTCATCAACACCTGTGACAGATACTGAAAACATTTTAAGAGGTGTTGCCACGCCCCCTTTTTACTCTCCTAATCAGTCGGCAGGACATGTCTTTAGTCAACTGAGAATGTCTTTAGTTGACTACAGCAACAGATGTCACGTAGAGGTAATTCCATAATGCCAAAATGTGTCTAATGTGCACAATTGTTATAATTTGACAATTAAAAATATGTAACAACACCTTAAAAGGCACTGGACCTGATTTTTACTATCTGAAAAACAGCACTAGTTCATTTTAAATGGTTTGCCGGTTGTACAAAATTATTCTTCACTTACCTTCTGAGCATGCTAATTATTCACTGGAATGAGATTAAAAGTGCTTTTCACAGCTTCCACAGACCAGATGAGTAATGCTAATAACAACTAGCTTGCTAACAGCACACTTCCTGTTTTGCAGAGGATAAAACTTTTTATAATTAGATGCAGACAATACACAGCAAACTTATTTTGATCTCAAGAGCTGCTTGCACAATATATCTGTACTGGGGCAAGAATAATTTTACTTTATTACATGAAAAACATTGTGCACAGACCCAAGATAATGTCATCATTAAAGATGGGGGCACACGCCAATTTTTCTCTAATGATTACACTGTACATTGCCATGAAATATACAAAAGGTAAATTCATAAATGTTGAACCTGATCATTTCTATAAGTAACTAGACCCAAGAACACACTTTATTACAACTGAAATTCATTTCCCCATCTGTATTAAACATTACTGGCCTATAGAATGTTGTGATGACACCTGAAAGCCAGCAATAGTCTAATTTGGCATATCTCCAAATTTACAACTGCGATATTATCCATTTTTCTATATATGGCTGTCGTCTTTATGTTACACAAACTACCCCCCAGTGAACAGTCAAACACAGCAGGCGTATGATCAGTGTGCTCAGTGGACAGTGAAAATCCATTGACTCGCTGACCATGTGAAATGCCATTGTGATCATTATACAGCGCTATGGATGGATTCAGATGCACTATCACTGCTCCTGTAAACAACCACTCAATAATCACTCATCAGCAGATGAACACGATGGATTAAGTGTTGTATCCTGGACTGGCTCATGTCCTCACTAAAACCATTTTTAATTTACACAGTTGGTTGAATTGTATTGTCTTTTGTATTAAAAAAAAAAAAAAAATTCTGTTAATACAACTTTTTGTCCAATCTGTCAATTGGACAAAAAGTTGTATGAGTGAAGACATTTCGCTGTGATCATCCAAACCGCCTCTTCAGTTCTGGTCAGATTACTGGTGGACACTGCCTTATATCTGTCTAAATCTGATCAAAACTGAAGAAGCGAATTGAATGAGCAGCGAAATATCTTCATTCTTACAACTTTTTATCCAGTTGACAGATTTGAATTTTTGTTTTACTATCAATTATACCTAGACGACTGCGGGATTACACAGACATGTATTTTGTACTGTAATGATTGTCCCATGAGTAACCAGGAAAGGTGCAAGGCATTTTTGGTTGGAGGAGCTAAGGGCGTGTTAAGTTCTTCAATGTTGACGCTCAATTAACATGTTATTTTAGAGTCTTTTAAACATTGAGTGTTCCCTTCACCCCCTGCCATGTTTGCTTTGCTGCTTTAAACTAAAAAGTTTAAATGTAGTTAGTTCCTGTAATGATTTATAAAAACTAATGTGGAATTCTTTATTTTATTGCAGTCTCATTTTGAACATTGTGGTTGCCATTTAAAATTTTTTTGTTAAAATAGGATGTGCTATGAAAGTGAGGAAAAATCTTTGGGGCAGCTATGGCAGAGCATTGGCCATTCTAGAGGAGGCTAGTGCCCCCTCAAGCCTTTCCCTGGCACCACCCCTGTGAACAGCACAATGAGGAGTTTTCTGACCTCACACAGGGACAGCATAAATAATACACCATGTACCGGTAATTGTAAAAGCTCCAATTACTTAGGTTGCAGAATATTTTGAGTAACTGATAACTGAATGATACAAGCTGCTAACCTTGTAGTTTTGCCCTCTACAAAGCTGTTCTGAAATGTATGGGATTGTTGTATTAGTTCAGGGGTGTCCAGACTTTTCACTACAAATATAATTAATGTTAGCATCATAACATCAATAACCTCACATTGCATTATAATACAGAGTGTGTAATCCCAGCTTTATTGAAAGGTACAGGGGCTTCGTCAAAGCTTTGTTATCAGCTCAGAGTTCAGTCTTCTCTCAAATGTTAAAGCTCCTGAGTATGTTTTTCTTCTTTCTTTTAAAAACAAACATTTGCAAATCTAACCTCAACATTACACATAAAGAGAAACATTCACATCACATTTACCCCCAAATTTGTGAAGCCCCAGTTAGCAAGATACTGAGGATCAGCTATGCTATGTCACTGTCAACGTGTGTCTTTGTTATACCATTGAAGCCCTTGATTGACTACACATTAGTGAGTTCACATTATATTAAAGAGTATTTGTTTACATGGTGAAAAATAAATAGAGAGCAGTTTGAGGAGAATAACAGTCCTCAGGACAAAAGTGTTGTGTGATATGAAAGAGTATGTAGTATATTTAGTGCTATTGTTGAGTATTGGTGTACTTACCACTGGAGCAGTCCAGTCCTCCCCAGCCCGGCTCACACTGACATGTGTCTGGAGAAACACAGCGGCCGTGAGCACATTCGTCTGTGCACAGGGCTGCAACAGAGAGGAGGCAAATACAGGGTTAGAAAATACTTTCACTTTCAATGAATACAATTATTACACATATTAGTAAAGGTGCAGTGCAGACTCCACCTGCTTGTCTCCATGGAGATGTTATATTTTTGCCAAGAATCTTACACAGTATTGAATTATATTTCTTGCTTGGGAATACATATTTTTCCACTACTTTCCAAAGTCTTTACAAAGTATGGTGAGTCTGGTCACCAGTGCTCACAAGGAACAAATGAAAGGAAAAAATATATATCAGGGGCTGAAAAACATTGTAGATTTCTGCAGAATCAATGAGCGAAGGACTGAATTCTGTTCATCTGACATACGAGATTCATGTTATTCATGTTATTCAAAATGATGGATGAAAAATGAGCTTCTTCGTTTCACTAAAATAAACAAATCTGATTGGACGGCTGTGTGAGAAATGACAGAGGGTGTGGTGAGGCAGATATCCCTCTGTTTAAAAAAATCCGAGGAGACTATTTGAGCAGGTACTAACTCCCTACAAAAAAGTGACATAACGCACCTTTAAAACCAGTTATACCAAAGAATATCCAGCGGCAGGTTATAAAGCTATGTCTTGTTCATAAAATTGCTTAGTCCATCATTTCCAACTAATGGACACTTTGGGAACTGCAATTTCCTCAACAATTTCACCATTTGATAAAGTCAGTTTTGCCGGGGGTCAGATGAGTGGAGGACACATAATCTTCTAGTGGTCCCATACATAAATAATGGAGTTGTTTGAGGTCGGTGATAAGCAGCAGACTTCCCCTGACACAGTCCAAATATGGCTGTGATTTTTCATAGGTCTCTGCTCCAATCAGAGGTGTCACACTCTATCTCTATCTCTCTATAATAAATGGTGCCATGTCTTTATAAAGAGCTCCTATTTGTCATTATCAGTGCAGGCTATTGTCCCCAGTCCTCCTGATCTGAGCTACAGCTTTTTGGAGTACACGTATTTTTAGAAAAAAAAGAGATAAAGATGAGAGTAACCCAACGCTTTTTGATTATTATTAATTTGGAGTTTTTGTTCATAATATTAGTAGCAGATGACATGAAGCGATATGCCAAATGTAGTTTAATTGTCTAACTAATATGGAAACTGCTAATTAATATAGACTTTGATACCACAATTATAATTAAACACGCTCTTTAATAAAACATAATATCATTTGAAACACAATAACTCCCATTTGATCTGATTTGATTGATTTGATTTTGAACTTGCTCCCGGGTTTTGCACACAGAAAACTACTCTGGCTTTTTTCACGTTTAAGGATGATTTTTTAGGCATAAAAGATCAGGTTCAAATAATACAAACTGTATTGTCCAATAATCAGGAAGTGCGTGCTAGTTGTTGTTAGCATTACTGTGACATCAAAACTCCGTTCTGGTCTCTGGGTGCTGTGAAAAGCACTTATAAACTCATCGCTATGAAAAATTATGATGCTCAGAATGCATAAGCTAAATAAGGAATAACTCTGGACCACTTTTTTCATGTTTTAAGACAGGAAAATGTTGTGATGACGTTTAGAGCGACATCAGTTCCCATTAGGCACTGCAGTTTTCTAAAGTGGAAGTCAGCAGTAATTTTAGATCAATATTCTGATTTAAAATATCCAAATTATAACATAATGATCCACGTGTGTCATAACTTATAACTATAGAGCAGACACATGCACGATAGGTCTGCTTTAAACTATTAGTTCTTCATTCTTTATTATGGTTAATTATAGTGTAGTTATTATAAAGTGTAATCTAATGCAGACTTGATGATACTATTCAGTTGCGGAGTAGTATTCTTTGGTAATTAGTTCTAGCAGACTCCACAGTTTGAACGTGTGCCATTGTGTAACTCCTCCTACAGTGAGCACAGATCAGTGGTGTATCGCATTCCACTGCTGTATAAACAAAGTGACTCTGGTGCCAAGTCCCTTACCCGGGTCTGATTGATACTTTGCAGTGACATCACATTGGGGGTATCCTGTATATATTTCTTTGGTGGAATTTTTAGCAGTTACCATGGTGACACAATGCACACTGCCAAAAAGGTTTTTAAATAAAGAAGAAATACAAAATGAATTTAAACAACTCATTACGAGCGTTCATGGTCCTGTTTAGGAGTTTGATGATGGGTGATAGAGTGACTAAAAGAGAAGCAATTGGCTAATGCTAGCTAGCTTGTTACTGTCATATTATTTGAGAAGTATTTGTTTAACAGCACAAATCCTCTCATCTGTTGTAGTTTCAGCTAAGTCAGTTCTTTATGGTCATGTTGTGTTAAAACAAAGCCCAGATTAAAGTCTAACTTGAGTAAGAAAGCTTCAGACAGAGCATTGCCTTCAGTTAGCATCACATCACAGGGAATGTTAATAATATCAGCTGCACAGTATCAATAGAGCAAACTGGTGCAAACTGGTGCTACAGCCTCATCCTCACGGCCTGTAAGTGAACCACGCTCTGGGCTACACTCAGCACAAACACAAGTGCTGACAACGGAGGATTCAACTTCTTCACACTTCAGGAAAAAAACTGGAGAAAGACGATACAGGAAGGGGAGGGCAAAAGTTATGATGAGGCAAAAAGATTACATATAAATACACATTTCATTTTTATGATTAAGTACGGTTGTATATTTCAAATGTATATGTTTTTGTAGCACTATGCAAATGTTCTGGTTGTGGGGTCTGCAACTAGTCCCCATGAAGAAAAGGAGGCTGCCCTTCTCGTCAAGTTGTAGTTTGGATGAAGCTTAAGGTTTTAAGAAATAATATATGTTTAGTAATACAGACAGGTTGGGACACTGTAGATAAAGTGAGCCTCAGTGAGTGAATTCTAGAGGTTCTGAGCTTTCACACGAGTCCTGTCCGTATATTTAGAATGACAAAAAGGCTCCTTTCTAAAACTGCACAAATGTAGGCTATGGTCCCTTTAAACTGGGCATCATAAGTTACTATCTGGAGTTAGCAGAAAGTGTACAATGAACTTTCTTTCCACATTGTGCTGCCATTTGTAACTCTCTAATGCTTAAGTTTGCTTTCAAGGCAAACAAAGTCAATATTGTAAACCTCCGCAATCTCAATGACTTTAAAACTACCACAAGATCAAGGAAAGCATTTTCTTTAAAGATTTGAACAAATCCAATGAAAAAAGGACAGGACATAAAAGACACGAGCAAGGACGACAGAACAGGCTTTGTCAAAAATAAAGTTTGTGACAATGGTCCAGTGCACAGAGCAAGGCTAGGGCACCTCAGCTGTACAGGCTCAGGAATATTTTATAAAGACAAAATAATACAATATAACTGGATACAGACTTTTTCAAGATCATAACAACATATATCTAAAGAGGGTTTAGGTATAATCCAATAAAGGTTTAGTGCAGGTTTAGTCCAGATTTTGTCATATTGGCTTAGTTTTGGTTTAGTTCTGGTTAGTCCTAGTTTAGGCAGTGTTTAGTCTGGGTTTAGTCCTACTGATTTAGCTCTGGTTTAGTCCTGGTTTAGGTTTTGTTTAGTCCTGGTTTAGTTCTACTGGTTTAGCCCTAGTTTAGTCTGGGTTTAGTCCTACTGGATTAGCTCTGGTTTAGGCCTCACTTAGTCCGGGTTTAGTCCTCATTCTACAAGCTTTGTTGGTTGTAGAATACATCTATAGCAGGGATCTCAAACTCGCGGCCCAGGGGCCAATTGCGGCCCGTGAGAGGATATATTGTGGCCCTCAGGACAGTATGAAAGTTTAATGTTAGTGTGGCTTCACCATGTGTTGCTCACACTGTGTACCGTATTTTCCGCACTATAAGGCGCATCGGAATATAAGGCGCACCTTCAATGAATGGCCTATTTTAAAACAAATTTCATATATAGGGCGCACCGCATTATAAGGTGCATAGAATATAAACTACTGTAGTATCTGGGGTTGTGTTATGCATCCACGAGATGGAGCTGCGCTAAAAGGAATGTCAACAAAACAGTCAGATAAGTCAGTCAGTCAAACTTTATTAATAGAATAAAAAAAAACGTTCTGAAAACTTTGTTCACTCACAAAACAAGTTAATGCATCACAATATAGTAACTCTCGAAATAGTGCAACGCAATAACAATAACTCAACATTGTTCAAACTTTAATGTCCATTTTCACAATATCTTCCAGCCTTGTTTAGTTGTAAACATGTGAAAGAAACACGTAAACCTCACTTTTTCAGTTCATTCCTCATTCACGAATCCGTCAAATTCTTCCTCTTCAGTGTCTGAGTTGAACAGTTTGGCAAGCTCGGCATTCAAAGTGCCCGATTCCGTCTCGTCAAATTCGCCATTATCCGTGTCGCTGCTGTTGTCTTAACAGTTCAGTGACAATTCCTGCCTTCGCGAAAGCTCGGACCACAGTTGAGACTGATATATCAGCCCAGGCATCCGCAATCCATTGTCAGATTGTGGCGTATGTCGCCCGGCGCTGACTCCCCGTCTCCCCGTTATCCCTATAGCGTCAGATCCTATCGTCGCCGATAGAGCGTGGTTGCGGACTTTCCAACACCGTAACTTCGCGCCCAGTCGTGCTCTCATGTAAATTCAAACGGTGTCTCAAAGCAGAGACATAGGGCTATCTAAATATTTTACCGTCATTATGGTAATCTACCTCTGTTGTCCCTCGAAGGTGACGAATGAGAGCACGGTGCTGCGGAGATTTTCCCAGTCATTTATTCGATGCGTAAAAGAAAAAATACGGATGGATGTGTAAAATAGAAGGAGTTGTGTGAAAAAATGCAGTAAATTCTGATACTTCATTTAACATGATTTTTATGGCTAAAAAGAATAAAAGTGTAGGTCTAGGTGAGCTATACTGGCCCATAGTGTGCTCAGTCCTTAAAGGGTTATTACCGCTATTACTTCGGAGACGCCTCCTGACTACGGGTGTCATAACTGATCAATATTGATCCATATATAAGGCGCATCGGATTATAAGGCGCACTGTGGGTTTTTGAGAAAATTAAAGGCTTTTAGGTGCGCCTTATAGTGCGGAAAATACGGTACTCCCGTCACAAAAGATTCAACAAATAACAATGTGTATCCATAAAATCCACAAGAATTAGCATATTTCCTCAAGTATGTTGAAAACAGCGGTGACGTTTGAGAAAGTTTTAAATACCTGATAAGCCCAGCCTCACCCAGACTCTGCCTCCTGTGGCCCCCAGATAATTTGAGTTTGAGAACCCTGATCTATAGACTCATTGCTTGTAGAATGCATCTATACCCTTGTTGGTTGTAGAATGCATCTATAGCCTTATTGGTTGTGAAATGCCTATATAACCTTGTTCCTTGTAGAATGCAACTATAGCCTCATTGGTAGTAGACTGCATCTATAGCCTTGTTGGTTGTAGAATACATCTATAGCTTTATTGCTTGTAGAATGTGTCTATAGCTTCATTTCTTGTAGAAAGCATCTACAGCTGCTTATGACGCTCTACACACAGTCTAATTATGCAGTATTGACTTCACTCACGTCTGAACTCAAAAGCTGTCCGGATCACACAGTGCAGTTTTTGCAAACAAACATGGCAGCTTAGGCAGATCTGAAGGTTTAACACAGTATTTAGTGGAGGGACAGAAATAGGAAACAGCTATAGATGTTGTCTGAAAATAGCGTTTGATGGTAGATTGGTCATCACTTTAATGTCTTTTTATTCTGTAAGCTGGTGTGTCCTGTGTGATCATGTAGAAGGACATTTGAGATTATAAATAAAATACAAGTTGTACAAGTGTTGTTGAGGAATGTTAATTTTAAAAGCCTCAAATGTTTAGCTAAGAACGAAGCTGAATCTACATGACAAATATTTAAAAATATTGTATTTATGGTTAGCTGGACTTCCATTCCTTGTTTACATAGAAGTATTAGTAGTAGTAGAAGTGGTATCACTAGCTGTGGTAAAACTAGTGTAAGGTAGTAGTAAAACATCTCATTTTGTTTTTTTCTCACAAGTATTGAGACTAGATTTGCGATATTTGTTTTAATGACATAATTCTGTTCAAAGTTCACATTTTAAATGCATCCAGAGGAGTTGACAAAAAGACTGAAATATGACTTGGCAAACTAATACAAGAATGACATTTCAGGACAGGGTTACAGGGTTAGATGTTGTTTTAACTTTGTCCGTTCAAATTGCAATTTCGATTCAGATGTGATGAATCTTGCAGCCTTAATTTGGAGGCTGTTCAGAACAAGAATGAACTATTGCACTGGAGCTGATTTCACAATAATGAACTTCACCTTAAATATTCTGGTTTCACCTCCCTTGCATCTGCCCTTTTTGTTTACTTGGTTCCTTTTGTTGGTTTGAGGAGTTCATTTGCTGGAATAGACAGGCTCTCTGTCTTTTAGGTCATTATTGAGTAAACGTTGACACCCAATAATCACAATGGCAACACCTGATTAGACTAAAAAAATCTATTACAATTTGCCTCAGGCCTGTCCTCGCCCCAGAGCAAAACTACAACATAACTGCCACTGTGGAAGTTACATACGCTGGTAAAGGCAGTCTCATACTAAATATACTATGAGCTCAAAAACACACTGCATATGTACACTTCAGTTAATTCCACCCACTGTAGTCCTGGTTTAGCTCTGGTTTAGTCCTGATCTAGCCTTGGTCTAGCCCTCTTCCAGCCCTGGTCTAGCCTTGGTTTAGTACTAGTTTAGCCCTAGTTTCAACCTGGTTCAAGCCTCCTGGTTTAGTCCTGGTTTAGTTCTGGTTGAGTTCTGGTCTAGCCTAGGTTTAGCCCTAGTTTAGTCCTGGTCTTACCCTGGTCAAGTCTTAGTTTACTCCTGGTTTAGTCCTAGTTTAGTCTTCCTTTAGCCCTGTTTTAGTCCTGGTTTAGCCCTGGTTTAGCCCTGCTTCAGTCCTGCTTTAGTCCTGATTTAGTTCAGTCCAGTGAAAACCAGTCTTCAGTAGGGATGTGGAATACTGACATAAATTAATGTATCTTTATTTGTGCTTTTTACATAATATTGCAGTGCATCAAAAACATGCTAAAATGTGCCAGTCGATGTCTTAACTGAGATCACACTGTGAGTTTCTCGCAGTGTGATCTTTAGATGTAAGGAAGCATCTATATACTCAATATTGTACTTTTGCATTGCATATTTTCAAAATGACTAGTATGAAATCTATCTTACCATTTCATTTGATCAGTGATGCCCACCTCTAATCCTTTGGTAGATAGCTGTCCTGGTTAGGTTTAGTCCTGATTAGGTTTTGGTTTAGTTTTTGGTTAGTTCTTATTTTTAACATTGTAGAAATCCTAATTTTCAACGTCAAATCTTAAATGAACGTCTTGTTTTGTATACCAAAGGTTTTTATTTGGATACATCAAATATCTGTGTTTGAGAATCACAGTCCAAAATGAGATCTTTCCTAATCACAAACTGATGTAAAGCTCTGATAAGGTCAATGCAGGATCTTCGGAAAACAGGAAGACCCCTCATCCGTGTAACCACATTACAGGCCACCTCCTCCCATTATGTGGAAGGCACAGTGTCCTGGTTTAGAGTCTGATTTAGTCCTGGTTATGTCTTGATGTAGACCTACTTTGCATTATATAGAACTGATGTGATCCTGATTTAGACAGAAATTGACTGATCCTACATATTTAGACAGAGTTCTTGTCTCAAACAGAAAACACTCTGTTCCACCTTGTGATGTCATGTGGTAATACAGGAAGTGCTACAATCTGTTTTTAAACTCCATACACCTTCACTGGAATCATTTGGATGATTTCAGCCCTGGAATTGCTAATCTCTGTTGAACGAAAGGTAAAAGGAGCTCTTAACTTGAAAACTACCACTTCCTGACATCACAAGGTGGAACAGAGCATTTTGAGCTTTGGAGATATAGACAGAGTAATAATAAAGGGTTACTCAAACGTGTGTGTGAATGAAACAAAACACAACTCCAGGTATGTTTTTGATGAGGTAACAACATTATAACATGGCTTAAAGCTCAAGACTCAGTTTTATGTAATATAAGACCTAGCTTGTACTACGTTAATATCATTAAACTTTTGAAAATCATTGGCCGTAATCTACTCCATCTCTCATATATAATTACATATTGATGTAACAGCCCTGATAAGCTTACTGATGTACTACGGCATCACTAAACAGGAAAGACTCATACACCAATCTAATAACAAATCCCTCTCTTTCGGAGGGATGCATTCAATTAGCTTCCTCTGCGCTCCCCCGGACAATACGCATGTCCAAGGAGGTTAGTGTAGCATCATAAGAATTAGCTTGGGGCATTGAAAGCACTTGGACCATACTACACAATGAAGTCATCCCCTGCGTGGATCTAATAAAGTTGTTTACAAGCAGCAGTGAAGTCAAAGAATACAATAGCCCCACGTGGTCGCTACGGTAACCCCCAGGCAGGTCCATTCTCCTCCATTTTAAGATAGAAAGAGCCCAGCGTAGCATGCAGACGACCATCTAGAGTGGATAATTGATTTGCTTTGAGCGAGCAGTGATAAAGACCAGCCAAAGTCATCTTGACTTTGTCTCAGATGGGAGCAGTTTTGAGTCATTTCAAATAAAATATATTATAAGGATTAGTACTGGCTTAATCCTGGTTTTGTCCTGGCTTAGTTCCAGTTTAGTCTCGGTTTAGGGTGTGTTCAAAATTACTGGGTAGTCCAAGACCTGGTTTAGACCTGGTTTAGACATGGTTAAGTCCTGGTTTGGTACTGGTTTAGTTCCGGTTTAGACTTAGTTTAGACCTGGTTTAGTCCCTGTTTAGAGTGGGTTCACAATTGTTCTGGTTTAGATATGTTTTATTGCTTAATTAAGTTCAAGTCCTTGTTTATTCCTGGTTTAGTTCTGGTTTAGACATAGTTTAAACCTGGTTTCCACCTGGTTTAATCTTGGTTTGGTGCTAGTATAATCATAATTTAGTCAAAGTCTTAGTTCAGCTCTGGCTTAGTCTTGGTTTTGTCCTAGTTTGATTCTGCATGGTCCTGGTTTAGTTCTGGTTTAGGGTGCGTTCACAGTTGTGCTGGTTTAGATGTCTTTTATCGCTTGATTAAGTCCAAAACCTGGTGTAGACATGGTTTAGTCCTGGTTTGGTCTTAGTTTGATCCTGGTTTGGTCCTGGTTTAGCCCTGCTATCCCTCCAGTATACTATAGCGAGCAGTGATAAACACATGTCACAGACATCTTAACTTTATCTCAGATTGGAGTCGTTTTTAGTAATTTTAAAGGTGCACACAATCAAGTAACAGGTCAATTCTATGAAGAAATGACCCTGTTCACAGTAAGAATACATGTTTCTTAAGTATTTGTTGGGCAATAAAACACCTGTAATAGAATAATTAAAACACATATGAGTTGAATGTCAGACCGTGGAACATTACAGGCAAAGCAATAACATCTCCATTAGTGTTGTCACAGTATTAACATTTCAGTACTAAATACTCAATACTCAATATTGATTCTGATACCACAATGATAATAAAAAATTATTTCTTCAAACAGTAGAATGGGATTTTCAACATTAAATAGTAGTACTTTCTTTTACATTCCCATGTGGCCTTATATCTGTGTAATCCCTCAGTGGTCCAGGTAGGTTCCATAGTGGTCCGTGGTCTTATACTTGTTCTGATACAGCTTAATCCTGGTTTATCCCTGGTTCAGTCCTGGTTCAGTCCCAGGTTAGTTCTGGTTTCCCCTCAGTGCAACATGCACACACTGTACTAGAGTGGATAATGGATTTGCTTTGAGCGAGCAGTGATAAAGAGCAGCCACGGACATCTTGACTTTGTCTCAGAGAGGAGCAGTTAAAACAAATGTAAACACTCTTCTGCAGATTATTAAAGTGAATAATGAGAAGACAGACAACTCAACAGAGGACACACGATGGCGGGTAAGCCATAGACTAGACTAGTATATGCCCATAGACCACTATAGAACCTACCTGGACCACTGAGGGATTACACAGATATAAGGCCACATGGTAATTATTCCTTAGTATCAAAACTGAGTGAAATTTTAGTAGCGTGACAACATTAACTAAGGTCAAATCCTCCAGCTAAGGTATCCAAGACCACGAGGGAAGTCCTGGTTAAGCCCTTATTAAGTCCCGGTTTAGACCAAGTTTAGTTCTGGTTCAGTCCTGGCTTATTCCTGGTTTAGTTTCGGCTCCATCTTCATTTAGTCCTAGTTTAGTCCTGGTTTAGTTCTGATTTAGTGCTGGTTTACTCCTGGTTGAGACTTGGTTTAGTCCTTGTTTAGTCTTGGTTTAGTCCTGGTTTAATTCTGATTTAGTGCTAGTTAAATACTGATTTAATCCTGGTTTAGTCCTGGTCTAATCTTGTTCTGGCCTTGGTTTAGCCCTGGTTTAGTCCCAGTGAAGTACACGTGAAGTGGATAATTGATTTGATGTGATGAGTAGAGTAAAGAGCAGGCGGACATCTTGACATCCATTGGGGCAGGTATGAGTCATTTTGTGGACAGTGGGGTCAGCAGGAAGCTTACCATTAAATCATAGTTTTCTAATGGTTTTTATACAGGTTTAAAATGACATTAAAACCACAACTTAACCTGTCAAATACATCAAGAGCCCCTTTGGGTTTTGGTGAAAACTGATTTAGATTTGGCAACTCAAAGCTCAAAGTATGATGTCACTGTTTTTACAAAGGTGGGTCTTAGTGTGTCAATGCTAATGCTAACTTTTATTAAAACGTTGAATCTAACATCACATCACAAGTACATTTGTAGTAAAGATGACCTGATTATTTTTACGTGTAGATAATTATATCTGTGGCGTTATTTAAACATTTCTCCCAAATTAGCATTAGCAGTAGCACCGACACACAAAGATGGGTAATATGTATTTTTATAACTAACTAACTCATGATTTTGTAAATACCTAATGCGCATTGCTGTGGTTGTATTCTACATGTGTAATATTGTGATATTGTGTGTATGTGAGAATGTGTGTGGGTCAGAGAGTGGACATTGGCCATTGTTGTAATATTTGACTAAATGCAATTTCATTGTATAAATGACTTGCGTAAATCAGGGACTGGTGTTTAGCTCTAATCTGGTGTGGGTCATCTCTGTTTTTTTAGCTCAATGTCTCTGTACATTGTCCCTTCAAAAAAAGACTAAACTAAGCTAAACATACCTTTGTAAAAAACTTGCATTTATAAATTGCTTAACATGTTGTCAGTGACATCGACCTGCAGCTACCTGTCCACTGTCTGATCTGTCAGGATTTAGTGATTTTAAAGCCTCATAGACATTACATTACTGGGGAAATGGCAGCCAGACTGTCGCTCTGATTGGAATGAGCTAGTGCTGTTGGGCACAGAGCCTATTCCCCGGGTCATATACACAATGACTACAATTCCTTGTGGTGTCTATGGGGCAGTGCACTTTACATGAGACACTTACGAACACACAGATCTCCGCTCTCGAAGAACCCAGGGCAGCACTGAGAGCGTCTGCGGTACATGGTCCTCACTCCTCTCCTGTACGCCGTCTTGTAACTGATCCTGGAAACGCAACACACGTAAATTAGAACATATGGGCTGGATATCGTATCTGTCACTCAAACTTTACATTAGACGAGTTATTTACTGTCAGTCCTAATAGTCAATGGTACTAAGTGGTTTAAGGCAAGAAGTTCCATGTTCGACATAAGGCAGTATATAGTATAGATAAAATGTTGACCATGCTATACTTAAACTTGGGTGTGAGTGGCATAGTGGTAAGAGCATTTGTCCATCAATCTAAAAGATACAGGCTCATGAGTGAAAGGGTTGACAAAAATGTTGCTTTAAAGAAGACATAAGCTTTTTGATCCTGGAAACACACAGAGAATAAGAATGCAATGGTCAGATACAGCAGTTTTACGCTTAACTTAGATTGCATACATTATCATTACTTTCAGTCCTAGTAAGTATTTTATGATGCCTCAGCTTCATATATAATTGTAAATGATAAATGGTCACATTTTATATAGCACTTTTCCACCTTCAAGGTACTTCACAAGCACTTTACATTAAAGATCCACTGACCCATTCATATACCAGTGTACGCTGCTACCAGGGGCAAAATGGTTTAAGTGTCTTGCCCAAGTACTCAACAGGAGTTGGAATTACACCATCAACCTGTTGGCCAATGATGTTTTATGTCAAGAGTGGGATTCGAACCAACAATCTTCGGATCAGTGGATGTGGTCGCCCCAACTGAGCTACTGTGTATTGCATGTATTGTATCGTATTGCTCAATAATATAACCGATATGTTGACTGGTAGTAATTAACACTTTGGCTTTAAGTATCTGCCAATCCCTAATATAAACACCTATTTATGGAAAAGCACTGATCACAAAGAGTAAACACCAGTCTTCAGTTGAAATTTGAACCT
The DNA here is from genome assembly GCF_009829125.3 of Periophthalmus magnuspinnatus. NCBI lineage: Eukaryota > Metazoa > Chordata > Actinopteri > Gobiiformes > Gobiidae > Periophthalmus > Periophthalmus magnuspinnatus. Next base: position 12,105,559 of record NC_047128.1, on the reverse strand, counting down.
CTTACAAAAATATTGTGTTTTGAAAATAACATTGTTGAGTCTTAGAGGGCATTTTGAACGGACTCAAGGACACTGAGGTTTGGTGACATTTAGCAGAAGACGGATGGTTTTAGCCACAGGAGCTAACGCGACTCCCATAAAGTTTAATGTGGTCGTTAGCGCGCCGTGCCAATGTACTCATCAGAAATATCACTCCAAAGGGTCCAGGGGAAAGGGGGTGGGGGGAGGGGGGACCAAAAGTTATTTATGAAGCTAAAAATATTATAGTCAAAAGACCACTCACTATTTTTATCTCACATTTAAAGTCAAAAAGTTACATGTTCATGTATTCGTTGTCATAGTACTTTCTTTTATATTCCCATGTGGCCTTATATCTGTGTAATCCCTCAGTGGTCCAGGTAGGTTCCATAGTGGTCCATGGGCGTATACTAGTCTATGTGTCTTATAATTGTTCTGATACAGCTCAAGATCATTCTAAAGCTATTCAGAAAAAGTTCATTTCGGTCCTGTGAATGTCACTTTTTAGTATCAATACTAGTTCAAATGAGTATCTAGTTTTGATACTAAATTTAGCATTGTTTAGTATCAAATTTTTGATACTTTTGACAACCCTAGGTAATATAGAGTCAAAACTCAAATGTACACGATAAGTCGACTAAAAAAGGGGCATGGCAAAAGATCTCAAAACCATGTATGTATCTGACCCAAACTGCACTCACAAGACTAAACCTGCAGGGGGAGTTCAGGCAAAAACAACTATTTATGGAGAAAAAGTACAAGGGAACAATGTATTTATATAAAGACAAATTAAACTGGTGAATCATAAATTTAATCTGACTTTTAACATATAATACTAAAAAATACGAAATCAGCTAATTCACTCACTCCTTTTCTGCTGTTGTCCCATACAAATCCTTGTAAAAATATGATTAGACACTACTGACTGATTAATCGGCTTAACAGCTAAACGACTACAGCCCTGTAGCAGAATAATGTCCTGTTAGAATGTTTTTTCAATGGGGCTTGGTTCTTACCTGTGCCGTGTGCATTTGAACCAGTTGAGGATGTCGGTGCAGCGAGTGTAATAAACCTGGTCAAAGGGGTGAGCATAGGATTCCTGCACTGTCACTGCATAACTGGAAAACACATAGAGAAAGAACAAAGAGTGAGGAATTCAGAGAGCTAAAGAGTCTAACCTACAACCTCCTTACTGAGGGGAGGAGACACGATAACCACTCTGCCACAGTAACACAGGGAGGATATGCACACAGGGGTGACGGACTGGGGAGTAAAAGGTAATGTTTGCCCAAGGCCCAGTGCAGAGAGGGGCTCTTTAAAAAAATCTGTAATGGGCTTTTTTTTTTAAAATTATTATTATTCAACATGTAGTGCCCACCAAGATGATTTGTACCCAGGACCCAAAATTTGGTTTGACACTCCACATAGACAGATCAGGAGTCTAACCCACAACCTCCTCACTGAGAAGACGCAATAACCAATATATTGAGACTCAACTTTGGTACTGCTGCATTGTTTTAGAGCAGGTATGACTTGTCTTTTTTGCATTTCAAATAATTCCCTGAGACACGACAACAACAAGAAGGCAATCTCCATCTCCACTGAGCACAAGATGGAGGAGCACAGGCAATATTTGTGAAAAGGCAAAATATCCTCCGCTCATAGAAACGACCCCTAGAGACACGAATATAAATGTGTAGATTGGAATCTGTTTTGTAGGAGCAACAAATAAAATCATGTTTGAAACTTTAAAAAATAACATTGAAATTGCGATTTGATTTGGCAAAATAAATACATTTTGACATTTTGTTTTCATATTGGTGTGGGAGTCCCTGCTTGGACTGCTGCCCCTGCGACCCAGCGACAAAGAAGATGGATGGTTTTTTATATTGCCCACCCCTGGATATAGTATAAGAAAAGTACATTTTGTCAGCTAACTTTAAAATTAATGTGTTTTCCTTGCATATCAAGTTTGAAAATGGTGTAAAATGGAGCTCTTCAATCAAAATAAACACATTTAAAGTTGAACTAAATCGACTAAATACTGCAATTTAAAGTAGTTGGTGACATCCCGAAAGGCTACCCTGATTTCAAACACCGGGCTACAGGGGTGGAGTTTGAAGTGTGGATACCTCTTAGACCAATCACAGTGTTCCTTATACCTCCAGACCCCACCCCTCCTCCCCCTTACTCTCCCCTTTAGTCCTTCAGACGGCGCCCCTCCTCCCTCCTCACTCTTCCCTTTAGTCCTCTAGACGGTGCCCCTCCTCCTCCTCACTCTCCCCTTTAGTCCTCTAGACCGCGCCCCCCCTCTACCCTCACTCTCCCCTTTAGTCCTCCACACCTCGCCCCTCCTCCTCCTTCACTCTCCCCTTTTGTTCTCCAGACCCCCCCCCCATCTCCCCTTTAGTCCTCCGGACCCTGCCCCTCCTCCCCCTCACTCTCCCCTTTAGTGCTCCAGACCCTGCCCCTCTTCATCTCTCACTCTGCCCTTTAGTCCTCCAGACCTTGCCCCCCCTCCACCCTCACTCTCCCCTTTAGTCCTCCAGACCCCGGCCCTCTTCATCTCTCACTCTCCCCTTTAGTCCTCCAGACCCCGCCCCCCCTCCACCCTCACTCTCCCCTTTAGTCCTCCAGACCCCGCCCCTCTTCATCTCTCACTCTCCCCTTTAGTCCTCCAGACCCCGCCCCTCTTCATCTCTCACTCTCCCCTTTAGTCCTCCAGACCCCACCCCTCCTCCCCCTCACTTTCCCCTTTAATCCTCCAGACCCCAGCCCGCCTCCCCCTCAGTCCTCCAGACCCCGCCCCTCTTCATCCTTTGTTTAGTAATTACATCCTGTTTGGATATGGGCAGCAGATATATGACATACAGAGATGTAATTTCATAACTGTTACCTAGCAATCATACTGTAAACAAGGGCTAAAGCTTGTCTAAATTGCACAGTAGTTAACAATTAGACTAATAAGAATAAATAACAACTTCTTCATTTTGTTAAATTAAGGTTTTAAACTGTCAGAAAATGCCTTCCTTATACATCACTGTCTCTGTATTTTTCAGTATTGGAGACAGAGGTAGAAGGATTCTGTTTTACAACTCAGAGCTACTTCCTGTATTTTGTACTTTTGTTGTCAACTTTTTTCCACAAACTGTCACTGAACTGATGTAAAACTGAATATTTAGGACAGGTACTATATCACCAACCCAAGTTAGCATAAACATGAAAACCTGTCATATAATATCACAGGTATATTTTTCACATCCTCCTGAGCTGTTTCTCTGAAAGAGTCTGATCTAAAGGCACAAATCTACTCACTTTTTGTACTTTAAGACATTTACAGGCATGTTTTCGAATTTTCTTACGGATTGCAAAAAAAATTATTGAATTATATTATTATGAGAAGATTATTATTCATTCCTGGTCACTCACTCCTAGTTTTAAAGGTGTTGTACCAGGCTTAAAAATATGAAAAACAGAACGAGTTCATTTTAAACGGTTTGCAGTGGTTAATCTACACTTACCTTATGCATTCCGAGCATCCTAATTGTTCACTGCGATGAGTTTAGAAGCGCTTTTCTGATATTTGCACAATAAAACGCTTCATAATTAGTTGCAGACAGCACACAGCATACATATTTTGACCTCAAGAGCTGCTTATACAATATATGTGAACTGGGGCAAGACACATTTTGCTCAAATACATGGGAAAACTGTAATGACATATTGTGGAGCATTCCTGGCAAAGCTATAACATCTCCTTGGAGACAAACAAAGCTGACTGACCCTCTACAAAAAAGCTACATTGTGCACCTTTAAAATGACAGTATTTCTCTGGATCTCTGCAGCTTTCCCATTTGGGCCTCTGGATTTACAGCAGCAGCGTCCCGTAGAGGAACCAGGAACATTTGGACCTGTGCCCGACTCTGATTTGTGCTCCAGAACATTAGCTGCTAGCAGAAGTGTGCACAGAGGAGCTGTTTTATTTGCATATTGTTGAAGTGGTAAGTTTGTGTGGTTGGATTTCTGGTTTGGGAAGGATAAGTCCAAGTTTAATTCTGGTGCAGGTCTCATTTATCCCTGGTTTAATACTTATTCAGTCATGCTTTAGTTTTGGTTGATTCCCTGTCTGAATAAATGTATTGGCACCTAATTAGAGGCGCTGTACCTGATTTGTACTTTTACAGATTTTCTTAAACAAAACTAGCTCATTTTAAACTGTATTCTTAGCTTTCTATTCTTATCTTATCTTATTCACCCCGATGAGTTTATAGTAAGTGATTTTCACAACTTTCAGAGACCAGAGTGAAGTTTTACTATTATAGTAATGCTAACAACAACTAGCATGCAAATAGCTGATCAACCCTACTTCCTGGTTCATGGATAATAAAAATGATTTATAATTAAATGCAGACAGCACGCACAATTTGTCTTGCCCCAGAAATGAGACCACTGTGTGCTAGTTCTAATGATAAAGCGTTTTATTGTGCAACAATCAAAAAGTGTACGGTTAGCATGCTAGTTGTTGTTGTTGATAGCATTTCCGTGATGGCAAAACTATGAAAGTTGTGAAAAAGCGCTTATAAACATATCACGGATGCTTGGAATGTATAAGTGAGGAATAATTTCGTTTGGACCACTGCAAACGTTCAAAATGGACTTGTTTTTCACATTTTAAGGCAGTAAAAATCGCACAGCTCCTTTAAATAGTCAGATTGCATGTGGCCCCTTGCACTGACCTCTCCCAGTGGCTGCAGACGTTGGGGTCGTCAGGGTTTAGAGCGGCAGATGAGATGAACCAGAGTAGAACACACAGGAGCAGCTCCAAGGGACAGCCTCCAGGCCCCATCGTCCTGCCACCTCTGTCCTGTAGGGGGAGACAGACAGAGGAGAGGGGATTGTTATACTGCAGATGTAAAAATGAGCTAGTTTTGTTGAATGAGACAAAAGACAGAGATTTGTAAGTTTCAGCTAGTGTCCATCCCTTGCTGGAAAGTAACAGTTTGCATTAATGACACTAGAACATTCTAAAATACCTATTTAAACCAGAGCCGGAGACAGGTCAGAATGTCCTGTGAATCTGTCAGATTGCAGATGTGTTGACCTGGTTTATGAATAGCAAAGTAAAGGCCGCCAAGTAGTTAAAGTTTAGCACTTTGAGATTTGTTGTTCAAATGTAAAGTGCGTTATAAATAAAATGTATTATTATTATTATTATTATTAAAGTTGCACAGTTTTCAGGCGGGAGGGGCTCCTTTTCTCCATGGGGATTTTGTTGCTTTGCCATAAATGTTCCACAGTATGGCATTAAACTTATCTATCTTGCACAGATGCTTTATTTCTCAGAAATACCTTAACCTTACATGGCCTGTAACATCACCAGCTTAGCTCTATGCCATACTGTGGAACTTTCCAGGCCAAGAAGCTACAGGGGGCAACAGGAGCTTAGTGGTTATAGAAATACCCCCCAGAGAATTGCTCGGACCAAGTTCTGCTGTTGTGTCCTTCGGCAAGACACTTCATACACATTGGCTAATACAAATGTAGTGTATGTGAGTATTGGTGTTGGTCGAAGGGGTTGGAAGGGTCGGAGGGGCCGATGGCGCAGATTGGCAGCCTCGCTTCCATCAGTCTGTCCCAGGGCAGCTGTGGCGACAATAGCACATTACAATTAAGGCATTAGGTAGCAAACCTGCCAAGCAAAAAGTTACATAGTGCAACTTTAATTAAAAATAAATTACTTCAAAAATCATGCTGTAGGTTAAAAGCATAAAACATCAGCTCTATCTCAGTCCACTTGTCTCTGTCTGGACCGCACTGGTCCTGAGCAGAGACTGTAAAATGCTCACAACAGAACATGATGTAAATATAATAGCAGCTGCTGCATTGGGCCGATGAATGCAATCTCCTCTCACCGATCACCGGCCGCTCTGCACAAAAGACACAGAAGCAGCTCAAAACATGCACCTGCTCCAAACTAGATATTATTTTGCTCGAATTGTCAGCTCCCGATGTACAAATATACGCTAGCATTCATTCCACTGATATTATAGCCTTCTTTTGCGTCTCCACTTTTGACGCTAGCACAAAAGACTCTGAATGTTTGTGGAAATGCTGACAGGAATAATTACATATTTGTTCAGCCATGACTCCTGAAAATGACACATGAGATTGTCACTTTTGCAGCCAGTGTGACAGACTCAGTTTTGGTGATAGATTTTTTATAATGGCAGAAACGGAAGTGCTCCAGAGGTGGTACAGGGACCACTAGAGGTATTCAGCGTATCAGGGTATAGTTAAAGCCACAGTATGTAACCATAACCAAAAGATAAAAGGATTAAAAGAAAAGTTTTAGTTTTTTTTGTTTTTTTGTTGTTTTTTTTCAATATGGCTGTGTTTACCGCATTTAAAAGATGCGTCCTTACTCTGAGATGGTTTGCATCTCCGTAAAGTTAACTCTTACTTGACCTCCTCCTGCTCGTTTCCATGGAAATGTTGTTCCTGTGGCTATAATCTTCTACAGTATGGTATAAAACTGTTCCATCTCCAAAGAGAACGTTTCGATGTATGGTTTCCATGGAATCATGCAGATGACGTGCCACCTCCATAAAGTTACTGTACCTATATCCTCCATGGCGATTTATGTTTTAACAATAGGATTCTGGTCAAAGTTCACATTTTAAACACGTCCTGAAGAATTGACCAAGGCTGAAAAGAAAAGACAAAAACATGAACTGACAAACTAATACAATTATCACATTTCAGAACATGTTTGCACAGAACTAAACTACAGGGTTAGCAGCTTTTATGCAGAATAAAACATTAGATTTGAACATTGCAGCCTCTGCGATTTACTAATTGCATCCATTCAAATTGGGATTTTGATAGCAGTTAATCTTGCAGACCTACTCTGAATAGAATCCTACTTTTCAAATATAAATTGCTAAGCCCTACCAAAAAAGTATTATGCAAAATCTTTGGAACATGCCTGAAGAAGTTTTTGATTGAGTAATATAGCCATCTCTTCCGGACCCTATTCACACCTTCCTTAGCAAGACAATCCTATCCAATGCTCTGCCCACAAGCCTACGCCATCCATGCTCCCATATGGCAATTCTCCATAAATATACAAAAACATGATACAAAACTGAACACAGTAAGTTCACAAACCTGATGTGATGTGCAGTGGAGTCACGTTGATTGTTTTGTAATAGTGCTCTGAATGGGGAGTGACTTAGCTCGGAGAGCAAAGGGAGGGTCAAAAACGAAAGTGAAACTTGAAACTATGTTATGTTTGCAGTTAATATCCTATAGAAGTGTATTGCTCCCTCTTAAAAATATTCAACATATATTCAAATAGACCATAATTTATACTAGTAATACATGGTGTATCTTTGTGGTGTTGTGACTGTTCCTCTGCACATGAGTTATTTTGGAGTGACAGAGGAGCAGTCGGCCTCCCCCAGTTTTCATGTCAGACGTGATGTGCCGTGGTCATCTCTGGACACCCTCTCATTAGGCAGACAGAGCAGACGGCTGTGCTCGCCATGTTACACAGAGAACCAGGGTCTGCGCTGTAGGCAGGAGCTGCACTCTAAAACACATAGTAATCAACACTAACGCTAATATCAAAACTATATACTCATTTGAGCAGGTATCGATACTAAAAAGTCACATTCATGGGACTGAAATGAACCTTTCCTGAATAGCTTTAGAATGATCTTGAGCTGTAACAAAACAAGAATAAGACCACATAGACATACACTCATGGACCACTATCGACCTGGTGCTGGTGGTTATTGTGTCCTTAGGCAAGACACTTCCCCCGCCTAGAATGAATGTGGTGTGTGTGTGTAAGAGAGTGTTGGTGGTAGTCTAAAGGGCCGATGGTGCAGATTGGCAGCCTCACTTCTGTTAGTCTGTCTCAGAGCAGCTGTGTTTACCATGACTGAACAATGCTTTGGGTGTCTTGAAAGGCATTATATAAATCCAATGCATTATTTTACATTCAAGTCAAACACAGATAATTATTAGGAAAAACACTGTATTAGGATTTTTCTGGATTACGCTGGCTCTTGTTTTTTACAGTGCACAGTGCTATATGGAGCCACAGTGTCTCACTCTGACAGTGAATGAAGTCTTAACTCGTTTCTGAGTCCATACAAACCTTATGTAATAATGACACGAATGCAGGCATTGTTAGTGCCAACATATTCACCTACAAATGAAATGTTGACTTTAAAGCAGCACTGTGTAACTTTCCTGGTGAAGATGCACCACCTGCTTGTCTACACTGTAATATTATAGCTTTGCCTGTAAGGTTAGGTATTTAGTGTTTGTCTGTTTGTTTTTTTTATTGCTTGAAAACACCTGTAAAAACATGAATTCCTATTGTAAGTGGAGTCGTCACTCCACTGATCTGATCTGTAACTTGGCCTGGTGGAGTCATTTATCTGTCTCCATGGAGATATACAACTTTAATTTCATACTTTGGAACATTCCAGGCAAAACAATCTCCATCGAGGCAAGCAAGCAGACCCTGCACCAGAAATGTGATAATAATAGTGATAATTCCCATGCAAAATAAAAGACATTTTGTTGGATGAGAACCATATGGAAGCACAGGGTACTTTTACTCAGTTACATTTACTTGAGTAACATTTTAAGGAAATTATACTTGTCAGAGTACTCTAGTGGTATACATTTACTACTACTTGAGAAATATTTTTATTGAAGTAACAGTACTTTTACTTGAGTAAAAGTTGTGGTTCCTCTTCCCACTGTAAGTCTAAAGTGACTTGAGCTTTATGTCAACAATATGAAATGATTTGAACATTTGTATTTCTTGCAGCTCCTTCAGATGTGATACGATCTCATCATGGTTCCAAACACAAGCACAGGACCTTAACAGTTTCATAAGACAGGCTTAGCAGGGACAATATTAGCAGCAGCCACAGTTTCTATGGCCACATTGCCATAGAAACCACTTTGTGAATTTTGTCCTTTTCATTGTTACCGTACACTGCATTTTACACTAAAGCATGCTTTTAAATGCAACAATAGAACAAAAGGAGACAAGAGTGTTTTCAGACGTCAGCCTCACAATTCGTCTCCAACAGCTAAAGTTAACAAACACATGACATCTAACTGTGCTACAGAAATAGATATATTTTATTGATTTAACTCTTAGGCTTTGAAAAGAGAAGAAATAGTATAAAACTGAACATTTCCACTAACTCTCAGAGATGACGGTGGCTTGTATGACATGTGCATACTTTCTTATTTTAAAAGGCCTGTACAACATTTTATTTTGCATGTATCTGAGCAAAATGTGTCTCACTCCAGTGTAGATATGTTGTATAAGCAGCTCTTGAGGTCAAATTAAATCTGCTTTGTTCTGTCTGTATCTAATTATAAAGTGTTTTATTGTCAAAGTACCAGGAAGTGGCGTTTGCATGCTAGTTGTTGTTAGCATTATATACCATGATGGCGAAACTCCGCTTTGGTCTCTGAGAGTTGTGAAACAAGCTTATAAAGCCATTGGGGTGACTAACTATGATGCTCAGAATGCATAAGGTAAGTGATGAATAACTTTGGACCACTGCAAACCGTTTAAAATTAACTAGTTCTGGTTTTCATGTTTTTAAGACACAAAAAATGAGGTGGAGTGCCTGTCCTGGATCATAAACAGACTGAAATATGAGCTAATAAACTAAGACAAGTATCACATTTCAGAACATGTTTGTACAGATCTAAACTACAGGGTTAGATGTTTTTATGCAGAATAAGACTGGAGATGTTGCTATTTGTGGAGGAAGTTATCAACCTGTCCAACCAGAACGCTACACACTTTGACAAATCTTTACAAAGATGAGTGGGCCTGGAGCTGAATCCTGTCTTCTTGTTTCCAGAGGGCGTGATTGACAGCCGGATTCACCAATCAGAGAGACACACATCATCTGTTCAGGTAAAAGCAAACATCAGCAATCAAAGAATTAAAAAAGAGGTTTGTCACGCTCTATGGCCCGATTCCAGATGCTTTTACTTTCAAACAGAATGTAGAGGAGACTGGCTGGTCAGGAAAGAAAATTATAGGACTTAAAAACTGCAGCCTTTGCGATTTGACTATTATTTTCATTCAAATAATGATTTTGATATGATTGTGATTAATCTATAACACAAACTAACATTACTATGGATGTATATTTTCACAAATGTGGAAACCTCATTTTTGATGACTTTGGTGCAGGTGAGAGTTTTGCCGATTTTCAAGCCCAACTTTTATCAATTGTACAAATGCTGCTGTTCACGAACATCTCCCCGATCAGCGCTTTGAGCCTCCTGAGGACACACAAACTGCACAAAGTCGTTTTTATCAAACTCATTTCAGAAACAGGAAGCTCCATCAGATATGTCCCTCAGAGAAGATAACTGTGGCATATTCACCTGAGATCAGCGGTTTTATTCTGCTAACTATCTGCTCCAGCAATGACAAACTCTACAGTACTGCCTAAGCATTACCACAAAGAAAGAGGACTAGCATTTCATATGGCTGCAAAAGTATACACAATGAGTTGGGTTCATGTAGCAATAGGGTTGTCAAAAGTAGCAAAAATCAGATACTAATCAATGCTAAAACACCAGTATCGAAACGAAATACTCATTTGATGAGGTATCGATACTAAAAAAGTCACATCTTCAGCTCTATCAGAACAAATATAAGACCACATGGACTAGCTTATATATATACATATAAATGGACATAGCTAACCTGCTACCCACCACGTTCCGAATAACAAGGGCTCATGGCCGAGCTTCCGGCTCCATTGGCTTCAATTCACTTTATATTGAAAAAATGTCACCTGTCTCTCCGTAACTGCTGCAGTGAGCCTCGTCATTTTGGTCTTAAAAGGCTCATATTGGCCGGCTCTACATGATCCTTCTATTTTTATTTTGTGTGTTTTTAATGTTCATCAAGATATGAATATTAATAACAGACAAATCAGGCGCCTTCTTTGCCTGAGGTCACTCCCTCTAGCGTTAACAATAGGCGCTTGCTTCCTGCTAAGTCAGTGGTGCAAGTGGGAAGGGGCGTTACCTTCAACAGCCTTGCTCCTTGCTTTGGTTGCTATGATACTCACAGTTGGAATTTCAAATATGGAATTTGGCTCCAAATTCACCACTATAACTGTTAGCCTCAATGAGCTTCATTTGACTGAAGCCGTACACTATGGACTCCCTTAGTACAATTCTTTATACAGGCTCTGGTATACTCCCATGAACCACTCTAGAACCTACCTGGATGACTGAGGAATTACACAGATATAAGGCCACATGGGAATATAAAAGAAAGTACTATTATTGAAAATCACATTCTAGTGGCTAAATAAATTGTGTTTTTAGTAGCATCATTTTATCAGAATCAGTATTGTGTATCGAGTCTATTCTTTAGTATTGAAATCAACTTTGAAATTTTAGTATTATGACAACACTATGTGACAGCACAACATTATAACATGCCCCTAGTTTAAATTGAGCTGGAGGAAAGGTCAGAGGTCAGAACTCTCAGATGGAATTTGCTGTTTACTGCTCAGATTGCAGATTTGTTGACCTGATTTATGCTTAATATAATATTGTTTTCACAATTGCTTCAGAAAGAGGGGTCTCTAGCTCAGTTTTAAACTGTATAGATTACAGCATGTTGTGAATACAGCCTAACCTGCTAAAAAGCTGTTATTTAACTCACATATTTTTCTCTGCAAACAACAAAATCACATGTGTTTTTTGTCTAAAATCTGCTAACCACAGAACAGAATCCAATTTGGAAACACAAATTGATTTTCTAATAGCAATTAGACGTTCAGCCCTACTGCAAACTATACTTAATAAGTTTAATGTCATACTGTGGAACATTACAAGCAAAGACCAGAAAGGTAACATGGCACATCTTTAAACTGATCAATTTAAACCCTCTTTCCTTAGTGTGTACAGCTGATCCTGAACATGCCTGTGCTATGGCCTCCTCCTGTTGAAGCTAAAGGTCATCTCCTCAGTTTAATTAAAAACAGTTGATTGGTTTTGTCCCATACGAGTCCCTAATGGCACAAACAGGCTTATTTACACTATGACGCACACACACAGCACATACACATATATAGGACCTATACACATGGTATCGAGCATGCGGTCTCCAGAGAGATGAACTGAACCTGTGATGGAGAGATGCAATTTGCTGATGGTAAGAAATCCAAAAGTCAATACCAGTAAAACTAAAATAACCTAAACCAAGAGCAGGTTTAAAGGGGTCACTGCAGTATATCATAAACTCTTAATAAAGTACTTTGTATTTTATGTATAGTTCTTTTATGTTGATCAGAAGAAAAGCTGTTATCCCTTTGATTACTCTGAATTTTCTGTTGTTTCTTGCATTAAGGTTACAGTGAGTGCACCGTAATCATGTCTCTTTCTCTGTTCTTCATCACAGTAGCTCAGAGTTAGCAGTGGGCTATGGTAGCACTTCTGCACTTCTTCAACAGTGCTGCTTTAACTGCATTTTCCTTTGTGAAACGTCCTCTTCTAAAGCTATAGCAGTAGTCCCATATTTCAAATGCGCAATGGTTTGGAGAAACAATGCTGTAGCAACAACTGCACTACCAAGTCTATGGCTTATTCCAACCGATAGCAAAATGTCTCCTTTGGAGGTGAACATTTAAGGTCACCTCTTATTGATCAACACTAAAAACAAACAATGCTAAAATGATTTGATTTTTTTCTAAACTTTGCGATGCGCATATGGCACATTCCAATATCGCAATAATATTGTCAATATACTGCATATCCCTAATTTCAAAACCACTTCATAAGGCAAAGTTTGATACAGGTGATACAGATGAAGGTGTTGCAGTCTATTTTCCTCAAACGCTGCAGTGGTCAGAGCGATTTTCAGGTAATTAGACAAGTACTTCTCTGTGTTATCGTCTGAACCCACATAAACCTGGGGTGCACTGGTCAAAGATGGTCTGCCTACAGTATGGTAGGTGTCATAGGCAGTTTGCACATGCCCTACACAAACCACAGTAATGAGTCACAATCTCAGTGCTCTCCACACAACCTAGAGGAAAATCAGATGCAGTACTCTCAACAATTATATCACGATATTCCAAATCCTCATATATTCCCACATGGGGATCGGAATATCAGTCCCTGTTCATCCCCATTCATCCTCCATATCACATATCGTCAGTGATATGAACTGGCCAAGCCCAAGGCCCTGATCTGGTCGGATACCCGGCATCTTCTTGCTGAAGCGAAGAAGTTTGAGAAGTTGCCATTGTAGTTGGGGCAATAATAGACAAGAATCTGATCTGTGTTGTTAGTGACCCACATTCAAATGCAGAGTGTTATTTCACAGTGATTATGCTACTGTTTAGCTTTAGCTGCAAGTTCCTGTAGAAGAAATATGTGAAGTAGCATTAGCGTGGCCCTTAATCAACCGAAGAGGGGCAGGTTGGAGATAGAAAGCCACAGATCAATGCATCGACGAGAGCCCCATAGGTGAGCATTGATCAGGAGGATTACCCATGATCCCTCAGTCTGCTGTGTCGCCAAATCAACACATTTCTTAAAGAGACAGGACACGAACCGGTCGCAGGGTTCAAATCACAGCTAAAGATCTGGATAAACACAATGTCAATAGGTAAATTTAACACCAAGCAGTCTGTGGTCGTGTTTGTCGATCTAGCAATAAACTGAAATGGAGCTAAGCAGACACCAGCTGCCCACCTGGAAAAAACTGAAATATTAAGAATTTAAACTGTAAAGGCTCCAAAGTTATGACCATAAGACATAACTTTCCATTACTTTTTCAGTTAGAATTTTATATCCAAAACAAACAACATCTTGTTTATTGTCATTGTCACTGGACTAAACAAACTAGGAACTTGCTTTGTGGTATGGTGCAACATAAAACATAGAATAATAAAAGTAAATATAAACATGCAGTAAAACGAAAGTAAATCAAAAAAACATAAAGTTACAGAAACTTTTTGGGTCACAGTGTACAGAAACATCGGTGCAGAGTCTGGACTGGAGACCCCCAAGGTCAAAGTGGGAAACACCTCCAAAGGCAGGTCACCATAATTACTATATAGAATTATAGTTCAGCTTGAACAATAAATTTTGGGGCTCAATATTTATCATGAGTACAATGTTTTTGCAAGAGTCAATTTTTGCCAAGGTACAATTAGAGAATAATTTACTTCTATGACATTTAATAATACCATAATATATATTTAAAAATGTGTTTACTGGGATTATCCTTCTTGTGTCAGTGGCATAAAGTAATTTTAATATTATTGTTTACCACAATATTTCTCTTTAGCAATAGATTGTGCTTCAAAATCATAGACTGTGTATATAAATGGACATAGCTAATGTGCTAGCCACTGTGTTCCATATAGGAAGTGAGCAAGCGCACGCTTCTAGCTTCAGTGACGATGGCTCCAATTCACTTTACATTAAAAACTGTTGCCCCTCTCTCTGTAACTGCTGCTGTCATGTGAAATGAAGGTGCTCCTTGGTCACCTATGATTTACAAATCAATCAAATTAATCTCATCTCTGATTAACAGAGTTTAGGCTTCACTCATTGATTCTCCAGAAATCTGCAATGTTTATCAGCCCCCTGGCATATTTTTTTCCTTTATTTTTTCGATAGTGACGCATGTCCCTGATTGGCTAATCCGCCTGTCACTCAGAGTCACCAGTGACCAGACTCACATCTTCATAAAGTACTGAAGAAATGTGTGTTCTGAATCCCAGGTGGCTTTAAGTAAAAGCACAGATAAAAGGAGAAAATTGATATTCTCCAGTCTTTTTCATGTATAGATTTGTTCTGTCTCCAATGAGGTAAATACTTCAATATTAGATCAACAGTGTGGTTTAAAGTTGAGATATGGGTTCTTTTAGATTGCAGTTAAGATTAAGGGTTAAGGTAGAAATAGGATACTGGAGGTTAGGATCATTTCTGACATTTAAGGTGTGAGTAGGTTTACATGTAATAATTAGCCTTAAAGAAACTCCCGTCTCAGTATTTTGTTTGGGCCAGTATCAAGGACGCAGCACTAACATGGTTTAGCAGAAACACACAGGACTGCAGGGAGTAGCTGAGGAGGCAGTTTTAGCCTTTAGGAGCCTGATGAGACACTATAGAAAACACACATCCATCAAACAGATACAAGACACACGAAACAACAAACGCCTGACGATAGGGTTTCATTTAAAACACACTTAGTCAATTTAACAGGATAAAGTCTCATTTTGCCTTCAACATCTGAGACATAAATGAGCTGACGTTTAAATATTCATGGATTAAAGTTATTTTGACAGAGTGGGCGTTTCTGCAAGTTAGCAAAGCGCTGTAAGCCCTAGCCTATTATATTCTAGCTGTTGGTTTACTTAAAGGGCCACAAAGTCTGCCTATTAATTTGACAATGTAGCAGTGTTCCTATAGCTTTATGTTCTTCCCATAACCCTGTTTTTGCATATTTAAAGGTGATGTACCTGATTTTTACTATGTCAAAAATATGAAAAACAGAACTAGTTCATTTTGCTCACTTACCTTATGCATTCCAAGCATCCCAATTATTCACCCTGATGAGTTTATAAGAGCTTTTCAGAGACCAGCGTGAAGTTTTGCCCTCACAGTACACAGTGAAGTGCATTCAGGGGAGGCACCATAGGAAAACGAAATAAGACAAAAAAAATTGTATATATTTCAAATATTTATTTACTGAGGTGATTTCTTGCGATTTGTGGTGAGTTTTAAAATAGAGATAGAACATTATATCAGTTAGCTGATATATCAAGCCGATATGTGGACTTTCTAGTGCATGGGCTATCAGCCTTAAATTTCCAGCACAGGCCGATATTTTCTTTAGGTCGATCTGCTGCCTAAAGTATACACATACACTTTATATTAACACTTTAATGCAAAAAGTTAGCTACGCAAAACATGACTACACAGCTCTCTTATAGGTTTGTGGTGACAAAGGCTGTGGGGGAGTTTGTAGTAAATTTAAATTTCATCATTTTGGGAAAAAAAAAATCAGCAGAGCTTATTGGCCATCAGTTGCTCTGAATTCTAAATCGGTATCGACATCGCCATGAAAAAAAGGGCCAATCTCTCATTTAAAATCGCAAAATCTCTCACTACTTGCTGATATAATGCAAAAAGAAAGGAGGTGAGGCTGTAAACCTCACTGCACATCACTGGAACAACTGGCATGCTTCCGCACACTTCCTGATAATCAGAGTAGGCATTTCTGCAAGTTAACAAGTCATTGTTAGCACTAGCCACTCAAATATCAGCAGAATCCATGAACAAAGCACTAAATGCTGTTAATCTGAGGTAAGAGAAAAGTAATTTTGTTCAAAATGGCAGGTGACCAATGAGCTCCTTCGTTTCACATGTGTCACTGAAACTAGGCCTGTCGCAATACCAAATTTTGAAGTGCAATATATGACTGAAGTAAATATAGACAAACAAATATTGAAACTACATAAATGAATGAACAGAATGCAACACTCTATAATGAGTCATACAAGTTCATAATTCAAACTTCTACAGCTCAAATATCATTATAATACAGAAGATCTATCAAATATTTTTGCACTAGTACAAAGGAAAAGTACCACTATAAATACTGACCTCCCAAAAGTATTTTTTTATCTGCCATGTACTGAACGATCAGTCGATACAGTATTGGTGTTTTTCATATTCTAGAAAGGGGGGAGGGATTTCCCATTGATTACATTGAACCTGCTCTGAGTGACAAGAACCCAGAGCTCACTATTTAACAACAAAAAACTTCATTTTATATTTGTTTTACCTGCCCCCATCCGTATTAAACATTACTGGCCTATAGAATGTTGTGATTTCATCTGAAACCCATGACAGGTCTAAGTGAAAGAAACAAATTTGCTCATGTTTGGTTTTGGCTCAAGGTGCGACAGAGAGAGTGGGGACCAGACTGATATCCCAAAGAGATAAAAAGTGAAGTCATCTGAGCTAAAATCAATGATAGCCAAAAATGCAAAACTGCACAGACATGATGAGAATAAATAGGATATAATTCAGCTGGATGTAATGCACAGTCTATCCCTCATATGGTCCTTTTACTCCACCTGACAGGAGAAATAAACGACATGTAAAGTGTGCTGTGTGGAGCATCTCTAGACTAATTGTCATGATTAAACACGAATGCAGAGTGTTCACATTTGGGCCATACATCACACTGCACAACCATAACACGTCATCCATTTTGTATTCGCTTAGTTTCCCTGACCTTCTTCTCTTTGTGTTTCTGCCTCTGTGTGAGGCTGATGTAGGGCTATTGTAGAGCTAATATAGGTCAGGAGGGGAACACAAGGGCATGACAGGAGTCCAAGAAAATACTGTGGTGTTGTCACGATACCAAAATTTCAAACCCAAGGAACAGACTTGATATTCAATACTGATTCTTATATCACAATAATAATAAAAAAACAACTCACAAAAGAATGTGATTTTCAGCATTAAATGCTAGTACTTTCTTTTATATTCCCATGTGGCTTTATATTTGTGTTCCATGGTGGTCCATGGGTGTATGATGAGGCTGGAAAGCTGCATGTCCTTCACAGGTCATAGTAGACAAATGTAGATGATACTGACATTTTGTGTTATAATTATCATGGCCAAAGTAATTGTAATCAGCAAAAATATCACGAGAATTATTCAAATTAAAATGGTTCAAAAATGTCATTGATGTTAATAATGTCTTAATGTTTAGACTTAGTTCTGTCCTGGTTAAGTCCTGGTTTATCCGGGTTCAGTTCTGGTTCAGTCCAGGTTCAGTCCTGGTTCAGTCCTGGTTCTGACCTTGTTTAGTGCTGGTTTAGTCCTGGTTTAGTCCTGGTTTAGTCCTCGTTCACTCCTGGTTTAACCCTTATTCAGCCCTGATTTAGTCCTGGTTTAGTCCTGACTTAATCATGGGTTTAGTCCTGGTTTAGTTTAGTCCATGAGAGTGGATCTCTCCTTCATTGTGTTTCTCCTTGAGGTTTTCTCTTTTTCCCTCTGTGTTTTTGGAGTTGTTCCTGTAGAGGGAGGGTCTAAGGACAGGGGACAGTTCTCCATTTGCTTGTTTCCTGTGAAAATTGGTTAATCTGTCTGTTATTGACCATTGGCTGTTTCACTGACTTTCTAACTTTCAATGGTAAAATCAACAGTTTTGTGAAGGCCTATATCATTTTGGCCTATACAAAAAAAAAACAACAAAAAAAACCCCATAGGAATGTAATGTCAAGGCTAGAATATAGGTGACACTGTTTAAAGTGCAAATGACCCTGTTTTCTTCTAATGACGAGCATATAAAATGTCCAAGGCCTCACTATCTTGAGCTATCTCTTTTATCAAGCAGATGAATTAAAGACAATCAGCACCAAGGAGAGAGGGAGGGGGGCAGATTTGGAGAGAGAGATGGGGGCGCAGAGGGAAAGAGAAGAGAGGTAAGAGAAAGAAAAGAGATAGAGAGGGGGTGGGTGGGGGGCTATTATGTAAATATATGTAATGCAAACTAACAAACAAAAATTCTTAGAGTGAGAAGGGATGAAGTTTGAATTTGAGCTTAAAGCTACAGTAAGAAACTTTTAGCCAAAAACAGACTCAGATAAAAGCACGTTTTTTTTCACTTGTCCTGAAAAAAAAGCAGGCTTGCATCTCCACAAACCTCTTTGGCTTGGAAGAGGGCCTCCACCTGCTTGTTTCCATGATGTTCCTTTGGATATAATATTCCACAGTATGGCATAAAACTGACCTATCTCCATGGAGAATGTTCCAAAGCATGGTTTTAATTTTCTACTTCCATGGAATCAGCAGCCTCAAGCCCCAAGTGACATAATGTACCTTTGAGTTAGAATGGCATCTGTTAGCTGCGTCATTTTATTTAGTAATAGTAATAATAACAATTCCCATCATATGACTCAACTACTACACAGTGACTCATGATGACAATGTAAATATGACCTTAAATATCAAGAGACTTGACCCAGACATGGTCAAACTGCAATAAAGACATTTGTGAGAAACAGCAGACTTCTGCTGATGCTCAATACATTCATCATAAATGTTGTGATTAGTGCTTGTGAATGGGTTTTCAAGGTGGCCGTCTCAGAACAAAATATGACTTAAAGGACAAACTAATCAAAGCTTTAAGTAACAGTTAAATAAGACATTTCAAGAGTTTTACTAAAGCGTTCCTTGGGTACACTTTTGGGTTATTTTAGGTCTGCACATTGAACAGGTAAAAATATGATATAGTTATTGTGCAGATTATATGCTGTGGTTTGTTAGTGACTCATTTGACTTACAGTTATACAGTTAAGTAAAAGTAGTGTTCCAAGAAATTGCTAATTACTAAAAGTAAATAAGCGGAATTATTACTTACTATTAAGCCTTGCAAGTGTCTTCTACATGTGCAGCCACTGTTTAAAATGAAACGTACAGCCCTATTGGAGAGGTCTGAAGTGCACCCTAGAGGGTACTAGCTCCCAGAGGGGGTGCTGCATGGCTCCTTGATTGTTTTAGCTAAAGTGTGGCTACACAAGAAACAGATGATTGGACAAGAGAGAACACAGACTCAAGACGGCAAAAGGCATACTGTATATAAATATGAATATATAATTTCTCACCAAATGCTGACTTGATCTTGTTTTAAACTGCTGTATTTCCAGTGATGGCTTGTATCTTGAGCCAGTATAATTAGCGTGTTTCCAAGATCGAAAAAATTATATTTCCAGTGCATAATGGATCTAACATGAGCCAAACCTCATGCATTACATAAAGAGGCACTAAAACACAATGTAGAGGTGCAGAGAAATGAAATAACTGCAGAACAAGCTGACGATAAACCAGTAGTAGTTTTGTGTTTTTCGCTAGCTTCAGCCACATCTCACGGTGCCACAGACTTGGAATACTAAATATATTTTTGTGAATCGCTGAGATCGAGCATCAATAACAAAAATGAAACTTACTAAACATATGAATATGTTGTTTTTGGTGAATATAAGATTTTAAAATGAAATTGTATACTCTTTTAACTCTCAGTAATTAGTAATATCCATAAATCTCCTGGCTTATATTCCTCTTCCTCTGTATCCACTACAATAATGAGAGATAATAGTGATTTGGACATAGTTTACACAATTTACTGTTTAACAAGAAAAATAGTCCCAAACACATGTAAGATAACAGAAAACAAAGTGGAGCTCCAGTCTTTAATGAGCCGTTGTGTTTGGACTTTAGCTGTATCTGAATGAGGACAGACACATGAATAGTTTATGTGCCCTCTACAATACAACACTGTCCCACTTTAACACACTGCTGTTAGACGCTTTCAATCACAGTATTAATTTGAAATGACTAAATAAAAGAAACAAGTCCACTGAAAATTGTGATGCCCAATGGGAGCTTACATCCCTGAAAACGTCATCACCGCAAAGGGCCGTGTAGCACATCACACTAGCGAGGGGCGGATTTTTAAGCGTATCCCTGAAAAACAAAATAAAATTGGAGAATAGAGCAGTGGGGTATGACGGTGGTGCTAAAAACGGGAGTTGATCGGCAAAATGGCATCTTGAAAATAAGTGAAAATAAAACCTTTGCCCCATGTCCATGTTTAAATTCCACCAGTGATACAGAGACTGTATAAATCACAGGGCAGCAATGTGGTATTGGGTGGAAGCCAAAGGTGAAGCCCAAAAGAACCAAAACAAACATGGTCACTCCAACAGACGTACTTTTATCTATCTATATCTGTCTGAATGTTCTGCCTTTTCCTGATCACTTCCAGCTAGAGCCAGACTAGATCCCAGACTGATCATGTAGAGAGGAACTGCAGACATCATTGGCCATATCCATCTAAAACACTACAATGATGTTAATGTGAGCTGTCGAGGGTCCAATAATGAACACATGGCTTATTACAGATTTATGGGAAAGGGGTTTTAAATTGTAGCGATCGATCATTTCAAACTGTGTTACCATGGAGGGGCTGTGAAGTTTAGGATCAGCTAATATAATGACAAACTTGGACAGGTCAATGGAGCAATAAGAGAGCAGGATGTATTTTCAATTTTCAACTAAAACTCAATAAAATGAACAAAGCTAGGATACCATCCAAGTTCCCAATCAATCAGTTTGGATTTAATGTATTCCTTTCCAATTAGAGAGCCCCAGAACAGAGCACATAATAGGACTGTCAAAATAATAATAATAATGTCCAAAAAATAACTAATCGATACTAAAACTAGTATCGAAACTAGTTACTAGTTGGATACATTTCAGCAGGTGAAGTCACATTCACAGGACAGAAATGCTCTGAAAACAACTCCTCTTTTCCCTCCTCATCTTCTCTCCTCCCCATCACTTTCCTCCTTTACTCCTCTCATCTGTTCATCCATAGCTGCTTCTTCTTCCTCACAAGGGATGCTGGTATCGGATCCGATACTGAAAAAGCTGCTGGATCAGATACTGGCTTCCAAATGTCGGTTCAGTCGATATCCTGGTTGAACGTATGAACTGATGTAATACTAATTTACTGGTCTTCGTCGGCCCAGAACGTCTCATAATGTTTGAACTTTTATTTATACGGAGCTGTTCTGTCGTTACTTGAGAGATAAGTAACAGCTACGTAACACATTCAGGTTTCGGATCAATTCTGTCTTATTTTACATTTGTTTAAAGGAAATAAACACTGTTTTCACTCCCACCCCCTCCCCTCTTTCACTCCTCTCTGTCTCGCCCTTTTCTGCTTTCTCACCCCTCTCTTCTCTCTGTCTCACCCTTCTCTCCTCTCTCACAGTCTGTCCTCTCTGTCTCATTCCTCTCTCACCCCTCTTTCCTCTCTCACTCCTCTCTGTCTCACTCCTCTTTCAAAAGTCTCTCCTCTCTGTCTCACCCTTCTCTCCTCTCACCAATCTCTCCTCTGTCTCACTCCTCTCTCACCCCTCTCTCCTCTCTGTCTCATGCCTCTCTCCTCTCTCACCCCTCTCTTACCAGTCTTTCCTCTCTGTGTCACCCTTCTTCTCTCCTCTTGCCAGTTTCTCCTCGCTCTCACTCCTCCTCGTCTCTCACCCCTCTCACCTGTCTCTGTCTCACCCCCTCCCCTCTCTCACCCCTCTCACCTGTCTCTGTCTCACCCCCTCCCCTCTCTCACCCGTCTCTCCTCTCTGTCTCACCCTTCTCTCCTCTCTCACCTCCTTCTCCTCCCTCCCCTCTTTCATCTTCCCCCCCCTCCTCTTCCCTCCCCTCCCACTCTCCTCTCCACCCTCTCACTCCTCTCCCCTCCTCCCCCACTCTCCTCCCCTCCCATTGTCCTCTTCACTCCATCTCTCACCCCGACACCTCCCCTCCCACGCTCCTCTCCCACCCCCCTTCCCTCTCCCCCTTCTCTCCTCCTCTCCCACTCTCCTCTTTCCCCTCCATCTCTCCCAGGACATGTCCCATGTCCCAGGACATCTCAGTGTCAGAGCAGAGAGTGAAGCCTGTCAGATACAGTTGCTCTTTATAAATTCTGCTGATGCTGCTGCTAAAGGGACAGGTAATGGCAAAAATATATGTAACCGTTTTCTAGGGAAACAATTATGAATTTTATCACACACTTGCTTTAATATTACCTTTAAGAGCAAAATAAAATAGCTATTGAACTACAGATAATTTTAATGCTATACTGCGAAACATTCCAGGCAAAGCAATGACATCTCCATGGAGACGAGCACAAGGTAGACTGTATAAATTGAAAATAGAAACAGAAATTAAATAGCAAACCACTGAATCACCATAGAAACGCCCCTCCAGATTACCAGAACCTCAAGTGGTCATTTTTATATCATTACATTCCCCTCTCTCACTCCCCCTCTCTTTTCCTCTCCACTACCTCTCCTCCTCCATCCCTCCATCCTTCCCTCCATTTTCCTTACCTTATCATTGATTGTAGCCTAACTATGCTGCTGATTAAGCACGAGGCGTTACCGGTTCAATAGTGGATGTATCTCCCTCATGGATTTTGTGTAGAGCCCCATAAATGCATCGGAGGCTCCGCCACTTTGACTGAATATAAGGACTCACCAAAGTTTCACTGAAGTCTCAAGTCTCTGGTCTAATGCAATGGTTCTCAACTGATGGGTCACGGACAGGGATGTGGGTAATGACATAGTTTTTGCATGAAAGATACAGTGAGTTTTTTTTATTTTTTTTATTATTCATATTATTATACATTTTTTCTATAAACTCTTTTGTTTGTTTGTTTGTTTGTTTGTTTGAAGTTTTTTTTTTGTTTTTTGTTTTTTTAAATATGTGGAAAAAGTCACAGTATGTTAAGTTGAATAAAGTTCTACGCCAGGGGCAAATCCGGAGGGGATTGAAAATGGCCAATGCACCCCCAAAGATTCTTTTTCAGTCTCAACTAAAAATGTACAAATGGCATCCATAAAGTTCAAAATAAGACTATAATAAATAAAATAAAAAAAATTAAATAAATAAAAAAATTGGTTTTACAATGCACAACAGAAGTGAACTGTTAAACTACTGGTCTAAAAGAGTGAGACAAACATGGTCTCTGCTCACATCCATAAACCCATGATTGAAGTGTTCAAACAAATATTTCAAGCTGATTGGTTGAAGCATCACAACAGCAGAACAAGATGAGAAATCAAACTTTAGTTAAATCCAGATGAGAGAAAAGCAAACACATCTTATCCATCCACAAATGCACAAAGTGTTTCTGTTAAAAATAGCCTGAAGTGCGTCTGTCGGCGTCGCCATGTTTGTTTTGGTTCACTCGGTGCTGGCTTCTGTCCAAACCACAATGCTCCAGAAAAGCAAATCTCACAACAGTACTTGCTAGAAAAAAAACAGAATTAGATATTTTTCATATTATTCAATTAAATTATAGGTATGATTTCACCACAGTAACACAGGGAGGACATGCACACTCCACTCAGAGAGATCGGGAGTCTAACCCACAACCTCCTGGTGAGATTGAGGAGACAGGATAACCACTCTGCCAGGGAGAACATGCACTGTATCTTCTGGTCTTGGTTGGTGCACAATAGGTTGAAATAAAAATGATGTGGTGTAATTGTAGTTGAATAAAATACACATAAAAGGCCATATAAAAGGACTGTAGTGATTTGCATAAGAGTCATTAGTAAAGCCAGCAGTACATAGTAATGAGTCTGTTAAACACATCTCTCCATTAGGGCCGCCTCACACTGTTTTTGGGTCACTGTTTCTTTATAGGGTCTTTCACAAACTTTGAATAAAACCAACTTCTTTAGCCCCACTCACAGAGGCAGCCCCTTCCTCGCTGTAAGGGGCATTAAGGCAAAATGGAGTTTTTGGAGCTTTCTGTCATGTTATAACGTTTTTTTTTATAACGATTTTAGATGTCATCCATGCATGTTTGAGTAATTTAGTGATCTCTCCCACGCCCTATTCGAACCTTCCTTATACTTAGCTGTAAGATTCTGTCCAATGCACAGTCCACCAGCTTAAATCACCCATGCGCCCACACAACATCCATCCACCCATCCATTTTCTAAGCAGGGACTCCCAGACTTCAGCCGCTTGTATCCGCGACCTTGTCCTTTCGGTCATTACCCAGAGCTCATGACCATAGGTGAGGGTAGGAACGTAGATTGACCGGTAAATCGAGAGCTTTGCCTTTGGACTCAGCTCCTTCTTCACCACAACGGACCGATACAGCGAGCGCATCACTGCAGACGCAGAGAGATCTGGGCGGCAGTCGAAGGCGGGGACCTCGACGACCGGATCTCCGGACATGGAGACTAGCTCTGGGGCCCACACAACAATTCTCCATAAATATACAAAAACATGACACAAAACTGTACACTACAACTTCACCTGATGTGATGTGCAGCAGTTTCATTTGCGGGATGCACCCTGATTGTGTTGTGATAGAAGGGGGAGTGCGGAGAGCAGAGGGAGGGGAGACTCAGAGTATCAAAAATTAAACTGAAACTAGTTGGTGTGGAGGCATTTGGAGGTATCTAGTAAAATTATAGGCTACTGTTTGAATCTAAACTCTTCAAAAACATACACTGCTATGTGAATTTTTCCATCACAACTGAAATAATTCATTCATGAATGGCAGATAATTCTCAAGTGAACTTAACTTCTGGTCTTTACCTTTTGAAACTGAGTCAAGTTGAGTAGACTTTTTTGCTTTAGTATGTTAAATGGTGGGACTGGATGACTTGGATGAAATATCTTATTGGGATTTGTCTGACAAACTAATAGAAGAATCAGACCCTGTTTGTACAAATTTAAACTACAGGGTTAGACATTTTTATGCAGAAGAAGACAGGAGAATTTTTTGTTTGTAAAGGAAAATATTATACTTCAAAAATGGCAGCCTTTGTGATTTATAATCCATTGAAGTTGTGATTCTGATTCTGTTGCGACTGATGTTGCAGCAGTATTATGAGTCAGTTATTGTGCTTCTCACCAGGGTTGTAGCATCAAATTCTGGGCTCTGGGTACAAATTATCTTGGTGGGCCCGCACTACATGCTGTCTAATGAAAAATGCCCATTACAGACTTTATGAAGGGCCCCTCCCTACTGAGCCCTGGGTAAACAGTACCCTTTTGTGTTTCTATTCCTCAGCTGGTCATTTAACGCTATTCATATCAAGAAACCACACATTGATAAACCAGATTAATAATATATAAGACTTATGCAGAGCCTTTTTGAACCTTAAAAAACTCAAAATAGGGGTGGGAGATATTGACAAAAATGAATTTCTCAATATTTTTTGCATAAACTCAATAACGATATTTCAGCCATGCATCGGCATTGTGTTGGTTTGGGTATCGCAGTATCGCACACAACGTGAATGGGCTATAACATTAAATATATATGCTTGTTTTAACGGGTGGGGTTCTAATCTGTCATTCATATGTTTTGGTCACGTGTTCACAGTAAACATGAGCAAACTCTAGTGTCTCATTGCGCCGTTGTAATCTCAGAGGATCATTATGATATTTAAATGTGAGCGCGATGGGGCTTAAAAGAACACACGATAATTTGATCTCAAAGCTCCGTCAGATCTTCACAGACAGAAGTTCCCAGAGCTCAGACTCACCTCAAGACGACAGCCAAGGTCGAAGAACATCTGAACCAGCTGACAGCAACAAACAGGAAACTCAACAAAGACCGGGGCGGACACAGTTTAGATGGCTCTTTACTACTGTTGTCACGATATTAACATTTCAAACTTGATTTTGATACTAAGAAATAGACTCGATACTCGATCCCAATTCTGATACCATAATACCATGATAATAAAAACATTCTTTCTTTAAACAATATCACAAAACATGTAGTTTGGAAGAGAGTTCAGATGCTGGAGGGGGGAAAAAATAAAATTTTTGTTTGTATTAAGTGTCTGTTAGTCTGTGTAGAGGTGAATTAGCCAATGGGCCGTCCATATCAACCATAGACCATAAAGAAATGGAGATTTCCCTTTGGGTGGAAGTGGCTCCAGCCAAATGAAGTCAATTGAGACTAGCAGTTATAGCAGCTAATATGGAGCCAAGATCCATATTTGGATATTTTAAATCCGAGCGTGTGTATCACAGCAACCCAAGAGCCAATCCTGAGTGAAGCGGTAGAAGGTTCCTTTAGCAACGCTGTCAATCAAGCCTGTAGCTAACGCTAGCGGGAGCAACTTGGGGAAAGAAGGCACTTCATTGGTCTGTTATAAATGTTCATATCTTGATTTACGGATGACATAATGAAATAACAGCACCAAGATCATGTAAAGCTGGTTAATACAAGTCTGACAGTAGCAGTTACAGAGGGAGGGGCGACGTTTTTTCAATAGAAAGTGAATAGGAGCCAGAGGTGATAAAGCCGAATCACGCTCTCATGCTCACTATTTGGAACGTCTCAGCTAGCAGGCCAGCAGACTACCTATGACCAGTCTATGGTATCAAAACAAATATGGCTGCTTATGAGGAAAAAAGATATCACAAGGTATAGCAAATGAAAATTTCAAATCTGTCAACTCGACAAAAGAATTGAATATTCATATATATATATATATATATATATATATATATATATATATATATATATATATATATATATATATATATATATATATATATATATATATATATATATATATATATATATATATATATATATATATATATATGACATGTGATATATATATCACATGTTGTCCCCTGTCCCACTCCCCCTGTGGAGTGTAACTCTTTCAGATGCCCCGATGACAGCTGGACCCTCTCCTCCTGCCCGCCTGGCTCTCCTGGCCCTCCTGGCCCTCCTCTACCTGCCTCCCTCTCCTTCTCGCTTGGCTCTCCTCCTCCTTGCCTGGTCTTCCTCCTCCTCGCCTGGCCCTCCTCCGCCCCCCTCCCTCCTCCTCGCCTGGCCGATTTTTCTTGTTTTGTCTGTTTTTACCTGTTGTTTGATTTTCCTGTTTGTTTTTGTGTGTAGGCAGCACGGTGGCTGAGTGGCAACACTCATGCCTCACAGCAAGAAGGTTTGGTTCGATCCCCGGGTCGCCCAGGCCTTTCTGTGTGGAGTTTTGCATGTTTCTCCCGGTGTCTGGATGGGTTTCCTCCGGGTACTCCGGTTTCCCCCATCAACCAAAACATGAACGCCCTTCGAGACAACTGTTGTTGTGATTTTGGACGTTACAAAAATAAAATGAATTGAATATTCCATGTGCTATGGGGCATACCTGGACTGAGGGATTACACAGATGTCACAAGGGACTGAAAAACATTGAAGATTTATTCAGAATCAATGAGCAAAGCACTAAACAAAAATTAATTGTGTTCAGAAATGATGTGGGGCCAGTCAGCTCCTTTATTTCACATGCGTTACTGATATAAACAAATCTGATTGGATGGTCATATTTGGTTCTGGCTCGAGGCATGATGGAGGGGGAGGTGCTCAGACTTATATCTGTATATCTGTATATTTCAACCAAATACTTGCTACAGTCGTGTGGTATTTAGCAGAGCTTAAATGAACGCATGTCCTGAGTGATTAGCCTCTGTCACAGCAGCTCACCTCCACATCTCCGTGTTAAATGCATTACCAACATCCCCCCCACAGCGCCCCCTGCTGGGCTCTGCTGGGCACCTACAAGCGTGACCTACTGTCTAAAGACTGACAGCTCTTTAATGAGGAGCTCTGTCAAAATGAACAAATATCAAGGCGACAACTTAATGTGAGGGACAGGAGACTGGGACTGTACTGGAAATCTGACATGAAAGAATTAAGATGGAAACGATCATCTGCTTTAAATATCTTACAGTAAGAATATTAAATTCAGTAGATTTCACCACGTTTGGTGTATTTACATATAAAGCCAAGGCTGCTTGATTTGATTTCTGTTCATAGGGCCTGTCACACTCTTGTCTCTATGGAGATGAAAATGTAATTGCTTTGTAAAATGTTCCACAGTACAGCTTTAAAACTATCTATAGAAATCTATCAGCCCACAGAATTTGATTATACTTTCCGTTCAGCAAATCATCGATGTCTGTCAACGCTTAATCGCAAGATGATCCTACCAACATGCAAATTGATTTTAAAGCAGACACATTGTGCTGTGGTCTGCTCTATAGTTATAATCTTTGACACCCTTGGATCAATTTAAATCACAATATTGATCTAAAGTAACTTAATAAAAGAAACAAGTTCTAGCTTCCATGTTAGAAAACTGCAGTGCTCAAGAGCCACGTAGCTGTTGGCTCCACCTATGTGGACACAAGCGCAATATGTCTTCTTTAAGTCATTAACCGTGAATAACTGTAAAAATAATTTCTTCTCACAATAATCTTTACATTATAATGTGCTCTCCTGGCATCCCTCATGTCCTCTGGTTTAAAACATTACATCAGAAAAATCCAGTGGGCAAATTTGATCAAATACAGACTCCAAGATTACGTCATTGATGTAAAGGCCAGAGATATTACTATTATACAATTATTTGAAGTTGTGCTATGTAACTTTTCTGGCAGTGGACCTGTAACTGCTTTTCTCATTAAGTTATTGATTTGCCTGGAATGTTCCACGGTAGGGCATTGAACTTATCCATCTTGCATTTATTCAATTTTGTTGTTTTTATTGCTCAAAAACACCTTAAAAAAACCTACAATCTTACTGTGAGTGAGGTCGCCTTTCCACAGATCTTACCTTGATTTTGACCTGATGCATCACCTACTTGTCTTCATGAAGACAGATAAGTTTAATGTCATAATGTGAAACTTTACACGCAAAACTGTGACATTGCCATTGCGACAAGCAGAATGTTACTTAGTGCACCTTTTCCTATATTTATATGTTTTAATTACTCCTTTAAGATGGACACTACCAGCAATTTTTGTTTTAGTCTGATGCCAAATAACGCAAGTAGTAACACTGTGACGTGAACCAGATGTGCTTTATGAAACAGACTTTTATTTATTTATATTTATTTTTTGTTACAATGGTTTCCCCTCATATGAACTCTCTAAATGTTATATGAGTGATTTGTGCATATTTAAGTAACCTTTATTTTTCTGTATTTTCTAACACCATTGCTCTGAAAGTTCTCACCAACCACTTATGTCTTCTGAATGTGACTTTTTTAGTATCTTTTGACAACCCTACACTTTGTTATTGGAAATAATATAAAATGCAAAAAAAAAGTTTATTTGAGAAGCGCAGTAAAATTTTAAAAACCAGGTCCAATGCTATTATTGATGATCAGATTTGTAGAGATCTGAGTGTGTGGTCCCAGAGTTTGAAGGGTAAATCTGCAGTGAGTTTTCAGATGGGAGAAAAACATGATGAATTGAGATGACTAATATTCACCAGAAGAATAAAACCATTCAGAAATAAGAACCAAAGAACCTATTTATGTCAAGTGTTGTTCACATGACCGAACACACTGTACTGTACAACTATTACATCCTGCTTGTTTTTCATTCCCTCATCTCTCCATCCTCTTCTCTATCTGACCCTCTCCACTGGATCCTCTACTCCATCTGACCCTCTCCTCTGGATCCTCTGCTCCATTTGACCCTCTCCTCTGCTCCATCTGACCCTCTCCTCTGCTCCATCTGACCGTCTCCTTTGGATCCTCTACTCCATCTGACCCACTCCTCTGCTCCATCTGACCCTCTCCTCTGCTCCATCTGACCCTCTCCTTTGCTCCATCTGACCCTGAATGTAATGAAGAATGTAATCAATTTCCTGGCCTTTTGTCCACAAAACATGATGACTTATCCATTTCCCATATAAAGTCATGTATTGCAGTCATTTTCTCATTGTGGGACAAATAAAGGTTTATCTTATTTTATTTCATGAATATATTGATACAAATTTGCACTGAATTCACAGAAAATTGTTATGATGCAAACTCAAATTTGGAAATGTCATAGATTGTATAAGGAAGTGGACCAGGGAATGTGACGTCACTGTTCAGCTTCAGCCAAATGAAGCCAATTGAGTCTCGCAGTTATAGTAGCTAATCGGCAAGCAAGACTCATATTTGGAAATCCAGGTGCGCAGCCAGAGAGCCAATGAGTAGCTATGTCCATTTTTACAGGCTATGTCCATTTATACAAGCCATGGTTACACCTCAAACTCTCGACCTACAGAACTGCCAAACCAATACACAAACCACATGCGTTTTACAAACTGTCAATATCTAAAGTAGAAGATTATTACCAAAGTAGAAGATTATCATGCTTTGGAAAGACTGCACATTGTGTCATTTGTACAGGACATTATATTACCTGGCTCTGATTACGACCTAAACTCATCTCCATTGATGACGCCCCTCTCTCCTTGTGCTTCCATGTCAATGCATCAGGTCAGCACAACCTCCCAAACCCTCTGAAACCCATTTTTACTCAATCTCAGCTATTTTGTATTGTTCCAGCACTGAGCCTGCAGCTGTAGCTCTGTTCTATAATGTCCCGCTTCTCCATTTGGCCCTGAGGAACCGGTGATGGTTGGGTAATGGTCACCTCCACATTCCCCCCCCCCCCCCCCCCCCCCCCCCCCCCTCTCTCTGCCTCTCTCTCTCTCTCTCTCTCTCTCTCCGTCTCTCAAAGCACTTAAGAGTCTTTCATAAAGCTCTTTCTCCGTGGCCTTTTGTTCAGATGTGAATGTGACGTTAAGAGCCATGAGACGCTGCTAGTCGTTGTGTTTTTGAATATACCACTATGGGTTGGATAGGACTTTATGTTTTGGTCATTTTAAAGGATTAACATAGAGTTTTCAAATGTGAAAGTAAATGACGTTACTGCATAATTTATGAAGCTCTTGTTGTGGACAGTTTGAGAGAAAGGGTGACTATAGATGGTGATATTTCAACAGCTTCAACTGGTTTATGGGAACATAATCTCTGCTGACCCTGTGATACCATTAGCTGCACACACTGAAGACTAGTGTGGTCACAATGGTAAAATTTCAAACTCAATTTCGATACTAAAGAATCCACTCAATACCAATTTAATACCCAAATGATAACTTCCAACTTATGTAACTTTTTTTCAGTATTGATACTTGCCTAAATGTGCTTCTATGTGCACAGCCCTAGTTCTGGTCTAGTCCAGGTTTAGTTCTGGGTTTAGTCCCTGTTTAGTCCCTTTTTTAATGTGGTGATTGTGTGAACATAACTTTCTTTTTGTGGCCTTGGAATGTCTTGGGATAACCTCGGAAGAGCTGGAGGTCTAAGCATTCCTGCTTACTGCTTGGGCAGCCACAGTTAAAGCGGAAGTTCAGAAACTATGAAACTACCATGATGGCACTATTTTTACAACATC
Source organism: Periophthalmus magnuspinnatus (assembly GCF_009829125.3). Classification (NCBI taxonomy): domain Eukaryota; kingdom Metazoa; phylum Chordata; class Actinopteri; order Gobiiformes; family Gobiidae; genus Periophthalmus; species Periophthalmus magnuspinnatus. The sequence goes on along the minus strand of NC_047128.1, from coordinate 12,073,633 downwards.
ACTACTTCTTTTAAAGCAACTGCTACTATATAAACAAGTTTATGTAGTATAGGAGGGATGGGGCATGTATGGGCAGAAGGACCCTGAGGTTAGAATCAAAGAGGAGAGGGTCAGATGAAGACGAGGATGCAGAGGAGAGGATCAGGTAGAGCAGGGGATGCAGAGTAGAGGGTCAGCAGAGCAGAGGATGCAGAGGAGAGTGTTATAGCCAAAAGGATAATGTAATAAAACTAGAAAAGACTGAAGCAAAGTTCTTTAGTTCATAAAGTGTGTGAATGAGAGCCTTGAGAGTGATGCCTGCTCTGGGCACCTGCACCAAGAGGAATGAGAAGTAATAAAAGGGAAGTAGCTCTATTAAACTTTATGTCAATGTTTCAGACAAATACAGAGAGATAATAAACACTTTATGACTACGTATGGTAAAAGTACTACAGGTATAGTCTATATTTTAATATCAGCTGATAGCACACACATTAGAAAGAGCTGCAGTTCAAGCAGAAATAAATCATAAAAAATACTTTTCACTTGCATTGTATGGTTGTTGTTCTGCCAATAGTCATAATATAATAACTGAGGGTGTCAGGAGGGGAAGGGCATCTGGCTTAAAAAATGGCATATCTTCAGTTGCCCAGGAGGGATAATGGAAAAGTTATTGTTCTATTGGACGCAGTGATGAAATGATTCCACATTATGGGACAGCACAACCCTGTAGTTAAAGGTGCACTGTGTAACTTTTCTGGTAGAGGTCTGCCACCTGCTTGTCTTTATGGAGATGTTATTGCTTCGCTTGGAATATTACATAGTATGCAGCTAAATTTATCTCTATCTCCAAGGAAACAAGCATGACATGACCTCACAAAAATGTTACATGGTACATCTTTAACTTCCATATCATTATTTAATGTAGACGTATTGTGTTTGTATTTGCACTATAGTTATAATCTATGACACCTGTGGATAATTATGTTATAATTTGAGCATTTTAAATCACAATATCCATCTAAAATAACTTAATAAAAGAAACAAGTCTGTCGACAAAAACGATGCATGCTGTCGGCACCCCCTATGGATAGCTGCACATTACACTAGCAAGCAGCTGACTTTTTTTCATGCATTCTAACTTGAGACCATAGACTGTATACATAAATGGACATAGCTAACTTGCTAGGCATCACATTCCAAATAGAGAGTGATCATGGGCGCATTTCTGGTTCCATCGACTCCAGTTAATTTTGATGCAAAGTGTCCGCCCGCATTACCTTCAACAGCTTTGCTCCGGATTGGCTCTTTGGTTGCTATGATACTCGCGGTCAGAATTCCAAATATGGAACTTGGCTCCAAATTGGCCGCTATTACTGCTAGCCTCAATGGCCTTCATTTGACTGAAGCCGAGCACTATGGGTGACGTCACACTCTCTTAATCCACTTCTTTATACAGTCTATGGAGGAGACAGAGAAATGTCAATTGAGTATTATCATTTCTGAGCACTTGGGGTTAAACTCACACACAGCTTGTGCAGAGAGCTAACAGCTGGCATATTTTTATTCCTCTCCTGAATCTAAATGGTATATATTTTGAGTTTTGGGTGGCTGCATTTTGTGAATAGTTCGCGGCACAAATCAAGCAGCAATTTTCTTCAAATGAGCGTAAACACAAACTGAAGTCTGGAGGGAAATTGCAAAGGAAATGGAAAAGTTTAAGGTTATAGTTTGAAGCATGAATTCTGACTACAGTCCCAGCCACGCCATTCAAATCTGCAGAAACTGTATAATCCACAAATGGGACAGGAGAACATCTTGGGTTAGTTGTGGGTTAGACTCCTGATCTCTGTGCATGTTGTGTGCATGTTCTCCCTGTGTGACTGTGCCAGAGTGGTTATCCTTTCTCCTCCCTCTCACCTGGATGTTGTGGGTTAGACTCCTGATCTCTCTAAAGACCCCTCCAACAGCTCGGTACAGTTCACTTTAGACAGTGGAAACACTTTTAGACCATAAAGATCCGCTCTGGAGTAAGTCCACAAAAAAAAGGGCTCATTTTGGGTATTTATTATCATGAAAATACAGCACAGATAATACAGAATGTTTATCTAGGATCCAGAACACACACTTTTTCAATACTTTCCAAAAATGTGAGTCACCATTAAATCTCCCTGTTTGTTTTCGAATGGGTGTGATTGACAGGTGGATTAGCCAATCAAGGGCATGCATGGTCTGTTTGTATCAAAACAAATATGGCTGGTTATGAGGAAAAAAACAAAGGAAAAAAAAACAAAACAGGGGACTGACAAACATGGTGGATTTCAGCAGAATCAATGAGCAAAGAACTAAATTGTTAATCTGATGTGGGAGAAATGTGATTTTCTTTGTGAATCATAGGTGACCAATGAGGTCCTTCGTTCTGTCACAGAAATAAACAAATCTGATTGGAGGATCACGTTTGGCTCTGGTTTAAGCTGCTTTGGAGGGTGTGGGAACCAGACTGATATCCCTCTTTGCTGAATTAAGCTAATCCTTACAAAATAATACGTACAAAGTTTTAAAGCACAATTATAGTCAAAGTTGTATATTGGCTAATGAAGTGCTTTTTCATTTTTGTTATCCCATTGAGTAAAAATTGGAGAGTTGACCCCAGCTCCCGCACACACCCACACAGCCACACCCACACACCCAGACACACGCACAGGCACACGCACGCACGCACACACACACACACACACACACACACACACACACACACATATATAGGCTAGAGTTTACAGTAGATTTGAAAGGGTTTAATTAAGGTAAGAGCGGCCGCCTTCAAAAAGTGCATTACTTTTATTGCAGGTCCACTTTTGTGACAAACGTTTTAGTGACGTATTGACTTTTCCAAACAACAAACAAAGGCCCACCACAGCACAGGGGCCGTATTTCAGATCATTCAAAAGTTTTTACACTGCCATGGAAAATATTAAAGGGGCTGTATCTGATTTTTACTGTCTGAAAATGTGGAAAAACAGAACTAGTTCATTTTAAACAGTTTGCAGCAGTCGAAAGTCATTCCTCACTTACCTTGTGCATTCAGAGCATTCTAATTATTCACAATGATGAGTTTATAAGTGCTTTTCACTACACTCAGAGACCAGAACAGAATTTTGCCATTACACTTCCTGATTATCAGACAATAAAACGCTTCATAAATAAATGCAGACAAGACACAGCTGACTTATTTTGACCTCAAGAACTGCTTATACAATATATCTGTACTGGGGCCAGATCTGCATTAAAACTAAATGAAGGGTAAACATGTTTTATTAATAAAACAGATCAGATCAGACACTAATAGAAAAATAAAACTAAAACGCCCATGGACCACTATGGAACCTACTTGGAGGACTGAGGGATTACACCGATATAAGGCCACATGGGAAAATAAAAGAAAGTACTGCCATTTAATGTTGAAAATCTCATTCTATTATTGTTATCGAAATTTAAAATGAGCTTGAACTTTTTGTATCATGGCAACACTTGCGCATATCATGTCTACATGAATCAGAATTGACAGTAAACAAAATTAGAAACTTGTGTCAACCAAAACTTAAAATTCAGAAAATAAATACAATCCTAAAATGTACAACACCACTGAACAATAAACAAATTCTTAAACTAGGGGCAAATCAGTCTGTATAACATAAAACCAAACCAGGACTAAATCGATTCTAAACCAGGGCTTTAATAGTACGAAACAAAAAGTGCAACAAAACTATAACAAAGACTGAATCAAGATCTGTATCATTTGAAAAGGGGTGAATAAGTCAAATTAATAATAGTTTCGTGATCAAATAAAACCAGACAGCTTCATATCAAAACTCCAACTTCTACATCGATATTAACCCATTTTTGACAGATACACTTAAATATGCTTTATAGCACATGAATGCTTTCTTCTTCTTCTCTTCCACGGCCTTAAACAGGGAGCACATTTGGGGAGCACCTATTATATTTAGTGTGTGATCGTGAACATGACTCCTGCTCCAGAGCTCCATCTAGTGGACAAAACGACCACAGCAGGATCAGTGCACGTCAGTGTTTCTGGAGAAGAATCCGTAGTAAGTAGCAGTACTGGTTTTAACTGTGTGCATGGATCTTTTGTGATACTATTTGAATTTGTATACTTTGAATTTGAATTGTGAAATATTTTAAAGTAACTAGTGTTAAAGTACTGTCTGAAGGGAGATGGCAGATAACATAAGATTTCTCTCCTTACTGCTCCTGTTCTTTCATTATTTGTACGTTTAGGTTTTTGACACTATAAAACAAATAGTAATAATAATTATTTTTTTATTTATTTTTTATTTAATCCATTAGTACAATGTAAATAAGTTAGGTGTGATTCCTAGATGTACGAATAGAGGCTGAATATTAAATACACCTTATTATCTACAACCTTAGTAACCTGTGCCTAAAATTTAGAGATCGATCAATATGTTTTTTGTTTTTTTTTTCATGGCTGATGCAGATACGATTGTTTAGAATCCAGAGCAACCGATGGCCGATGAGCTCTGCCAATATTTTTTGGGTCGATTTGAATCTCTTCTACCCAAATAATGCAATTTAAATGTACTACAAACTCACCCACAGACCTTACCACAGACCCGTAAGAGAGCTGTGTAGTCATGTGTTGTGAAGTTCTCGCACTAGTGTTCATATAAATCTTTATGTGGATTTTTTTTGGCAGCAGGTTGGACAAAACAAAATATCGGCCTGTGCTGAAGATTTAAGGCCAACAATGAATGCGCTAAAAAGAGCTCGATATATATCGGCCAACTGTTATACTGGTCTATCTCTAATCAAATCTAATGAAAATACGTTCAGTTATGCACAAAGATGTTGATTGTTTCAGGCTATATAGAAAAACACGGCAAATACAATTCACATTTCTCCCAAATTGTGTTGTCATGATACTAAAATTTCAAACATGATTTCAATACTAAGGAACAGACTTGATACTTCATACCAGTTCCGATACTGCGATGATAATAAAAAACACTCTTTATTTACACAATAGAATGTGATTTTCAACGTTGAATGGCAGTATTTTCTTTTATATTCCCTTATGGTCTTATATCTGTGTAATCCCTCAGTCGTCCAGGTAGGCTCCATAGTGGTCCATGGGCATGTACTAATATCTTATACTTGTTCAGATACAGCTCAAGATCATTCTAAAGTTAGTCAGGAGAGGTTTATTTCTGTTTTGTGAATGTGACTTTTTTTGTTTAGACACCTCAAAAAAAGTTTAAGTTATGTTTTAGTATCGATTCATATCTGATTTTCAATACTTTTTACAACCCTTGGAAAGCCTTTTATTTTAAAAAGCTCAGGTTGTGACTATATTGAGCAGACATAACATGAATGATCTGTTGACCTTTTTAACTCGGCATGAGCCCATTGACTGTTGTGACGGCGTGGACAGAGGGACAATATTACCCATAAGCCCCGGGGCCGGACGCTCAGATAACTGTAACAGAGAGTGACCTATATCAGAGCATCAATACGATCACAACAGCATGAGTGATCTGCAAGAGATACACAGAGGAATACAGTGAAGTGTACTTACAGTGAAATACAGTTGAAGCACTAATAAATAATGTAATGTTTGATTTACATATAGCCTAAATTCACATACTTATATATATTGCCAATGCCATCTAAAAGGTTTTTGATCTAACTGACAAGATTTGAGGTAGATTACTTACTACAAAGGTTATATGCAGCACAGTTATGCAGTATTTTGTATAGGCTGTACAACATATCGGAAAGAAAACTAAATCAAACTTCGAATTGGCGCAATTATCGAATCACAAAGAAGAGTGTTCCGAATGTAAAGAACAAAAAAAATTCCTTTTTATAAACAATGCATAGTTTACACCTCTACAAACATGTTTTTCAAATGCGTGGGATTCTCGTATTAGTTTGTCAATTCAGATTTCATTCTTCTCTCTAATGCGAATGCTCCTGGAGTTGTTTATTTTTATATAATAATACATTTTGACACTGCTATTTGCACCTATACAATGTCTCAAGTATGCTAACTTACAGCTAGTTTTAAAACACAGCAAAAGGAAGGGCTGTGTCTTTGTTTATCTGTTATATTGAATAGTCATTATTTTAACTTGAACAATTCTTTTTGAATAGCCAATAATTTAGATTTTTCTATCTCCTATCTGTCAGAGACACAAACTAAATACAGGATTACTCAAACATGCATGAATGAAACAAAGCAAATCTCCATGTCTGCTTTTACATTGAAAATATAAAAATAATAGAACTAGCATTAAAAACATAGTAGTAGTAGTAGTAGTATTAGGCATCATGGTAGCAGTAGTAAGTAAGTTGTAGTAGTAGCCCAAACATACTACTTATTATAGCCCTCCAATGTGACTCCCAACTAGAGCTGTCAAAAGTATTGAAAATCAGATACTAATCGATACTAAAACTAGTATTCATACTAGATACTCATGAGCTGATATTCATACTAAAAAGTCACATTCACAGGACAGAAATTAACCTTTACTGAATAGATTTGGAATGATCTTGACCTGTATCAGAAAAAGTATAAGACACATAGACTAGTATACGCCCATGAACCACTATGGAACCTACCTGGACCGCTGAGGGATTACATAGATATAAGCCAACATGGGAATATAAAAGAAAGTACTACATTTAATGTTGAAAATCACATTCTATTGTCTAAAGAAAGAGTGTGTTTTATTGTCATTGTGGTATTGGAATCAGTTTTGTGTATCGCGCCTATTCCTTAGTATGAAATTAAGTATCATGACATCATCACTTCCAACCGGGTTAGACCCAGGACACTCCAAAGCAAAGTCACTGCACAGATTCCTGTACGCCCCATTTCAATAAACCAATTGGCAGGAACACTTCCCTACATTATTGCTCCTGTCCGTTCCTGCAACTTCCAAACATACTGCCAACTCCCCCAGTACAGAGAAGATATTTGTTCTCTCCAAACAATCCAATATAACCTATATATACTACCGACCACATCCACCAAATCAGACCATTCATCCCCCCTGGCCTCTCTCCAGATCGGGTAGTCTCACTCCGCTTAGGCCCCTATCAGACGGAGGATACTTCTGCTGTTAATTGCATTTAGCCAAGTGCCAAGGTCGGGAGGGCCAAGATTGGGATGAAAACTTTCCTGGATGTGATGGGACCTACTGCACAGTAAGTAAAAGCACCAAGTACAAGCCAAGCTGCTGCAAGTAAATATATAATTAAAAGAATCACAATGACTAAGACATAACATATGGTTTTTAATATTGTAAGATGGGATTGAATATGTGTAATTCACTGTCAAGAAAGACTTATTTTTGCCTATATTAGGGTTGTCAAAAGTATCAAAAATCAGACACAAATTGACTCTAAAACTAGCATCGAAATTAGACACTCAACTGAGCAGGCATCAATACTAAAAAGTCACATTCACTAGACAGACATGGACCTTTCCTGAATATCTTTAGAATGATCTTGAGCTGTATCAGAACAAGTATAAGACACATACATACTAATATACGCCCATGGACCACTATGGAACCTACCTGTACCACTGAGGGATTACACAGATATAAGGCCACATGAGAATAGAAAAGAAAGTACTACCATTTAATGCTGAAAATCACATTCTAATTTCTAAAGAAAGAGTTTGTTTTTTATTCATGGCAACACTATATCAGTGACAATGAACAAAAAAAATTGCTGCATTTTAAGTTTATTTTATTCAGTAGTAAGCTATTATTCAAGTCTATTTTAAGTAAATACAGTAATTATTATTATTTGGTGATTATATTAGTTATGTTAGAATGTATTTTTGCCAAGATGTTGCCTTTCTTCAAGCTATATTAAAGCTGATCTTGTACTACTGTTATTTTCAGTGTCCACCGGAGTTACATGCCACAATGACAAAATGCCCCTGTATCAAATGTGATTAGTAGAATGAATTTGCATTGCACTTTGAAAGCGCTTAGTTGACAGACAAAAGAAATCTTTAAAAATAGTCCAAAAAGTAGGCTATTGAAGCAAGGAAAAATTTCTGATACTAACTAAACACTCCACATTTATGCCAAAAAATAGACTGCATATAATAGTTTCTCAAGTAATACATTCACTTTGCACAAATTAAATGATCTCGAGCTTACCTTGCCCACGATGTCTCCTCACACCAAGTTCATAGTCGTGGTTAAAAGACGTCTTCTAGTGGCAAACGGCAGAGAATGCGTGCATAAAACAATGTATAAATCGAGTTATAGTTAGTTTAAAAGTCCGTTTTTATGAGTAAAAGTAAAGTCCCGAGCATCCGTAGCCGCGTAGAGTCCAACTTGAGCCGAGAGTGCATCGCCTCTGAGCTGGAGATGCTCCGCTGCAGCGTCTCTTCAGCCTCAGCCAAAGAGTCACACAACAACAAGAGGAATGAGTCCCTCACTGTTGCGTCGCTTTCAATAAGTTTAGACGGTTTGGTAATTCTTTCTTTTGGAGTTTTTATTGCTTGTCTTAGATAATAGCCATGTTTATACGGTAAAGGTATATATTTCTGTGTATTCTGTAAACCTATTTCATGTTTCTTTCTATTATTGCCAAAGAGTAAGAAACATACATCAAGAGAATAAAGAAACAAAGAGAAAAATCACAAAACATCTGGTATTAAAGGGATCTAAAACCAGGATCACAAATGAAATTAAAGAATAGTATAACGTTTTTTTCTATTTAGCAACTTTTTTGCCTCATGTGTACGCAATTACAAGTGTTTTTTGATTGTTTTGAGACATTTAAATTAACGTCTCAGGGTTATCACGTGATCACCGCACTTCCTGAAAGTTGTTTAGGTTAGCTACTAGTGCAGTATGGTAGCTGATTGTTCCCGCGTTATGTTAAATCTGCTGTTTCTTGTTGCTTTTAATCAGACTACAACATGATAAAGACGGAGAGACTTCTGCATCTGAAGAGCAGCCGCGGTCGGAAGGTCCGTGTGGTCCGGGAACATTATTTGAGGGAGCGGGTTCCGTGCTACAGCGCCCTGTGTCAAGCGGACTGTGACAACGGTAAAGAGCCAAAACACTACTGACAGCACATCTGGACATTATGGAGAAAAACTGAAAGAAATATGGCTGAAAAGAAAAGTGGTTAGCTAACTGCTGACTTTGACTTCATTACAAGTCTTTTAAATTACAAAAAGATGGAAAACTAACTTGATCTATGTTATAGATCTAGGTAAGAGACTGAAGAGACAGTAGTATGACAATAAACATGAGGCTATGGATGGGGATATTATTCAAAATCATGTAGATTTTAGTAGTTATGTTAATTTATGATATTTTATGTTATGATCACTCATTTAATGATCTAGCCCTCCCATTTGGGCATTGGGAGCACCTCAATGTGACTACTGACTGCGCCACAAAATTATAATTTATCAGAATGAACAACATTCAGTGCCAAAATGTATATTTAAATGTATATTTTATAATGTTCTGAGATTGTCTCATAGTTGGGTCACTATTTGGCTTAGTTTTGTCCTATGCACACCCAGCTTCCAGGACAGTGTGGACTTCAATTACCGGTTTTGGTTATGAACAAACCTAAAATGATTGTGCCTGCTTCTTTTCCTTCCAGATGGTAAGGTGCTTCCTGGAGACCTGACCCATTACGTGATTCCTGATGTTGGGATCGTCTTGGACTTTCTGGAGATCCTGGAATTCAGAGAAATCCAGGGAATCATCTTTACACAGACAGCGTGTCAGGCTGTGCAGCACAACAAAGGAAGAAGGTAAGAGATATTAAAGATTTATGCATGTCTGAGTAATCTTTATTCTCCCGTATACAAGAAGTCACCACCACTGGTACATAGCCACTGCAATTTTTTCAACCCAGAAGTCAGTGGACTTGTTTCTTTTATCAAGTAATTTTATATCTGTATTGTCATTTAAATAACATAACATAATAAATGTCATAATAAATGTCATAGATTATAACTATATAGCAGACACAATATGTCTTCTGTAAGTTTGTCCACTGATGTTACTGTTGTGTTACTGAAATTGCATTTGTAAACCTTTAATTTCATATTTTGATTTTTCTTGGTCTAGGCAGTACAACAGACTGCGTAACCTGCTGAAAGACCCTCGTCACGACTGTGTTCTGTTTGTTAATGAGTTCCAGAAGTACTCGTATTGTCCCAGAGAGAAAGGGGAGAGCCAGGAGAAATGGCAAACCAGGTCAGGGTTTGGTGGTCCTTCATTTTATTACTTTATTGTGTTAACATAGAATTAAATTTGAGCAAAGTGCGAGCTGTATAAGATCACTGTAGTGTGTACAAACAGTCTACAGTATTACATTTAGCTGCTCATCTGTGTTAAATATTATTGATCTCTACAATGTTGTGATCCCAGCAATAACATTTTATACTGAACATTCTACTAGTGATACATGTTTGACTAGTAGGTAAGTTGTAAAGGGTTAGGGTTAGGGTTAGGGTTAGGGTTGTAAAGTTAGTTAGAGTTTGAGAACTTGTAGAGAGGCCGAGATGGAGAAGTGGCTTTTTTGGTCTGCTTCTGGTAAAGGCCAGTCCATGAGCTCCCCCTAAGTGTTATTACACAGGCTTATTCCTGTTTTTGAAGACAGTGAACTATCTGTAGTTTGCAAGAATGAAATATTCACTTAATATGTTGATGTAACTGTTGTAATATCTTTAATGTTAAGTGAAAAAAAAAAGATTTTGAGAAATGTAAACGGTAAATCTAAACATGTTTACTTAAGATTATTGTTGAGATTCATGTTTGCTCATCCATTTGATGGCACTCTAAACTAATGTCTAATTGCTTCTTGTTTATTATTATTATTATTTTTTTTTTTTTAAGCTTATGTGTTTTGAATTTTAGTAATTTATCATCAAATGTAGATTATCTTGTGCTGAGAAAGAGCGCCATCAAGTGGATGAAGTCATAATTCGTAAATTAACCATAAACACGTCTTAGTTCTTGGCTTTTGACATGTATGGGTTAGGGTTTCGGTCTGGGACTCCCTAAATGTTTGGCATTTCGTTACAGGGCGGGACTAGTCTCCCAAAGCCCTAAACTTAACAAATTAACTTCCTAAACCTAACCCTAATCTTAACCCAAACCCTCACCTTAAGATAATATATTGGTCAAAAATGAACATGGATATGCTAATGATATAATTTTTGGCCATCTAAAACTTACAAAATCTTCTCTATTAATGCTGTGCAGCATAAGTATTACAACAGTTGAATGAACATATTATGTACTTCAGGCTTGTGTAATAACATTTGACAACAGCCGTACTGCCCGACCAGAGAAGCCACCAACAGGCCACTGCCTAACCAGGGCTATGCCAAAAAGACACTTGAATCACACACCAAACATTTCTCACCTGGGATTTAAACTTGCTCTATGTAACTTTTCTGGTGAAGGATACCCAACCAGCTTGACTTCATGGAGATTCTATTGTTTTGCTTAAAACGTTCCACATTATGGCACTATGCCACTTGCTTGTCTCCATGGAAATAGATACGTTTTAATCCTTACTTTAGAACATTCTAAGCAAAGAAACAATATATTGAATACGCTGTAATATCATGAATTGTTAAAATATATAGTAAACTGTATGTACTCCATAATAAGCAATAGTGAGCTGTTGCATTGTTGATGTTGTTCCTCGTATTATAGATGTGTATACTCCGCTGCAGTGTGGTTCTACAATCACCTGGCCGGGCTAAAGGACATAGTGATGGTCACAGACGACTCAGAGGCCGTGGCTCAGTACAGCAGCCTCAATTCAGGGGTCTATGTCATCTCAATGCAGGTGACTACAACACAAATGGGAAATATTAATGCCTGTGAATAATATGTATTAAGATGCTTTACAAGCCTCTCAAACTGCCATGTTGTAGTGTTTATTCATTCACTCCACTAAACTCTGCTGTAGAGATGAACAAAACTGGAAAAATATCAAATTGAAGAGCTCATTTTATACCCACTCTGAAGCATTAATATTTCAGAGAAGACTGAAATATGAACTTCTAAACCTAGCTATCACAATCAGCGTGCATCCCACTGATGACAGTACTGCACATTGCATTAGGTTTGTGAAGTTGTAGTGTATTGTTTTTTTATCCCACTTTTGTATATTAATGAAAAATTGCCCTGTGAGATCATGGGTGACATAGGCCTGTGGGCAGAGCCTTCTACAGGATTGAACTGCTCAAATACTGTCTGGGAGCGCTCGCTAAAATACTGAAACATTCATGGATGACATCTAAAACCACCTCAGACATGCTTTTAATGAAGGAACAACAGTTTGATACATTGCTGTTACTGTTATGTCTGTGATTTCAGATTTGGCCACAGTAAATCATGTCTCGATTTTAATCAGAGGCCTGGTCACGATTTCAGTTTTATCACAGTTTTGTTAGTGTCTTTTTTGAATGGAGGGTGACATTCCCATTGTAAATTCAGTATTTTTTGCATCATTATTTGAAATTGGTTCAAAACATTGGTTCAAAACATTGAACAACTAGCTTCTTATTATACCAAGTTTGTTTAGTGTTAAGTTTGCAAAAGGCTTTCTCCTTTGTTTGTGTTTATACATAATTTATCAGTCGATGGTCCTTAGTTTAATTCAGCGCTGTGGCCTGGATTGCTTAGACTGCTAAAATAATACTGTACTGTTATAATTGTATTACATTAGCATACTCCTCTATAGGCTGAACCCCTATCTCTCCAATGAGCAGTTTGACAGCCAATATACATGGTGAAAGAAGCTGTCAAGAAAATGTCCAATCTGAAATTTTGAATATCAAGTCTATAGTTGTTGTTTTTTTCCAGGATTTTTTATTACAAAGAGCAGATTAAAAATGTACCTCCAAATAAGCATATTAAGTAATATTTCTGCTTTTCTGTTTAATGCAGTCCTATGGTCCAAAACAGACACTTTCCACCTCCCACTCCTCCTATTGGTCAGCCTCTGTCATGATCTGAGTGTGTGACAGGTGGAATCAGCCAATCACAGTGAAGAGTAAACTTTCAGAAACAGCAGATTACCTTAGTTTCATCTTAGTTTGATTTAAAAAAAAGTTGTGAATCGTGATCAAATCAGAATTGTGATATGGCTTTAAAAAAATCTTTATGAATTTTTCTGGTATATGGCCCACCCCCCCTTTTTTTCTTTTTTTTTTTTTTACATCCATTTAATTTACATGATGGTTAAACCTTAGCAAACATCTGCTCAAAATATTGGTAAATGGTCAGATTTTTATACAGTACTTTTTCACCTTCAAGGCTCAAAGTACTTTACATCAAGGAACCACTCACCCATTCACACACCAGAATAATGCAATATAGATATAGATATGTTTAATGTCATACTATGGAACATTCCAGGCAAAGCAACATTAGAGCTGAGTCAAGTAGATACCCCTTACCATACCCCATTGCATAGTACATGGTTTTGCTTCAGAAATGGTCACATTAATTACGATTAATTTAATCTTGATATCCAAAGTTAGACCAATGACAGTATGTAACTGTAGATGCATTTTGAATAAAAGCAGCAATGTCTATATTAGTCTTGTCACGATACTCGATTTTGATACTAAGGAACTGGATCGATATTCAATACCCATCACAGTGTAGAATGTAGTAGTATACTGTATATGTAATTTTCATCACAAAATAATAATTACCATGTGGTTTTATACTAGCTTTGTTTAGGGATGCACCAATATGATACTGGTATCTGATATCGGCGTTGATATGGAAAATTTTGATGGGATTGGATATCGGTTCTAAGATATCGGTTCAGTTGATATAGAATTTGTCTATAAATTGGTATAAGACAATGATTTACTGGCCCAAAACACCTTGTAATATTGAACTTTTATTTCAAAGCTATTCTGTAGTTACTTTAAATTATTAATAACAGTTACAAAACATTTGGATTTAAAGGAAAGTAATTATATTTTCACATTCAGCCCTAGTATCAGTTGTTATCGGGTAAATAATATGTCGATACTTGTCCAAATGAGTATCTTGTTATTTTGGTGTCGATTAGCATTTGATTTTCGATACTTTTGACATCCCTACTTTATATATTATAAAAGCACACCATGTGGTTTGCTAGAACCATGAGTGTCAGAATTGTGACTTGGACACTTCTAAGAGCAAAATGAATTCAGTAAAATATTCAGTACGTGCTACTGTGCACTCCTGAAACTACACGACCTCACAATGTTCTGAATGACCAAAGACTTTTATTATGAAGCTGATACAATATCTTATCCATGTCCTAATTTAACATGAATCTTAAAGCTGCCCTATGTAACTTTTCTGGTGGAAGGCCCATCAACTGGTTCTGTCTCATGAGAATTATATTGCTGGAATGTTCCACAGTGTGAACTTATCAATCTTGTATTTATTCAATTCCAGGTACTTTTATTTCCAAAAATTTCATACTTTTCTGGAGTCACCTGATGTCTCCATGATACATTTAAATGTGAACTTTGAACAGAATCTTTTTATTAAAACATAAAATCTAACCGGAATGCTTGTCAGAAAAATCACAATTACATATTTTCCCCAAATCGTAGCTCTCATGAAGTCTTTGTTCATGCTTTATTAAGGCTGTAAATAGTGGAGTAGAGTGTTAAATTGTACTTTTGTTTTGAGTTACATGTTAGACTGTTGATTTTACTAAAACATAGTTAAGATCAATAGATTTAAGATTTTACAAAAAATGTACATTTGTTTTTTTCCCTAGTTTGAATTCATGACATCACACTGGGGAATTCCATAACTATTATTTAACAACCACATTGTACAGTGGGTCAAAACTCATCTAACAAACGCAGACATTATTATTTGAGAAATAAAAAAATAGCACAATTTCAACAAATTCCAACAAAATAAAAGTAAACTATTGCATAGAATTCTCCCAGTGTGACGTCAACTCTCTACTTCCTGTAATGTTCAACATATTCTTTACCTTTTCTTCACAAATTGCTTTTTGATCTGTGTAAAACAATAATCTATATTTACAACAGGTGTTATCCCACCAAATTTGAAAAAGTCAAAATTAGAGAATCAGAAAAACCTAAAGGATCTCTGCATACACTTCCACTGTGCTGCATTGTATCCTTAAAACTCTCCCTCTGCTGCTTTAAATTTTTACATTAATTTAAAGTCTAAAAGTGCCAGACAGTAAAATTGAAATTTGCTCATGCATTTTTCAGGAATATTTGCATAGCTTTTGGTCGGATGTGAACGCCGCTCATGAACTATACAGCTCAATCGTCCAGGCTGTGCAGGAGAGAGAGAGTGAGGGATCGGAGAGGGAGTACCAAGAACACCTGCCTCCCGAAGTCCTGGAAGCCGGTATCAAGTGTGGGAGATATATGCAGGTATAGAATCTGAAAGCTCTGTGCCTCATATTTACTGTCTTTAAAGTGAACTGTTTCTGACATTTTTTACGATTTGCCATGGTCCAAAGTTATTCCTCCCTTCCCTTATGCATTTAGAGCATCACAATTATTCACCGCAATGAGTTAATAAGCACTTTCACTGCCGTGATGGAATAAGCTAGCATGCTAACAGTACACTTCCTGATTATTTGACCATGAAATGCTTTTTTATAATTAGATGCAGCTAGCCCACAGCAGACTTATTTTCACCTCAAGAGCTGCTTATAAAATATATCTGTACTGAGTCAGTAATAACAGCTGATTGTTGTATGACCACTTTTGTTTTCAGGGTATTCTCAGTGTGAATAAGCACCGAGCCCAGCAGGAGGCGCTAGTCACCACACAGGGCTTCTCCAACAAGAGCACAGGTACAGCTGTGTGGCTCATAAATGTGAAAATTCAGTGCTTGTAATTAATTTTTTTTTATTACATGAAATAAAAATTGAATAAAAAATTGAATAAAAAATACCATGTTACAACATTCCTTCATTAAAACCTTGCATGTTTGAGAAATCTTCCAAACCCTCCTTATGGTTAGCAGTAGGATCCTATCCTGTGCGCAATTCTCCATACATCATACAAAATGATACACTGCAACTTCACAGACCTGATGCAATGTGCAGTAGTTTCATTAGTGGGATGCACTCTGATTGTGTTGTTGTAGTGCTGTGAAGGGGGACTTCATTTGGCGCAGAGAGTAAAGGGAGGCGGTACTCAGAGCGTCAAAAAGCATCAAATAGCCTAGCCCTGTTTTAAATTTGAAACGTTCTGCATTTGAAGCATTTAAATTCATTAGTGTTGTTGTAAATATGTAAAATAAATAAAATTGTTCTTGTTTTTTCAGACCTGAGCTGTGACGTTTTGGTGTTGGGGGTAAAGAACTGTAACCGCGCGGTGCATGGGGACAGTGTGGTGGTGGAGCTGCTGCCTCACAGTGAGTGGAGAGGGAGGACCACTGCTCTGACTGAAGCCCAGGGGGAAGAGAGGAGCATGGAGGACCAAAACAACCAGCCTATGCCCACGGGTAACCATAATATCATCTATACTTAATAACTGATACTTTGCAGTGACATCACACTGGGAAGGTTCTGTATGTATGTCTATGGCAGAATGTTCAGCATTTACTAAGGTGATACAATGCACACATTTGCAAACACTGCAAAAAAACTCAAGAAAAAATACAAAATGGATTTAGACAACACATTTACAGGAGTCTGTGATCAATACGACCGTTCATGATTCTGTTTAGGTCTAGTGACTAACTGAAAAACTCTGACTGTAATATAATTTTCAAACTCAGCTACCCTGTTGTAGTTCCAGCTAAGACTGTTCTTTGTGGTCAGCTTGTGTTAAAATAAAGCTCAGATTAAAGTCTTAAGTAACAGAGCCCTAAGCTGTATCAGAACAAGTATAAAACAACATAGACTAGTATGCACCCATTGACCACTACAGAACCTACCTGCCTATAAGGCTACATGGGAATATAAAAGAAAGGACTACCATTTAATGTTGAAAATCACATTCTAAATTCATTGTCTAAATAAGGAGTGTTTTTTTTTATTTTAATTATCATCACAGTATCAGAATTGGTATTGAATATTGAGTCTATTCCTTAGTATCAAAATCAAGTTTGAAAGTTTAGTATCATGACAACACCAATAGGAGTTCTAGTCTTTTTTGAGTATAGTTCTTCGAAAAGTGTCATATGTACCTTCTCTTGTTTAGGTCGTGTTGTGGGGATCCTGCAGAGGAACTGGAGAGATTATGTGGTGACTTTTCCTACTCGAGAGACTCAGACTCAGAGCAGAAACTCCCAGAAGATTTTGACTGTGCCCTGGGACCACCGCATCCCCAAGATCCGCATCAGCACCCAGCAGGCAGACACGCTACAGGTCAGACAGATACGCTACAGGTCAGACAGATACGCTACAGGTCAGACAGATACGCTACAGGTCAGACAGATACGCTACAGGTCAGACAGATATGCTACAGGTCAGACAGATACGCTACAGGTCAGACAGGCACGCTTCAGGCACGTTACAGATCAGACACACATGTTACAGGTCAGACAGGCACGCGATAGGTCATATGCACCAAGCAGACACATTACAGGTCATGTACACCAGGCAGACACTACAGGTCATATACACTTGACAGTCACACACTACAGGTCATATACACTTGACAGACACACACTACAGGTCATATACACCAGGAAGACACACACTACAGGTCATATACACCAGGAAGACACACACTACAGGTCATATATACCAGGAAGACACACACTACAGGTCATATATACCAGACAGACACGCTACAAATCATATGCACCAGGCAGACACACTACAGGTCAGGCTGACATGCCAGAGGTGTTTCGTCCTAAATTTGGATCATTCCAGTCACATCAAGAGCAGCTTTATTAAAGTGAGTTTGTTTTTCCTCTGTAGGATCACAGGGTGGTGGTGCGTATCGACTCATGGGATAGCACCTCTCTGTATCCAAATGGACACAGCGTCAGGGTCCTGGGCCGAGCCGGAGAACTTGAGACCGAGGTCCAGACTATCCTTATCGAGAACTGCATCAGTGTCCCACCCTTCTCTGAGGCACAGGTCAGACATGTGCATACATCATCTGTCCACAGACTGTTCTATAATGTGCATTATTGTCTTTGAATTGGTATTGTAATGTCACATTTTACAGTGTGAACTCTTTGGATTGTCTTGAGAAGCAACTAAAGCAAGTTTCTTCAATGTTACAACGTTTACAAGAATTGTAACCTAGGTGCTAAGAAAATGCTATATCATCCATCTTTAGATACATTATGGGAATGAAAGCTTTTGTTCCTCAGCTGAGAGAGATGCCGGTGGTGTCCCCTGAGCGGCCCTGGAATCCTGACCCGGAGCAGGTGACCACTCGGAGGGACCTAAGGCAGACGCACCTGGTATTCAGTATCGACCCCAAAGGCTGTGAGGATGTGGATGACACGCTGTCTGTGAGCAGGCTGCCCAAGGGGGGGCTGGAGCTGGGTGTGCACATTGCAGACGTCACCCACTTTGTTAAAGAGGGATCCCTGACCGACCAGGAGGCCCGTGCACGGTGAGAGGGGCACTGGCGTACGTTTGTGTTTGAGCATCTATAGCTTTATGAATAGAGATATTTTGTTTTCATTCCTTCCCTGTGTCTCCCAGAGCGACCACGTATTACCTGGCTGACCGCAGATACGATATGCTTCCTGAAGTACTCAGTGCAAACCTCTGCTCTCTGCTCGGAGGGGTTGACAGGTGGGATTTTCTGAGAACTAAATATATTTTAAAACATTTTCAGTATTTCACATTTGTCCTTTGTATGATGGTGTAAATTTGACTCATGAGCTTGGGGGGTCAGACTGGCTTACATTAGTGAGTTTACCCAGAGCAGCAGTGGTAGCTGAAGATGGTCCACTAACTGAAGTGCAACAGTTGAAGGAATAATCAAATAAAGTAACATATACATACACATTAGAAGGGTTAAACAATAGAGAGAGAGTTTGTTACACTGTTTTACCAAATTTTCCACTGTGTATTAGGTTGAACATTAGATCATGAATGTATTATAATATGCAATATTTTCTAAAGATAATTTTCAATATTTTCTTATTCCTTTGAACTTTATATGTTGAAAAATGCAGGTATGCGATGAGTGTTTTGTGGGAGCTGGACTCCGCATCTCTGGAGGTGAGGAGTGTGTGGTTTGGGCGCACTCTGATCCGATCGTCCTATCAGCTGCACTACGAGCTTGCCCAGGCTCTGCTCAACGGAGAGGATGCCACTGTACCAGAACTGAACCAACTCAACCCAGAGGAGCAGAGTCAGAGGCTGGCTGAGTTAACCCAAGCTCTAGAGACCCTGACTCATGTGGCACGACACCTGAGAGCACAGAGGGACAGAGGGGGTGCTCTCGAGCTGGAGGGAGTGGAGGTGAGGAGGAGTGAATCATTAATAAGTTGTACTTGATTTTCCAACTTTTAACACCAAGCACCAAGATAGTATTTGGCTTTCCTGTGTTAGGCGTGTTCTTATCAAAATGACGACTGGATTCGGTCAGTTCAAATCTCAAAAGTTTATTCCCCTGACAGATACAATCTAATACAGTACCCGGGGTCAAAATTATCCATCCCTCGTTTGTGCAGCAGGCAGTCTGTCTGCTTTTCCCTGGCCCCAAAGGATAAAATGTAACATGTAACATGAATATGCAAATATTGTGATGAGTAGGTTGACGTCTTGGTTCCTCCTTCCAGCCTCGTTCACTTCTCCGGGCAGCACCGGTTTGTTTTTCGGCCTTGGGTCTCGTCCGGCCACCTTATCTCTGTGAAAGGAGTTTCTACAAAGAACTGGCTGCCCCCATAACTCACATCTTACAATGCCTCCTTTAATATTGGAATATTATACTGAGTGAATAGTTTCGGTGTTAGTACATCTTGTTCAAACTTTAGCATAAACATGGTGTCCGTTAGATGACCTTAAAAAGAGTGCAACATTCAAAGGATACATGAATTCGGTGGTTACATGACAATATTCAAAACTTCTATGATTTCAGTGTCAAAAGGTATATATGTAGATGTGATGCACCTAAGAAGCTTTATTCAATCAATATGCATTCAATAATTTTGATATATGTATTTGTAATGCAACTCAGAAGCTTTATTATTTGTCATACCCTTCACCTGGTACCACAACCAGATCTAAACCTGGATTATATCAAACCTAAACTTGGACAAAACCAGATCTAAAATGAGGCTAAATTACGGATAAAATAGTTCTAAATAATGATTAACAGAAAAGAGGACAAACATTAATAGATTTGTCTCTAAATAAAACAAATACTCAAACTGCACAAGGCCCTGCGTACCACCAGTGATGCACATACCACAGTTTGAGAAACACCGAATTAGATACAGTAATGACCTTTGACCAGATGCAATGAGTACATTCTAGTTCCAGCTGTGTTGGTACATCCTTGTTTTTTTCAGTGCATTTTTCAATTCAATATATGTGCTCATGAAAACCACTTAAAAACACTAATAAAGTAAAACTACCAAGTCCCAACAAATTACTAAACTAAGTGAAAGAAACAGCAACGCTCATTTTTCCTTGAGAACTGCATATAATGAGGATGTATTGTACAAAATAGACTTTTTAGAGCTTTTTACATTGTTATAACGTTTCCTCATCAAAAACATGACAAAACATCATCAAAGGTCAGAGGTTTTATATGTCATCCATGCATGAGTAATGAGTAATTTTAACCCTCTTTATGGTTAAATAAATAAATATAAAAAGCAGGATACAAACCAACACACTACAACTTCACAAACCTAATGCGATGTGCGGTAGTTTCATCAGTGGGATGCATGCTGATTGTGTTGTGATAGCGCTCTGAAGGGGATTGTCAAAAACTAGGCTCCAGTTAACCAAAAAAATCCAATTTGAATATCTGAATTACCATAATTTCCTCCAAAAACAACAATATACCCTGTCTTATTCTGCATAAAAACTGCTAACCATGTAGTTTAGTTGGATGTGATTCTTGTATGAGTTTGTCAATTGAGTCTTTTTGTCAACTTTTCTAGATGTGTTTGCAATGTGAATTTTGAAAGGAACTGTCAGAAAGCGCAGTTAGATATTTTTCCTCAAACTGTTCAGCCCTGTAATTTCAAAAGCAGTAAATATAAGTTTCACTGTCTCAGGTCCGAGCCCAGTTGGATTCAGAGAAGAACATCACAGCTCTGGTCCCTCGTCAGCCGTTAGAGGTTCATGAAACTGTGGCAGAGTGCATGATCTTCGCCAACCATTGGGTGGCCCGCAAGATCCAGGAGTCCTTCCCCCACCAGGCCCTGCTCCGACACCACCCCCCTCCCAGACAGGAGTTCTTCAGTCAGCTACAGGAGAGTGCCAGGGCCCGGGGATTCACCATAGACACCAGGTACTGTATGTGTCAGTGAAGATACAGGAAAATCATAATTGGAGCTGCTGCATTGTACATGTACAGTATAGTATTGTGTTTGGTATCGCAGCAGTCTGGTATCAAATGTAAACACAAGTGACAAACCATAGTTTTCTATTCACCTATTAAGTGTGTAATAAATATCTATATCTATTATCTCTATTAAAGGGGAAACACTGATCTCTCTGTCTCAGGTCAAATAAGTCTCTGGCCGACTCCCTGGAGCAGGCGGTGGACCCCCAGGACCCTGTAGTGAATCGGCTCCTCAGGATGATGGCGACTCAGGCCATGTCCCAGGCCATGTACTTCTCCACTGGAGCTGTGCCCGCAGATCAGTACTATCACTACGGTAACGTCTGTCACTACGGTACCACCTTTCGCTATGGCAGCATCTGTCAATACAGTAACATCTGAAGCAAATATTCAGTCTACAATAGGTTTACTGTGATTAGGGTTTACAATTTAAGGTGTACTATGTAACTTTAGTGGTGGACATTTTGACATCTGCTTGTCTCCATGGACATTTTATAGCTTTGCCAGGAATGTTCCACAATATGACATTACACATGTTTGTCTACATGGAGACAAACAGGTGACGCTACAAGGTCAAGTTACAGGTCAGATCTGTGGAGAGGTAATGCCGCTCAGAGTACAAATACATGGTTTTGAAGGTGTTTTTGAGAAATAATAATACTTTAAATTGAATGAATGGAAGACAGATAAGTTGAATGCCATCCTGTGGAACATTTCCATGGTGTTGATCAGGTGGCGGACTTACATAGTGCACCTTTTAATAAAGTGTGAATGGATCTAAAATGTTAAAGTCACTGCTCCACTCCTCTCAGGTCTTGCTCTGGATCGGTACACTCACTTCACGTCTCCCATCCGTCGTTACGCTGATGTCATTGTGCACAGGCTCCTGATGGCGGCGCTAGACCTGGACCGAGGTCTCAGCTCCACTTTGGCCTCCAACAGAGAGCTAGAAGAGACCGCTCAGCACATCAACAACAGGAACAGGGTCAGTACCAATCACTAAAGAGTAGAACTGTAGACATATAAACAGGGTCAGTGACAACAGAACAGTCTAGGAGGTGGGTTTTCTTAGAATCGCAGTATCTGATTTTTACTGTCTTCAAAACATGAAAAACTGAACACATTTTTGACATTTTGCAGTGGTCCAAAGTTATTCCTTACTTATTTTATGTATCCAACAATAAAATGCGTTCTAATTAGATGCAGAAAACACACACCAAACATATTTTGACCTCAAGAGCTGCATATACAGTCTATCTGTACTGGGACAAGACACTTTTTACTCAGATACATTTTGCTCTTTTTTTCCTCCAATTTCCTCCCTTTATCCCTCTTTTTTCCCCTCCCTTCCCTCTCTTTCTCTCTCTGCTTCTCTCTCTCCTCTCTCACTATCTATCTCTCTCTTCCTCCCCTCTCCATGTCTCTCTCAGGCGGCGCAGCATGCTCAGAGGTTGTCCACAGAGCTGTTCCAGTGCCTGTTCTTCAGAGAGAGAGACCCTGAGTCTGACCCGAGCTGTGTGTCTGACGCTGTGATCTATGCCATCAGGGACAACGGCCTCCTTGTCTTTGTGCCACAGTAAGTTTGTCTGGGATCCATAATTTAGAATTTCTGCAATACCTAACAACAATGTGAGGTGAATCTCACTCTCTCTCAAGTTCAGATTGACGGGTGGGTTAGCTAACGAGAGACATGCTTGTCCGTCCGTATCAAAATATATATGCCCGCTTATGAGGAAAAAATAAAGTAAACAAATATCGCAGAATCAGTGAGTGACACACAGAACAATTTTAATCTAATCGAGAGAATTTTGATTTTGTTCTAAATGACAGATGACTTCGGAGCACATGCGTAACTGAAAATAAACAAATCTGATTGGACAGTGTGAGTCTAATTCAAGGCTGGACGAGCTGGGGATCAGACTGATATCCCTCTGTATAAAAAAAAACTAACAAAAAGAAAGCAAAACCAAACCTCCTCCCAGTCACCTTGAAGATTTGTTGAAAATGTAATGCATCAAACATCTACATTAACCCTAATTCCTGATCATGTGTCAGGTATGGGGTGAAGGGTCCGGTGTACCTGAGGAGCAGAGAGGGGGAGGTGTTGACCTTTGGAGCAGACGGTCACTGTGAGTGGAGCAGTGGAACAGTGAAGAAACACTCAGACCACATCACCACCTCCTCTCTAAGCGGGAGCACCACCTTCAGGCTGTTCCAACACATCACAGTGAGTAAGGGGGGGGGTCATACATTATACCTCTGAAAAAAGAATAAATGTAAAAAATTTACCACCTTCTCCTTTTTAGAAGATGAAAAAGTATATTTCATTCCCAGGAAAATTTCAACAACTTTTTTGTTTTTAGAAATAAATTCTGCTGAAATACAGATTTTTTTTGAGATACTGAGATTTTTTTGTGTAAATGTAGTTTAAGTCGCACACAATATTCCAAATATATTGTCGCTAAAGTCCCAAAGTGAATAATACACATTGGCAATTTGCATACATTCATTTTTATAAAATGGGTACTTTAACATATTAATGTAAGTTCAGTATAATTAGCTGGTGATTGCTCATTTTATTTTGGTTGAAAATGCATTTCAACAGTATATTGCCGGGTTTCAGCTGACACCACAGCATCCTATAGTGTAATAATATTTAATACAGATGACATGTATATTGTTAAAATACATTTTTTGTTGTAATACTGTGAGTTCTTGGGTCTAATCAACATTAGACCTAAGCAAGTTAAACACATGTGCATTTACCTTTTTAGATATATCAGGGTAAAGTGCAATATAATCAATAAGAAAATCTGGGAGTAACGTCATCACATTCTAGACTCTGAAAAAGAAATTGAAAAGCTTCTGTTCCCTCTCAGGTGCGTATCTCGGTACAGTCAAACCGGTGCCATGCGGATTCTCTGAACCTAGAGGTTATCCAAAACGCTCCTCACGAGACCTCAAACCCAGACCTGGTACCAACCCAGTCCAAAGTCCAGCTGATCCAGGAGGTCCACAGACAGGCCGAGGAGTCACTGCAAAAGGCTTCAGTCAAACCCAAACTGTCTCGAGAGGAGAGGCAGTACTGTCAGAGCAAACAACCAAATTTGTACTCTCTTTTGGAGGAGATCAGGGAGCTGTCTCTGATGGATGAAGAGGCCTGTGCCAAGAAGCTCTGTGCCACCACAGCATAAGGCAGAACTGTGTTTTTAAGGGATATATTTTTGAGCTTTTAAAAATGTTGGAAAATTTGGAACTAAACATTAAATCCAATTTTTTTGCTATATGGTTTGAATAGCATTATTTTATGTTCCTAGTCATTTTTTGGCATTTTTACCACAAACTGGTAAATTTGCAGCTTTCTGCTCAAAAGCAGTTAAATCTGAGTGTGTGCTGCCTTCAGTGGCCACGGGATTTTCACGTACTACGTGACATCACGCAAGACCTAATTACAGCCAGGTGTTTCTGATTACAAACACTTAGTTACATGGGCAGCGTTTTTAGTGTGGATACCTGTAGATCGTTCACACTGTTCCTTCTACCTCTAGACCCTGTCCCTCCTCCCCCCTCACTCTGTCCCTTTAGTCCTGCAGATACTGCCCAGTTTAGTAGCTCTGTTTGAAATGTGGTTATGTGCAGAGTTTCGGTGTTTAGTCCCACTTTAAGGGAAATGTATTATGAAAGATTGATGTTTTCCTATTAAAAACATTTCTGAATTTGAGGTATGTAGGTATGTATTTGAGGTAATCCTATGTGGTGAGGTGGTCTATTAATTATACAAAACTGCTCTGTTGCAATTTATAATGCGACAAATTAAAGCCCAAATTTGCTTTAAGGTTTTTCTTAAAGGCCCTGTACCTGATTTTTTTTTTTTTTACATGCATTTGCAAAAAATGCATCCTGCCCCAGTACAGATATACAGTATTGTATAAGCAGCTCTTGAGGTCAAAATAAGTCTACTGTGTGCTGTCTGCATTTTATTGTCTATTAATCAGAACGTGCACATTAGCATGTTGTTGTTAGCATTACTGTGGTGGCAATCTCCGCTCTGGCCTCCGAAAGTTGTGAAAAGTGCCTATAAAATCAGCACGGTCAATAATTAGGATGCTCTAAATGCATAAGGTAAGTGTGGAATAACTCTGAGCCACTGCAAACTGTTTAAAATGAACTAGTTTTGTTTTTCATGTTTTAAGACCGTAGAAATCAGGTACAGCGCCTTTAAGTCCATTTTCATTCAGAGCTTATTTGCGCCACCATCTGTGAAGCCCATCCGGCGTATGTGAGTCACCTCATTTTTGCCAGCAGAGGTCATCAAACTAATCCCAGCATTTGAGGGGAGTCATTTGCATCACGTGCTCAGGTTTTTTCCAAATATATATACATTTTAAGTTTTCAAACATGACATAAAAATGCTGTGTTGTCACACATACCATGGTGACTAGTAAAAGTGTAAGAATAATGTGTACTTCTTTGGTGGGCTATGTTGTCCACAAAACGTCTATATACCTCAGAAGGATTCAATTGTAAGCACTGATATTGTGTTTTGGTCACCACCATTTTTAAATAAAAAAGATTTGAACTTTTTATTAATATACATGTTCTACACTGTCGCATGAGAAGAACCAAATCATGAATCCTTAGAATCATGGGTTTTTTTTGGTCCCTTTTACAAGTGACCTGTCAATCAAAGTTTGAGGGGGTTCTATGTTTTCAAAGTGGATTGTAAAATCAGATTTAATTTGATTAAACTTCTGGTAAAAACTAAACAAGCTAAAAGTAAATCCTACTACTGTGTTGGATTTTTTTGGTTGTAGTCAGCAGTCACATGTGCTGTCAAACTGTTAAACTTACACATGCTTGTAAATGTAAATTATTTTGACATTTATTTATATTTATATTATATATATATTTTAATACACTTGAATTTTGTTAAATTTGTGTAGTACTCTTCCACTATGAACATAAGATGGTTTTGTAAAAAGCAATTTTATTAAGCTTTCACAACTCTAAAGGAACATAAATACAATATATTTTGGGTTTACACTTGAATCACTTCAAACTTTGCAATGGAGAATTACTAGGACAAGTATTCAGTTTTCTATTTAAATTTTATACAATACTTAAAATACTGATAACTGAAAACAACTAGTCCTCTTTAGCATCTTGTCCCTCTTCTTCACAGTTCTCTTCTGATTCAGGGACTGTACTTGTACTGGCCTCAGGTTCTTTGGGCTCGGGGGTTGACTCCACATGGTTCTCACTGTCCTGGGTTTGAGGCTGGTTTAGTGGCTGTGTGCCGTCAGTCAATGGGCCCTGGTCCTCCTCTTGAATCTGGACTTGATCAGGACTCTGGGCCCGTTCAGGGGGGACTCCTGTGGACTCCTCCATTAGGACTGACTCTGACCTTTTGATGTGGGACTCTGAAGGCTCAGACTTTGTGGGCTGAGACTCCATAGACCAGGACTCTGAACAATTAAAAAGACAAGTTATATGTTTAAGTGTAATCAGTTCTTAGAAAACATTGTGTAGGTTTAAAAAAAAAATTAAATGCCTATGAAAAGCATATGTTGTACTAGAATTTCTACTTTTAGCTTACCAAAAAGTAAATGATCAGGTTCAACAGACAAGTATACACTACTACTACTAAGTATAGGTGTCATATCCTTTGAATGCCTTTCTTGGGTAACCTGCTTAGACTTTTAGGTAGAGATCTGTCCTCAGCATTTGACTCATCTTTCACCATGGCTGGGGTCAGGAGCAGTGGGTGACAGTAGTGCAGCCCCAAATCTAGGTACTAGGTTTGATAAGGAGTACTTAACATGCTGTGCATGTTTCACTTTGGGAAAAATCTAGAGTCAACCCACCCAGGCACAGGGAGAAAATGCAAACGCTGCAGACTTTGTTGTAAAATGAAAGTATTTACCACTTTGTCACCTGCTACTAATTAAAATAGAGCAAAACAGTAAATCCATTTTTGTCTACTTAACCTTGTATATGCTGTTTTAATAGCATTATCTACTGTTTGGAGTAATGCTTTGGCAATTTTAGTGCAAACTGGGTAAATGCGCAGCTTTGTGTTCAAATACATAAAAATGAGTGTGTGCTGCCTCTCTGGTATTTCAATTGCAATGTGACATCACAAGAGACTGCCCTGATTACAGCCAGGTGTTTCTGATTATAAACACTTGGCTGGAGGACAGAGTTTGAAGTGTTAGACCGATCACACTGTTCCTTATATGTCCAGACCCCAAACCCTCACTCTCTCCTTTAGACCTCAAGGTACAGCTCTATTTGAAATGTGGTTATATGAGAAGTTTGTGTTTGGTCTCTCTTTAAACACAGATACTTGCAAATAACACACGCATACATAGAACTTATGTAATTTCCCTTAAAAAACAAACAAAAAAATTTTAATAATGATTTGTATTTTTTGATATATAAAATCCTTACCTGCTTGCTGTTTCTGCCTTGCTAGTCTCCTCTCAAGAGCCTTGAGTCTGTTCTCAGCCATCCTCATCTGCTGCTCCTCAGTGAGAGAGGGGGTAGAGGTGAGAGACAAGCCCAGGGAGGGGTCTACATTTTGGGCTGTGAAGGCACTGGGGGCTGGGGTGGAATGGATCATATGTGGAGGAGAGGCGCTCAAATGTTCTCCACCAAATGGATCGGGATCACCAAAAATCTGCATGTCTGCAGGCACGTCCTCCTCTCCTGTGATCGACAAGATTATAATGTTTACTACTGTTTACCATTATTATTAAGGTCAAGACAATCTACTCATCAACCATTAAATTAAAATGGGATAAAGTTGGGAAAAACATGACTGCAACTCAATATCGAATACGATGTGATTTCAAGTTGTAGATTATTATCATTTACAATACATTAATTCACCCAATAATTATGAAATGGTAATGGATTTTGTTGTTGGTAAAATGTAAGAGACCTCACCCTCTTTACTTGTGTAGTCTTCATGTGTCAGTGGCATGTCCAGTCTTATCCTCTTCAGGCACGTCTGTCACCAAACACAAAATGAGAAACTTTGCGATACATGTTTAAAAAGTAGGATTTTGTTCCAAGTGCAAGATTTTAATAAAACAGGTTACTTTGTTTTGCAGACAGCACTCTATTATCTAAATAATGTCAGCCTTTGGGATTTGATACTTTGCACTTCTTGTCTAACCTGCACTTCCTTCTTGGCTCCTAGTCGTTCAACTTTGTCGATGAAATCCTCAAACTGAAGTTTAGGGAAAAGTCTGTGAGCCCAATTTTCCATTCGCTTCATCAGCAAACGCAGGTCCTCCACCTAAAAACACAATGTTTTTGTTTTTTTAAAGGCCCTATATTACGCAAAATAGACTCTTGTGAGCTTTAAGCCATGTTAGAATGGCTTAATATTGCACTTTTATTTTTCAAGAACTTTCAGTTATCCTGTATACAAATTGTGCTATAGAAAAAGCTCACCTCATGCCCTTTGCCTTTAAATTTGACATCGTTAAACAGTGTACGCAGAGCTGGTAGTCCTCTGTCAGAGATCAGCCTAAAACAAGGGAGCAATAGTAACTACATTTTCTATTTTCTTAGTAAAATCCCACTGGACTCCTGCGTTCACCTGTTTGAGTCGAGTTTGGGCTGTGGTCTTTTCACTCCTTTCCTTTTCGCCTCTGGGACATCGGCCAGTTTAGAAACCTCTCCATTGTCATCATCACCTGCACAATATGTACAACAACATTATGATAAAATCAAT
Organism: Periophthalmus magnuspinnatus; assembly: GCF_009829125.3. Taxonomy (NCBI): domain Eukaryota; kingdom Metazoa; phylum Chordata; class Actinopteri; order Gobiiformes; family Gobiidae; genus Periophthalmus; species Periophthalmus magnuspinnatus. Next base: position 12,044,339 of record NC_047128.1, on the reverse strand, counting down.
AATCAAATGAGATGTGAAATAAATATAATGTATAATGTAAAATGTGACTCTCACCAAACGGGTCTGCGTTGTCCTGCCCGGGGGATAGAGGAGGAGGCAGAGCGTCAAAGGGCTCATCCTCAATGTGGCTCTGATCAAACAAACCGTTGTCTTCCATTGGATCAGCTTCAGAGTGAGATTGCTGCAAAACACACAAACACAGTCTCAAAGTGAATTTGGGCTGCAGTGACATCACAGCAGTATTTGAATGGGATGTGGGTGGGACAGATACACAGTTATTCTGTAGAACATGATCATGAACTGAAAAAAATTGCATTCCTTTCACTGGTGTTAATGGTGCTATGTAACACTATGTATGTATGGCCACCGCCTGCTCATCTCCACGGAGATGTAAGTACTTCTGTTAGTACAGTTAGGAATGTTCCACTGTATGACATTAAACATATCCATCTTGCATTTATCCAGTTCCAGTTGTTGTTGCTTTACCTTCAAAATCATGCAGTCCTATTGTAAGTGGGCAGTATTTGAATGGGATGTGGGCGGGACAGATACACAGTTATTCTGTAGAACATGATCATGAACTGAAAAAAATTGCATTCCTTTCACTGGTGTTAATGGTGCTATGTAACACTATGTATGTATGGCCGCCGCCTGCTCATCTCCACGGAGATGTAAGTACTTCTGTTAGTACAGTTAGGAATGTTCCACTGTATGACATTAAACATATCCATCTTGCATTTATCCATTTCCAGTTGTTGTTGCTTTACCTTCAAAATCATGCAGTCCTATTGTAAGTGGGCTTGCCTTCACCTGGCTCGTCTAGTTTAATGCCATATTGTGACACATTTCAGGCAAAGCATACCAGCTCCATGAAGACAAGCAGGTGACAGACCCTCTACCCAGTACCCATGTTACTTAGTCCACCTTTAATCTAACAAGCTATTATGACTAAAGCACATTATAGTAAGAGAGAAGACTAAACATAAGTTAATCAAGGTTACATAGATTATACTATTTATCATAAAACATAATGCTAACGAAATAATCGCAACTAGTACATCACTTGAAACTTGTAAAATTAAATTATATTTCGATTGTATGTATATACCGTTGCATAACTTGACCCAGGACGCAAAATGAGCGTTAGAATAACATTCTATCAGGTAAAATGTTAGATTATTCCTTTACTGAATCAAAAAGCGCCCATAGTCCACTCTAGTTTACCAGTATCTCACCATGCCATTGGGTTTACACGTATCATAACACCAATCTTAACATTTGAGAACATCCCAACAGGCTGAGAAGGGAAATATATGAGGTTATTTCATGAAATCTAACTTTAAATCACAAACATGCGTTTACCTGTAAAAAGAACAGCAACAGCAATAGCGGCAGTGACAAATGTTCAAGGAAGGCGGCAAAACAACATAAACTTCCGGGAATGACAGGAAGTGAACAATTTATTTTCAAAATAAGACTCTTCTTTGATATATTGCTTTCAAATATGTACAAAATGTTTCTATAATAAGATAATGGTGCAAAAACAAAATTTATATTAGTACTAAAAGTGTAATATAAAGTTATATGTCATACTAAAGAAGAAAGACAGACTTTTTAAACACATTAACAACAACGCAGAGCTTTGACTTTGAAGGTAAATCAATGACGGCATTATATTTGAGAGGCAAGACTATTGTTTTAAGGTACACTTTATTAGTTATTTAAGTAACAACTTTAATATCACTCATTCTTTTTCTGGTGTACAAACAAGACACAAATTACAGTGAGACAAGTGAGGTTAATCAAATAGCCTAGCCTACCAAGCCTGAGAAAGATTTTAACTTGAAAATAATCACCTTATTATCAAGCAGAATCACATTACAAGAAGCTCACCCGGGTAAGTTCAAATCATTTATATACAATGCAATACAATGTAAAACTCTGCTATTTCTGAAGTAGTCTAAAGCAGGGTGTCTCAAACTGTGGTACACAAGCTCCTGCTGCTGGTACTTGGACAGCTTGGACAGTCCTCCTTTGGATACTTTCTTATTTAGAACTACAGTGGAAATGATGTAGTCCCCTCTTAGACCTAGAGCCACTGGTCTAAAGTATTGTAAACCTTTTTGACTGGTTAAATACATAGTTCCTGTGTTTTTTGAAGACATTTTTTTTTTTTAAAAACGTCTCCGCAGCAGGAACATGAGGAGAACAGCACTGAGGAGAATGCAGAGGGTGCACACTGTGGGGACGACTATCTCTGTCACCAGCTCCATATGGCCAATCAAAGGGTCTGAAAACAGGAGGAGAAAGAGACACAGCAGTAAGAAAACTGAATTGAAATCCACTGCCCCATAGGCTGGCGGTGTGATTCCAGCACACACAGATGAATACAGTCATTGGCAAAATGCTTTACCCATTTCACCCCCAGTGTCTGCATGCACTGGTGTATGAATGCGTGTATGGATGGGTGAGTGGTTTCTTGTAAAGCACTTTGAGCCTTGAAAGTGGAAAAGCGCTATATAAAATTACCATTTACAAACATGTGATTGTTGTCATTTTAAAGGACTTTAGGTCATAAGATTAATATAGCAACTTTATGGTGACATTCCCTATGAAATATTAACAAATAATGATAATGTTCAACATTTGTTCAGTTTGGTTATTTCATTCAAATACTGTGAATGTTCCATAAAGTTACATAGACCATCTAATTTTATGACATCATCAAATTTAGGGAGCTGCACCTATCAGTGGTGGAATGTAACAAAGTAAAAGTAGTAAAGTACAAATTTGTGGTATCTCTACTTTACCTAAATAGATTTTAATGAGGACATCTTTTACTTTTACTTCATTACATTTGAGAACAGGTATCTGTACTTTCTACTCCACTACAGGACTCAAAAGTAAAGTATTTCTTATTGTCTGAGACCTGCTGAAAAGGCTGAGGGTTTATTTTTAACATGCAAACAAAAATATGCAAATAAAAACAGCTAGAAAAAAAAATGTTTCCAATTGTTTCTGCTGAACAAAATTCAGCACAAATCTTTATCAAAATCACTATATTTGAAGCTTCATAAGACCTCAAAATCTATGCAAAATACTTTTACTTTTTAAGTAGATTTTTAAACAGATACTTTAATACTTTAATTTAACTAGATTTTTTACGTGATACTTTTACTTATTTTTTTTTGCCACAATATAGTATGTACTTTTGCTTACGTAACAAAATTGAGTACTTCCACCAGTGACACCGATAAATAAATAACGATGAACAGTACAAACCTGCAGCCAATAACTGATTACTGGTGGAACACATCTCTTTAGATTTCCTCTTCCAGCTCTCTACCTGAAGAATTGTCCATGGATTATTCAGAATATTCTTGAACATGGATTTAATGAAGTGAAATCTGTATTTGAGTGTGAGTTACCTCTCTCTGGTTGGGAAAGCCATTAGAGCTGATGATACGTTTGTAGTACTGGACAGAGGCTTTGGGATACCGCGGCTTATTTTTGCTGCTGAAGTCGACATAAAAAAGTCCAAAACGCTCAGAATAACCCTCATCCCACTCAAAGTTATCCAGGAGTGACCAGGCGGTGTACCCTTTCACATTTACGCCATCTTTAACAGCTAAGAAAAGGAGAGAAGTTATCAAAGGTAGATTAAAATAGATAGACATAATGGGGATGCACTCAAAGACAATGAATGGTTGACTGTATCTATGTATCTATATATTATCATTAATTTTACATCTAATTGAAAATGGTGTAAACTCTACATTTAACCACGAATGAGGGTTTACACTGTTTCATTTTAAGACGATCTATCAGTCAAAAGTTTGGACACACTCATTCTGTTTTTTTTCTGTATTTATTTGTACTACTTTCTACATTTTATATACATACAGAAGACATCAAATATATGAAGTAAGGTGTATGGAGTTATGTAGAAAGACAAAAGTTAAATAGCTCACTAAATATATTTTTTATATTCAAATCCTCGAGTATCTGCATTTGCTTTGTCAAAAATAGTTTTTCTTGCTACATTAGCATTACAACTCCATATATCTTACTTCATATATTTGAGCTTTTCTGTATGCATTTTGTTATAAAAGTCTTTACTTATACCTTTACTCAGTTTGTACATTGTCATGCAGGCTAGTGTACGAGATGGGTAGTGGTATGTAGGGTCACCATGATGTCTTAGTCCCAGGTTCTTAACTCTTGAGCCTCAATAGCCTAATAACGCTTCAACAATATCTTAACCGTGCTATAATGTATAAAGTAGTAAAAATAAATAATAAAAACATTGAATGAAAGGGTGTGTCCAAACTTTGACTTGTAGTGTATTTTAAATATATATACATTTGTGTAACAAAAAAGGTATTTAAATGGAAAAATGTAGTCAGCATTTAATTTCCTATTCAAATTGAGTTATGAAGTTAAATAACTACAGTTCCTTTAATAATGCTTCATCTTATTATTATGTTGGCACTACTACTGCTTTCAGATGTGGTCCACACTACTGCTCAAATGTGTCTTTTTTAACAACAACTATGGTTTATGATTTACAAAATGTTCTTGTGTAAAATGCTTCAGTAAAGGTCTCCAGTTTTGGACATGAGATGAACAGTGGACCTTTAAGCATCTCGTTGATGTAGTCTTTGTAGTAGTGAATCCTCCAGTGGTCACACAGGTCAGTGCACATGATCTTCTCTGACACTCCATTCTCTGTCACATAGACCATGGGGTTTCCATACTGACTCTGAGGAGGAAGAGGAAATTAATACAGGCATGTAGTCGGGGCTTGAAATGAGGTGTGTGCTAATAGTCGGGTTCAGAGGGACAGAAATGATCAGGTAGCTCTGGTTGCCATGCTAACATGTTAGCTTCTGTTGCTACGAACAGGCCTAAATTGTGTTTATTTTATGTTGAGATAAAGTTGTAGGTGGTAAAATTGCTTCTGCTAGGATGTTAACTTACCCAAAACATTTTCCTAACCTTAACCATTTTCCTCACATTAACATAATCCTGTTCCTAAATTTAACCAAATCCTAACCTTAGCCATAATCTTAACCTGTTTCCTAACTTTAAAAAAATACTCTGTTCCTAAACTTCATCACTTTGAATGACTACTCACAGCAGAATGTCCCTCCCAACCCAACATTAACCTTGAAATTACTGTATAACTAAATACTTAAATCAATCCAAAATCAAAACAAAATTCCTTCAAATTAGCTTTTTCTATACTATTGAATTGTGTTTAATGTCATGAATCTAAATTAATTCTTAAAGGTGCATTTCTGGTGGGATACGCACATCTCCATGCTATTGTTTGGCATCAAATTGAGTCATTTCGCCATAGATCTAACCTGTGATCTGTCAATTTCTATTACAATATAGCAGACTTTTGGGTCTAGCAATCGAAATCATCAGGTTCAACATTTGTGAATTGACTTTTTAAATATTTCTTATGAATATACCATGTACTCAGTAGTGAAGTCTGGGTGAGGGGCACTTTTCTCTGTTTCTCTGTTGATAACATTTTATGTACAAAGAAATATCCAAAAGGTAAATGCACAAGTTTGCATTTTAATTGTATTCATTTCAGCTGCCCCCTTTTGTGCTAAATATGATTGGTTTATATAATGTTGTGATGCCGTCTGAAACCCACTATGTGACTTTTTTAGCTTCATCAGCCCATAGAATATAAGCCTATAGCAATATATGAAATTTAACATGAATTGCTGATGACATCCCAACATTCTATTGACCAATAATATTTAATACAGATAAGGGGCAGATAAAATGAAATTTTTTTGATTTTGATTGATTTTTTAACACCAACATCTAGTGCTGTTACGTTACAAAAATTTACTCACTGCTCAGTACCTATTCCGATACCACGATGATGATACAACAGACTTTTTATTTAGACAATAGAATGTGATTTTCAACATTAAATAATAATACTTTCTTTTCTATTTCCATGTAGCCTTATATCTCTGTAATCCCTCAGTGGTCCAGGTAGGTTCCATAGTGGTCCATGGCTGTATACTAGTCTATGTGTCTTATACTTCTGATACAGCTCATTCCAAAGCTATTCAGGAAAGATTCATTTCTGTCCTGTGAATATGACTTTTTTCATATTGATACCTGCTCAAATGATTATCTAGTTTCAATACTAGTTTTAGTATCGATTAGTATCTGATCTTTGATACTTTTGTTAACCCTTGTTACATCATTACCTTGATAAAGTTGAGCATGCGTCTGAAGCCCCAGGGCACTGCATAGAGCCACTCAGAGCCGGGGTCGGGCCACACCGGGTCAACCAACTCAGCCAGGTCTCGGTCGGTGAAGTAGCTGTCCCCCAGAGTGGAGGGCTGGTTCCTCTGGGTGACGTAGCGTGTGGTGAAGTGGCCCACACCCAGGAAGTCACAGGTGCCTTTGACGTAACTCTTCTCCTGGGGTGTGAACACGGGCAGGCGGGACAGTCCCAGGCCCTGCTGACCACTCTTACGACCTGGGGACACAATGGAAATCAGGCATAGTATTTCTGAGTAGGGTTGTCAAAAGTATTAAAAATCAGGTACTAATTGATATTACAAATACCAAAACAAGACACTCATTTAACAAAATATCGATACTGGAAAAAAAAATCACACGACATTTAAGCTTTCCTGAACTGTTTTAGTGTCATTTTGAGCTTTATCAGAACTAGTATAACACCTCATGGTAACATAAAGACAGTACTATTACTACTACTAGTTTTATCTTCATTGTGTTATCATAATCGTAATTGAGTACTGAGTAAATTCCTTACTATAGAAATTGAGTTTGAAGTTTTAGTATCATGACAACACTATTTCTGAGGAGGGCTGTGGCTCAAGCAGTATTCTGTTGGGAATGTTGGAGTTGATTTGTGCATACTGCAGTTGTTTCCTTGGGCAAGACACTTAAAAACATGGAAAATATGATACAAATTGATAAACTAAAACTAGTATTGAAACTAGATACTCATTTGAGCAAGTATCGTTACTGAAAAGACTAAATTGAAATATGTTTTTGCAAAATAATCACATTTTATTGTCTCTAAGGTGGTATCAAAATCGGTATTGAGTATCAGGTTTATTACTTACTATTGAAATTGAGAATTATATGAAATTTTGGTATTATGACAACACTGTACAGTAGTGAGTGATAGTGGCGATTCATAGTCTGGCCAACCACACACAGAGTAGTTTTGAGGCTAGGCTATGTGTTCGGAAGTGGTCAGATTACCAATCACATTTCTGTCTAGCACTTGCAATTTTAAAATCATGACACTTTAATGTACTTTTTAAATTGATAAGTAAAGTAAGTAAATTTGAGTGAAATTAGCTCAAAAACACTATAAACTACTCACATAAATACAGTTAAACCTGATTAAAAGCTTGTAAACTGAAATCATAACAGATGAGAATTCCACATGGCTGTGGGGTCCTGGACATGTTGCATGTTTATTCTGGGGTCCCGGCATGAGATCGGATGTGCGCTATATTGTATTCATGCACCAAATAAAAGCAACAGAAAACTCATGACTTGCAGTGATGTGGTTAAACTGATTAAGATTAGGATTTGTGAGGGTTAAGAAATTTGCTACAGCCAGAGACTTCTCAATAATGCTAATTTTTTTGTTATAGGTTCCATACACGAGACCGTGGGCCATACCAATGTACTCCTTCATGACCTGGGGGTAGTCTCCGTAGAACACAGGTGAAGCGAACCAGCCCAGGGAGAACTGCATGTACCTGTCGGCTGCTTCTATGTCCCTCTGGTTTGTGCTGTCCACAGGCTCACCCCAGTCTGCAGTCAGGGAGATGCCCACCATACCTGTACCAGCAATATGGCAACAGCACAAGCACAAAGGTTGAATGATTTGGAAAAATAAACATGATTTGTAGTTTGGTAAGTATGAACTACACTGTAAGAAGGGTCTTTAGAAACAGAATTATGAAGAATTATGTTAAGTTTATAGTAGTAGTTATTTGGGCTTTTCAGATGTTCTGAGACCTTACCAGGGGTCTTTTATGTTTTAATATTGATTTTTTTTTTATTATTTTTATTTTAACTACTTTCTACATTTCATACACACAAAAGACATCAAATATATGAAGTAAAATGTGCATGGAATTATGTAACAAAGACAAAAAGTTAAATAACCACTAAATATTTGTGTATATTTATATTCAAATCCTCAAAGTTTGCTTTTTTGAAAAATATATACTAGAGTTTTTAACTTTTTTTCATTACTGCATAACTCCATAATTCTTGCTTCATATATTAGATGTGTGAGCATCTAAAATGTAGAAAGTAGTAAAAATAAGAAAAAAAAAATCTGCATGAGAGGGTGTGTCCAAAGATTTGACTGGTGGTATATATGTGAGAATGTCTTTATATGTATTCATTTTTACTGCTGCAGTTTTGCTTGTTTCATTGTATTTTGTACAATGGTAATGAAATCTAATCTTTAATCCAATCTAAAACTCTAAAATATTGCTGGTTTTCAGATTCTAGACTGCGATGATGTCATACTCCCAGATGAGGGACATGAGTTTTCCATGGATTACATTGTACTTTGCCATGAAATATCCAAAAGGTAAATTTACAAATATTGAACCTGATCATTTCTAGACTCTATAACTCACGACAATACAACTAAAGTTGCATTTTAATTATATTCATTTGAGCTGCCCTCCATATTAAATATGATTGACCTATAGAATGTGCTGATGTCATCTGAAACCTAGAGGCAGTGTAAAAAAAAGTATACCTTTCTGTTTACTTCTCCACTGTGTGTCATAGGTGTGCCAGACTTTAGCATGAGCCTGGAGGAAACAATCATAAGTTGAATTCAGTAACTTGAATAATGTACATTAGCAAAGTGGTGGATGCCTTCAAAACATTTTGGCTAGCATTTAAACTTTACCTTGATAATATTATGTGCAGCCTTATATGCGCCGATTCCTCTCAGCTTCAAACCAGGAGCATGTTCACCAGTCTCATATCCTTCCACTGCAATGGACTAACACACAAAGGGGTAATATTTGTTGACATATACAGACTATATGCTATAGACTTTAGTTCATTCTAAAATAATATAAACATGGACTGAATGCAGAAATTATAACTGAATTATAAAAAGACATTTTAGTGAAAGCTTTAAGACAGTCATATTTAAAATTGACTGTATGGTAGCCCTGAAGGTCCTGTATTGTGCAAAATGATCTTTAAGCCATGCTATAATGCTGTTACTTCATTATTATATATACATAGACCAGAAAATAGAATAGCAAGATAGATATGTTTATGCCATAGTGTGGAATATTCCAGGTAAAGCAATAACACCACATGGAGAAAAGCAGGTGGTGGATTCTCTATCAGATATATAGTGTACCTTTAAGCAGTGGTGGAAGAAGTACTCAATTTTGTTACTTAAGTAAAAGTACCATATACCGGAGCAAAGATATACTTGTGTAAACGTATTAAAATACTCATTTAAAAATGTACTTAAAGAGTAAAAAAATATTTTCCACAGTTTGAGATCTAAGAAAGCTTCCAATGTTGTGATTTTGATAAAGATTTGAGTTGAATTTTATTTAATGGAAATTATTTATTTATTTATTTTTATTTGTATATTATTGGTTGCTCAAATTATGAACAAGTTAAAAATAAACCCTCAGACTTTTCAGCAGATCTCAAACAATAATAAAAATACTTTTACTTTTCAGTCCAGTCAGTCCAGAAAATGTAGTGGAGTAGAAAGTACAGATACCTGCTCTCAAATGTAATGAAGTAAAAGTAAACAGTGTCCACTTTAAAATCTACTTAAGTAAAGTGCACATACCTCAAATGTCTACTTACGTACAGTACTTTACTACTTTTACTTTGTTACATTCCACCACTGCCTCTAAGTGAACTCACAGGATGTAAATATGTAGGTTAAGTGAGTTGTACAACTCCATTGTGACTGGCTTTTCCTCCTGGGATTACACATATAATCTTATGATATATAAATGCAAAGGTCTACCATCTGATGTTATTCCCTGTTTTTATGTGCCAGACTCACCCACGGATTGTTGAACGTGATCCAGTACTTCACTTTGTTTCCAAACTTCTCAAAACACAGATTTGCAAAGTCGTTGAAGTAGTTGATCATGCTGCTGTTCTGCCATCCCCCATACCTCTCCTGGAGCAGCTGAGCAAACAAAATAATATACAACATACATGAATATATAAAGTACCTGCTAGTATAGTGGCATATTTAAAATTGCTCGACATAGTAATTAGCAGAGGTGGGTAGAGTAGCCAAAAATTGTACTCAAATAAGAATAACATTACTTCAGAATAATGTTACTCAAGTAGAAATACAAAGCAATGGTCCAAGAAAGTACTCAAGGACGACAGTAGTTTAGTCGGTAGCGTTTTTGTCCACTAATCCAAAGGTTCAAATCCAGCTCTTAGCATACACATCATTCACTAAGTGGTCAGATCCACTGACCCACAGGTTGGAGGTGTGATTCCAGCTCCCACAAATGAATGTTGTCCTTGTGTCTTTAGGCAAAACACTTAACCCACCTTGTCAGCAGTGTCTGCATATACGGGTGTCTATGTGTGTGAAATTGGGTGAGTGGTTAATTGATGTTAAGTGCTTTGGGTGCCTTGAAGGTAGAAAAGCGCTATATAAGGGTGTGACCATTTACTCAACTCACTTGTAGACTTACTCACAGTGGGGAGAGGAACCACAACTTTTACTCAAATAAGAGTACTGTTACTTCAGTAAAATATTACTAAGTAGGGGTAAAAGTATGCTGCTAGAAAAGTACTCTGAAAAGTTAAATTTCTTCAAAAAGTTACTCAAGTAAATGTAACTGAGTACTCTCCACCTCTGGTAATGAGATGTATACACGATACCTGAGGCAGATCCCAGTGGTAGAGAGTGACTATAGGAGTGATCTTATTCTCCAGTAACATGTTGATCAGGTCGTCGTAGTATTTGAGTCCTTTTTCATTGATCTGTTCATCTGAAAATACACAATATTAAATAGCATTAGCCCTGGCTTTTCTAGTTTGCCTCTGTAGATTTTGCCAGGTATGTTCTAGGGCTGATATTTGCACTTTTTAGCATATTGGCTATCGGCTTTAAATTTCTTTCAGAGGCCGCAATTTAGTTTGGGCCAACCAGATGCCTAAAGACCAAATGTGACTCCACAGCTCCCTTATCCTCTTATGGATGAGCTTGTCATTCCAAATCATATCATTTGGGTAAAATAATCAAAACTGGCCCTACATATCTGCAGAGCTTATCGACCATCGGTTTCTGTCGATCATTATCAGCGTCAGCCATTAAAAAAAACATATCGATCTCTAGAATGTTCCAGAGTATAGCATAAAAAGTGATTTGAAAACTTTCATATTTACTGTGAGCTGGCTCGCCTTTCCACAAATCTGACCTGTAATTTAGCTGTTTGATATTATATAAAATGAGAGCATACTTTTCAGTCCGTTTGGTAGAATCCGTGGCCAGGAGATAGAGAAACGGTAATGGTTCAATTTCATGTCCTTCATCAAACCAACGTCGTCCTGGAAGAAAATAACAGTTCAGTGAGCTGCAACACATTTGGATACAGTTGGTGTTTACTTTTGAAAATTGAATCAATAATCTCACAAAAACATTATAAATTAAATCTTGTATAATCCCACCAGCCTTAGTTTTTTCAGGTTCTTAAACTGACAGACAAATGTTGGATTTAATATCAGATGCTTTATGTGGATAGACCTAGTAACTATAGAGATATTAACCATCAATCAGGTTTAAACATTTATTACGTCTTTAAAGGTACCGTATGTAACATTTTGGAGGTGGCACATTCTTCACAATTCCATGGAAATAAAAATTGAAATCATACTTTGGAACATTCTCCATGGAGATACACACATTTTATGCCATACTGTGGAAGATTATTGCCAAAGGAACAACATTTCCATGGAAACAAGGAGGAGGCCAAATAAGAGTCAGGTGTGTGGAGATGCAATCAAATCAAATCAAATCAAACTTTATTTATATAGCACTTTTCATACAAAAAAAAAAGTAACACAAAGTGCTTTACAAACCATTAAAATCAGTCCCACCCACCAAACCCACCCAGCCACCCGACAGCCCAACAACCCAACCCCAACACATCAATAAACATAACCAAACAACCCCCCACCCCAACACACACTCCCACCCCCCACCTCAACACATGTTAAAATACCTCAGTTTCATTTAAAATATGTTTAAGTGGAACAGGCTGGATAAAGATGAACCAGATGAGAGAGCGCCACCAGAGGAACCATCTGCACCAGGAACAGGGTCACCCACAGCCACAGGACACCAGCCCAGGGCCCAGAGAAGAGATGAGGTCAAGACCAAACCTCCAGGGCCCACGAGCCAGGGCCCAGCAGCCACAGCCAACCACAGCTCCCGGTGCAGAGGGCTCCTCAGAGGAAACACTGGCAAATCTAAAATGATTAAAAATAATAAAATAAGTCAAACCTAATAAATAAGTCAATAAATAATCAATAAATAATAAAATAATCAATAAATAATAAAATAAGTCAAAACTAAACAAGTAAATAAAACATAAGTAAAACATAAACACACTAGCCAGCCTAAATAAGACTAAATAAATAGAGAAGTAAACTAAAATGATAAATACTAATCAAAAGCTATGCTAAAAAGATGGGTCTTGAGCCTGCTTTTAAAAACCTGAATGTTCTCTGCGGCCCTGAGGTCCTCCGGCAGGCTGTTCCATAGACGGGGGCCATAAAACTGGAAAGAGGCCTCTCCATGCGTGTGTGTCCTGACTTTGGGAATGACTAGGAGCCTGCTGCCGGAGGAGCGCAGGGGCCGCGAGGGTTCATAGGATAAAAGCAGTTCTGTAAGATAAGAAGGCCCAAGACCATTAAGACATTTAAAAACCAGTAAAAGAACTTTAAAATCGATCCTGAAACACACAGGGAGCCAATGCAGGGATTCTAATACCGGTGTAATGTGGTCCCGCCCCCTGGTCTTAGTCAGGACACGTGCTGCTGAATTTTGTAATAATTGTAGACCTGAAATCGCCTTTTTGGGAAGACCAGAGAGCAGGGCATTACAGTAATCTATACGACTGGTGATAAAAGCATGCATCAGCGTCTCTGTGTTGGCCCGAGAGAGAATGGGACGGACTCTGGCTATGTTTTTCAAATGGTAAAAACCAATTTTTGTGATGTTTTTAATGTGTGGAATAAAAGTCAGCTCAGAGTCAAAAATAACGCCCAGGTTTCTTACTTGTGATGATGGATTAAAAGACTGTGACTGTAATTTGGGTAAAAGTTTCTCTCTCTGGGCCTCAGGACCGATGATTAAAACCTCAGTTTTGTCCTGGTTAAGCTGGAGGAAGTTTTCTGCCATCCAGGATTTGATGTCTAAAATACAGTTAAAAAGAGCATCCACTGGGCTGGTGTCATCAGGAGACATGGAGATGTAAAGCTGTGTATCATCTGCATAGCTGTGGAAGCTGATTCCATGTCTCCTGATGACATCACCAAGAGGGAGCATGTACAGGTTAAAAAGTATAGGACCTAAAATGGAACCCTGGGGCACACCACATGTGATTTTATGAACCTGAGAGGAGTAGGTGTCTAAGCTTACCATAAATGTTCTGTCTGTGAGGTAGGAAGTAAACCATTTGTGTACAGTACCAGAGAGGCCGACCAGGTGTTTGAGTCTGTTTAAAAGAATAGTGTGGTCGACTGTATCAAAGGCAGCACTTAGATCCAGTAGAACCAACACTGTCACCTGTTTAGAATCATAATTTAGTCTAAAATCATTTAAAATCTTTGTCAAGGCTGTCTCTGTACTGTGGTTTACTCTAAAACCAGACTGACATTCTTCAAGAATGTTCTGTGTGTTTAAAAAATAATTAAGCTGGGTAAAAACAAGTTTTTCTAAAATTTTGCTTAAAAATGGTAAGTTAGACACTGGTCTGTAATTGTTAAAATCATTAAAATCTAAATTGCTCTTCTTCAGCAGGGGCCTCACCACTGCAGCTTTAAAGGCAGTGGGAAAGACCCCTGTCTGAAGAGAGTAGTTCATCATGTTTAAAAGCTCGTCTCTAAAAGATTCATAAAATGACTTGAAGAACCGTGTTGGAATGGGGTCAGCAAGACATGTGGTGGGTCTCACTGAGGAGAAAACTTCATCAAGCCTCTCAGCATTAACCAGGACAAAGCTGTCCAGTGTTTCCTCTGGTAAAGACAAACAATCAGATGTGTTAAAAACAGTGGTTTGGTTAGATAAAATGTCACATCTGATTTTGTTTATCTTTCCCATGAAGTGGTCTGCAAACTGCTCACAAAGGGAGTCAGTGGGAGGGAGTTTGGAGTTGTTAAGAACAGGGTTAGTGAGATGGTCGATAGTGGAGAAAAGAATTTTGGGGTTGTTTTTATTGTTTGTGATTAGTTTGGAGAAATATGAGTTTCTATTGTTTCTGATGGCATTATTATATGTTTTTAGATGTTGGGTGTACATTTGAAAGTTAATTGTGATTTTGTTTTTCCTCCATTTTCTTTCTGCCCTTCTGCAGTTTCGTTTAAGTTGTTTTATTGATTCAGTTTTCCATGGTGCCGCAGGTTTGGGGGGGGCCTTGCTTAATTTAAGAGGAGCAACTGTATCTAAAGTGGATTGAAGTTTGCTGTTAAAATCATCAACAATAAAATCACAGGAGGCAGGTAAAACAATTGGAGGAGTGTTCTCTAAAATATGAATAAAATTAGCAGCCACTTCAGGGGTAAGATGACGCTTCCTCACAGTTCTCACAGAGGTCTCCCGCTGAATAAAACCAGTGATATTAAAAAACACACAGAAATGATCTGACACAGCCAGGTCAACAACAGAGGACACACTCGCAGACAGGCCATGAGTGATGACCAAGTCCAGAGTGTGTCCTCTGTTGTGAGTTGGCTGTGTCACATGCTGGGTAAAATCCATGTAATTAAGAACATTTAAAAATTCCCTTGCAACAGGGTCTAAAATATCTACATGTAAATTAAAATCCCGCTCAGAGTAAGGACGTATGTTTTTAAACTTTTTTCAGTGCAATAAAAGCAATCGAAAAACATGCTTTTATTTGAGCCTATGCTTTGTCTGTAAAGTTGCAGACTGTGGCTTTCAGTGATATGTTGTAATGATACCTTAAACTTGTAATATCCCTCGCAGGACGAGTCCCCAGTGGCGTTGGAGGAGATCGTTCCTTTCTTATGAGCGAAGGCGTCCCAAATGCTCAGGCCTTTCCCATCGATGTTCCAGGCTCCTTCAGTCTGATAGGCTGAGCTGCCCGCACCCCACGAGAACCCTATGCACACGTTACATCCAAAGACTATTTACCTACACTTAAAAATTATATTAAACTTATATTAAACATTCTACAATTTGAGTCCAGCCTACTCACACTGCACTGCATTCAGTACATGCATTCACTTCTCTTTATCAGTTATCTTTTCTTACATCTGCATCCGTATAGTGGCTTCTATGATTCCCAAATTTACAATTGCTCATTCCTATCAATGTTTTCAATTTGAGGATACTATCATAAAAAAACAGATGTATTTAACATCACATTACATTTTATAAACTTAAAAAAGCTAACGTCCTGTGTTGAAGAGATTCCTTTTGTACTACTACATGTGTCATTTTGTACGTCTCACTGAAGTGGTTTTAAATATATGGTTTTGTTCCTGTACTCACCAGGTGGGAAAGTGCCATAGTAGAAGGAGGTCCTCTGGTTCTTGGTCCAGTCGAAGTCTTCACTCGCTGAGACCAGGAGGACCAGCGTTACCACATGGTACCACCTCTGCATTCTGTCACTGCTCAGTCACACCTACTATATAAAAAAAAATACAACTAACAAGTAGAGTTGTCATGATACTAACATTTCAAACTCTATTTTGATAATAATATAATTCTTATTTATATGATAATAAAAAACACTCTTTCTTTAGATAATAGAATGTGATTTTCAACATTAAATTTTAGTACTTTCTTTTATATTCCCATGTGGCCTTATATCTGTGTAATAGAGTTCCATGGGCGTATACCAGTCTGTGTGGTCTTATATATATCTGAGTTTTGATACTTTTGATGACACTACAAAATGTGATTATAACGAATCACCTTTATACTGTTATTTTAAACTTTCCATTCCATTTTCTCATCTTTACAGTCATACTCAGAGATTATCTCTGTAGCCACAACTGTCTTTTATGAGCTGGCTATTATGCGCCAAATAGAACTCAATGATTTAGGGAGAATAATATATTAGATTTGCGATTTATGTTCTAACAATACGATTCTGTTCGAAGTTCACATTTTAAACACACCTAGAAGAATTGACAAAAAGACTGAAATATAATCTGACAAACTAATGCAAGAATCACACTTCAGAACATGTTTGTACAGATCTAAACTACAGGATTAGCAGTTTTTAT
This sequence comes from Periophthalmus magnuspinnatus, assembly GCF_009829125.3. Lineage (NCBI taxonomy): Eukaryota > Metazoa > Chordata > Actinopteri > Gobiiformes > Gobiidae > Periophthalmus > Periophthalmus magnuspinnatus. The sequence goes on along the minus strand of NC_047128.1, from coordinate 12,027,791 downwards.
ACAGAACAAGACAGGAGATTTTGTTGTTTGTGGAGGAAATGATGGAACTTCAATAAGTGCAGCCTTTGCGATTTACTAATTGCGTCCATTTAAATTGGATTTTCATTCAATTGCGATTAATCTCACTGCTGTAGCGTGAGTAGATTCTTAAATGGCAACACTATCTGAGACACTGTCACAGTAGGACTTCCATACAAGCAGAGAGGGCAAAGTGTGCAAGAGTACTACAGCAATATAAAGGCAGCAGGATTTGAACCTAATCGATACTAAAACAGGTATTGAAACTAGATACTCATTTCAAGAACTAATACTAAAAAAGTCCCATTCACAGGACAGAAATAAACCTCTCCATGATAGTGAGCCGTATCAGAACAAGTATAAGACCACATAGACTAGTATACGCCCATGGACCATTATGGAACCTACTTGGACCACTGAGGGATATAATACACAGATCACAGGCCACATGGGAACATAAAAGAAAGTACTACCATTTAATGTTGAAAATCACAATCTATAGCCTAAAGAAATAGCATTTTATTATGATTGTGGTATCGGAATCAGTATTGAGTATTGCGTCTATTCCTCAGTATTGAAGTCAAGTTTGAAATGTTTGTAGACAACACTAATAAGCACATGCCTATACACTTTTATAAATCACTTTCGACATCTGTTGAAGTTGGGCTATCTTAAAAATATTTTCATTTCACACTGTAACATATAGACCTTGTAGTATTAGAAAATGACTAACCAGCATTCACAAATTTAAGCTTCTCACAATTCTGAATACCAACTTACTTGTTAGTATAATCCATTTTGCATTATCCAACTTGAAAAACTCGTCTACAGAATTTCATTTCACCCAATTATATGAAACAGTCACACAAAACGCAATCAGTGAGAAAAAATATGCTAGTTTATCCAGTGCAGTCGAAAAGAAGGACATCGCCAAACCTATTTTATAAAACAAACTATGAAGTCTAATGTTCTGAACTGCTAAAGTCTTACCCTACCTGCATGTCTAGCCACCACTCGCCTTTGTAAACAGCACACTTATCTAACCTGGGTCGCATTTGTGTCCGAAAAACATCCAGGAAAACTCCCCAAATTTCTGGTCCTGGCTGATTTCAAGTTCAGGTTCAAAGCCATACAAAGTCCACCAGAGAAGGATCCAGGGTCTTTGGGAGTCTAAGGGGCCTATTGGCTTGTATTGGATTGTACTGGGTTGTATTGGGTCGCATTGTTGTGAATGGGAGGCTTTTGGAGGGCATTGGGCTGTGAGCATAAAAGTGCTGTTGCAGACAGATCTTTTGACACAGCTGGTCATGTGATTGAGGCCTTTACTTTATAACAGGACAGTGTTAAACAATGGATAAATGGCACATTGTATTGTTTTTTTTATTGTTTGTGGTTTTGACAGATTGAAATGAGCTCAAACTGAGAGTTGACTGTATGACAAACCAAAAGGTGCACGACTTTTGTCTCCGTGGGGATGTTAGTGCTTTGCTTGCAATGTTCCACTGCATGGCATTAACTTTTTATATGTTGTATTTGTTCAATTGCAGGTTTATTGCTTAAAAATAACTACATTCTTACTATGAGCTGTGAACTTGGCCTAGTGGAATCACCTGCTTGGATTAGTTAATTTAATGTAATATGTTGAACACTTTCGGCAAAGCTATATCACGGTGATGATAAAAACACTTTTAATTTAGACAGTAATATGCCATTTTCAACATTAAATGGTAGTTCTTTTTTTACATTACCATGTGGCCTTATATTTGTGTAATCCCTCGGTTGTCCAGGTGTATACTGGTCTGTGTGGTCTTATACTTCTGATATGCTCAAACTCATTCTAAAGCTATTCAGGAAAGGTTTATTTCTGTCCTGTCAGTGTGACTTTTTCAGTATTAATACCTATCCAAATGAGTTTCTAGTTTCAGTACTTTTATTTTCAAGTATTGACTCTATATGTTTGCCCCTTATCTCTTTGGGGTCATGACCAGTGCAGTAAATACAGTGGATGCTACACTATAGTTAAAACCATGTCCCATTGTCCCAGAGCATTGTGTTAAACTGCTGAGCCTTCTGAATGAATGCGCCGGCCTCACCGCAGTACTACTACTCCTCTCATGTACTTTCTACTTGACATATCCTGTGTGTACCTGTGTGTTTGTGCACCGTTTGCATTTAAACCTGTGTGACTTTAACATATGAATGGTGCCCAGTCCAGAACACATTTGAGTTTTCCAGCACTGAGCTACTGCAGTATTTAAGGGCCCTTTTAGAGGCAGGTACGAGCTGACATGAACATCTTTAACAAGGTCCCAGGACTAGTCCAACAAACCAGGTATGTGTAGATCTAGCCTGAGTATCAGGGGTAAGAATAGAGTTAGTTTAGACCAGGAGTAAAGTACATCACTTACCTGGACAGCCAAAATCACATGTTTTGACAAAACTTTACAAAAACATGTGGATTGTTACACGTAAAAAATGAAAAAAATAATAATAATAATAATGCAGAAGACTTAGAAACAGCTTGGATTTCTACAGACTCAACAATTGAAGCACTAAACTGTTATTTTAAAGAAGTTATAGATTTTGTTCTAAATTATACAAAAATTTTGGAGAAACATTTGAGAGACCCGTGATACACCGTCCCAAGTTAAGACGGAAGTTTTTCACGCTCTATGGTCTGATTCCAGAAACTTGTGAATTCAAACAGAATGTAGAAGAGAATGGATGGTCAGCTATAGCGGAAAACATGTAAGAGCAAACCTGCATGGGGAGAACATGGAAACTCTGCCCTGAAACAAGGGACCTCACCTTAACCGCTAAGCCACTACCAACAGCTGGCTAATAGCAGGTTAGCAACTTACTGGACAAAGTCAAATATGTTACTGATGAAGTTTTTTTAAATTTTAATTGGAAATAAATATACTTAACACAGCTGTGCAAAAACGTTCAACGCTCATTGAATCATGTGGACAGGGAGGAGAATCAGATCCAGCTGGTTATTTGGGACATTTCTTAGAGGAAGGCTACCTTCACACTTCTCATAAGTTGGTCCTGGCTTAGTCCTGATGTAGACTGGTCCTGGTCTAGTCTTGGTTTAGTTTCTTTTTAGTGCCAGTTTTTATTGGGTCTTTGTGCAAGTATGAACGCACTACAAGTATCCATTATAGCATTAACATCAATATACTGTTAAAAGAACAAAGGGGAAAAGGTTGCTTTAAGCGGACAAAGTTTGTCTGTCATTGATGAAGTTTCTTGGACTAGAGGGAAAAATACGTTTAGTTTAGATGATTCTGAGGATCCCACCTGAACAGAGAGATAGGGCAGATATCTTGCGTCTCTTTGTTAGACTTAAAATGTACTTTGAATGAACTGATTGAAAGTGAAAACTAACTGACTCTGTCTCTGCAGCAAGCTGGGGTCTGTGCTCCAACGTGCCTTCTACGGGTCCAGTGGGAGGGTGAGTTCTGTACTTAAAAAATATACACTAGTACTACTACTACTATTCTACTATTATTATGAAAGGATCTGTATGTAACCTGCAATATTACTGTTTTAAGTAAAAAAAAGTACAACAGTCACAACTGCACTTGCGTTGCTAGTGTCTAAACCTGCAGAAAGAGAACACAAGTTTGTCTCATTCTCATAATAGATTAGATTAATATCTGGAGATACAGATAGGTCAAGGTTAAGAAATTTCAAATACACATCCTACATACAGTACCTTTAATCACATGTATACAATACAATGTATACAATACAAAAGTATACAATGTATACAATATTGATAAATAATTATAACTGACCCCTCTCCTCTTCTGGTCTGGATCAGGTGACCCTTTTTGAGCAGAGGAACTTCGCGGGCCGTCGTTTGGACCTGAGCTCAGACTGCTCTCGTCTCAGTGACCGCAGCTTCCCCGAGAGATGCAACTCTGTGCAGGTGGAGAGTGGAGCGTGAGTATAGTGCCCCCTGCAGGACACAATGTGGCAGTACAATAACAACTATAATCTGCAAACATAGCGTATTGTCTTGCATTTGCACTCATAAAAACCTCTATCATTCTTACGTCAGTGTAAATAGACAGAAGGTAAGACAGGTGAAATACCTTGACACAACCGCACTACTCTGACCTTCTTAAATTGGTGTAATTATGGGGCTAGAATACATCAAGTAGCAAAAATGTAGCAAAAAAAGTCATATATTACGCAAAATTGGCTCTTGAGCTTTAAGCCGTGTTACAATGTTGTTACCTCATCAAAAACATACCTGGAGTTGTATTTTGTTTCATTCACACAACTTGTGATGTCATGAAACGGTAGTATTCAAGTCAACAGGCCCTTTTACCTTTAGTTGAGTAGAGATTGCCAATTCCAGGGCTAAAATCATCCAAATTATTCTAGTGAAGGTATATGGAGTTTAAAAACACAGTAGAGCACTTCCTGTATAACCACTCAATGACATTACAAGTGTTTGCAGTTTGAGAGAAGAACTCAGCCTAAATATGCAGGATTTGTGTGTTAAACATGTGTGAATGAAACAAAACACAACTCCAGATATGTTTGTGATGAGGAAACAATATTATAACATTTTTCAGAAATTAGCCTAGTATAGGCCCTTTAAGTGTGTAGATCCTTAACTACACAGCTGTGGGTGGGGATAGGGGGTAGGTGAAAACAAACATTTTTGGAACACTCAAGCATCAAATGCAGGACAATACAGGATTACTCAAATATGCATGAATCAATCAGCATACAACTCAGAGTAAGATAATGAAGAGGAAAAAAACATAACAGTAAAATGCTCAGGAAAGTATATTTTGTAGAATACGTCCCCTTTACACAACTCATGAATGCCTCATACCTGTAGTTTTTGTGTTAAAATCATTATTGTTCTTTATATTGCAGATGGGTGGGGTACGAGCATGAGAACTTCCGTGGGCGTCAGTATTTGTGGGACATGTCCGACAGGGGAGAGTACAACTGTTATGACAAATGGTGCGCCCAGGCTGACCATATCGCCTCTGTACGCTCCGTCAAACAGGTAAACACTTGAATACACCTGTATATATGTGTGTGTGTGTGTAATGTAAACAAACATGAACCAAAGGAGGTCAGAACTAGGTTCATTGATGGTCAACCAGACACAATAAAGTAGCGACCAGAAACTAGAATAAGAAGGCTTGTGTGAAGGTGTTACATGGGGTGGCCATATGCCAAAGCACCTCAGAATTTTTTAAGAGCCTAGATCACAATTTTCAATTTCTTCTTTTAAGGATCAGCACTTCTCTGCGATTTGTTAAAATGGTTAAAGTAGGTGCGGACTGTTTACCAGAAAAGTGACGTAGTGTGCTTTTTAAGGGTGCTTTCATACTTTGGGACTAAACAGGGCCTAAAGCCAGAACTAAACCTGGACTAGACAGACTTAAACCAGGATTATAAGAGGACCAAACCAGTCTACATCAGGACTAGACTGGGCTCAAACCAAGACATGACATGACATGTCTGCATTCACCATGGCAGGTTATGGGTTTTAGGTGGAACCATTATGGGTTTTGGGAGGATCCATTTTTTTCAGGCCAGCATTTAAACGGTAATTAATTTTAATTAATGTATTTGACCTTTTGTAACCTGGGTAAAACTCCATTGATATGAATCTCTTATGCGATCTTACTTCTACCTTCTTCCATTTTGTCCTCACCTTAACTCTTCTTCCCAGGACACAAACCCGGCCCGCGCTCAGCTGTTTGAACGTGCTGGTTACTCGGGAAAGAAGATGGACATCCAGGACGACATTCCCAACCTCATGAGCAGATACAGCCTGAACCGCATTGCCTCCATCAGGGTGCTGGGTGGAGCGTGAGTGATAAAAATGACTTTATAATAACCACATTCTAATCAGTCTTAATGACGTGTGAACACAGACTTCATTTATAATGGACAAATAGTTTATTAAGCATCATTCAGGCTTTGTAACTACTTCATTAATATCCTACCTCCTAACACCTTAAATAAGTAACAGAAACTTATCCAGGTTGCAACACCTGCTTCTCTCTATGAAGAGAGATATGTTTAAAGGTCCCATATTATGCAAAATTGGCTCTTGTGAGCTTTAAGGCATGTTAAAATGTTGTTACCTCCTCAAAAACAAACCTGGAGTTGTGTTTTGTTTCATTCACACGTGCTTGAGCAATCCTTTATAATTAGTCTGTCTACATCTCCAAAGCTCAAAATGCTCTGTTCCACCTTGTGATGTCAGGAAAAAGTAGTTTTCAACAGCTAACTTTTATATTTAGTTCCATAGAGACTGGCAGTTCCAGTGCGGAAATTATCCAAATTATTCTAGTGTTCTAAGCTGTATGAAAACACAGTGGAGCGCTTCCTGTATTACCACATGACATCACAAGGTGGAACAGAATGTTTTCAGTTTGAAAGAAGAACTCAGCCTAAATATGCAGGATTTGTGTGTTAAACATGTGTTAATGAAACAAAACACAACTCCAGATATGTTTGTGATGAGGAAAAATCATTATAACATAGGTCAGAAAATAGTGTAATATGAGCCCTTTAATGCCATTCTGTGTAATATTCTAGACATGGAAACAATATCTCCATGGAGACAAGCAGATGGTTGCCCCTCCAGGAAAATTACATAGTGCAATAATTGTAATAGGTGATCTGGTTTACCAATAATTGTACATTTTAATATCAGCATTAAATACTTTTTTGTTTTCTACAAATGTATAAATAGGTTAGTGGCCCACACTTTGCAGAAGTTCATGTCTATAACAACTGTAAACCATAACCATATTTTTTGTCATTTTCAAAAGGTGCATTACGTAACTTTTTTGGTGATGGGTCTGCCACTTGCTTGCCCCATGGAGTTATTGATATGCCTGGATTGTTTCAGCTTTATGAATACATGCAAGTGGTGGACAAAATCATTTATTAGTATTTAGTTTCATTATTATCATGGGTCGTATAATTTATTCATACTAGGATTGTCAAAAGTGTAAAAAATCAGACACTAATCGATACTAAAACTAGTATCAAAACTAGATGCTCATTTGAGCAGGTGTCAATACTAAAACAAGTCCCATTCATAGGACAGAAATTAAATTTTCCTGAACAGCTTTAGAATGACCTTGAGCTGTATCAGAACAAGTATAAGACCACACAGACTAGTATACGCCTATGGACCACTATGGAATCTACCTGGACCACTGAGGGACTACACAAATATAAGGCCACTTGGGAATGTAAAAGAAAGTACTATTTAATGTTGAAAATCACATTCTATTGAGTGTTTATTTATTATCATTGTGGTATCAGAATTGGTATTGAGTACTGAGTCAGTTCCTCAGTTTCGAAATGGAGTCTGAAATTCTAGTATCATGACAACACTAATGTACCGGTATACTATTAGACTATAATGTGGGATGGATTTGCCTTTTAAGTTCAGATATTTAGAAATCCCTCTTGTATTTTGTGCAGGTGGGTGGTGTACCAGGAGCCTAACTACAGGGGCCCTCACTACGTCCTGGAGAAACGCGACTACAATAACTTCACTGACTGGGGCAGCCAGAACAGCACTGTGGGGTCAATGAGGCGCGTACGATTCAACTAAAGACAATAGCACCGATGTAACACCAATATGAACCTGCCAGATTTGTACCAATAAACTTTTACTACTGTTTCAGAGCACTTTCAATTATTCTACATTCACCAGTAATAGTAATTGTTTTCATTTTAACAAGTTTTTCTCATTCTCAGTAAATGAACACAGACACACAGAGGCTGCACTAGCACTGATTAATTATTAACTGCAGGTGTTGGGCTTCAGAGAAATGTGAGGTCGACACCTAAAACACCAAATTATAACAACTTGGCCCTTATGTTCAATGTTTCTTTTAATTAAGAATAAATAAGCATTACAGTAGTTAATGCATATCTTATAAATAAAGGCATATCTTATCTTATCTTAATAAAAGCTATATTTGATTTGAATATATTGACCTCGTATCTGGGGACACAGATGGGGCGCTCGGACACATGTTTATGGAATTTAAAGTCAAAATCTTACTACTGTCCCTTTAAATTATGTTATATGAGCGTGTTTCTGAGTCAATAGATCTAACCGGTACATAAATAATATATATATCATATGTATAAATATATATGATTATAACCGTATTTTTTTCCAGAAGTTGCCGTGGGCGCAGCCATTGTCATTTGGGTTGTATTATTTTGCATGCAGCTGCAGATTTTGACAGTAAATAAGTTCAATGGGGACTGGGTACTAAACACATGAACATTGAACATTTTACACAAATTAATCTTACTTTACATCTTGTAGTCTGCACTGAAACAGCTAAAGATCTATGCAGTTCCCTGTTTTTTTTATGTTTAGTTTTTTTTTTAAATGATGCTAATCATAGCAATAGTTTTAGGAAAAAAGACTTTTAACTCGATATATTGAGATGACTCACAATATTATTGTGAGACCATTGACGATACAACATCACGATATTTGGGGTTTTGTTACAGCCCTGCTGATTGGACAAAAAGTTAAACCAAAAATAACCAGACGGACGGGAGATTTTATTTAAAAATCTGCTCATACAAATGACAGCAACAAAGACAATACATGAGACACTTCCCTATCTAAAGCTATATACAGGATGATACGGGTGTAGAAATAAGGCCTTAAGCTTAATATTTGCAGATGTAACATCCAAAATAGAGGACACACGGGTTTATGTCACAGAGCTGCTCAGAAAATCCATTCCACTGTTCAGTAAATGATCAAAAAACATGAAAACATATTGCGTTTGACAAGTTTAAAAAACAAATTAGACTAGTTCTTAAAATTAACTTCATTTCAAAGAGTCCTATTCAGCCATTAGATACATTTTTAAACATTTTTTTCCTTGTGTCAAATTCCTTGTATTACTTATCAATATACATAAGTAATTATTAAAGCCACACTGTAACATTTCAGCCATTAAATAAACAAAAATAAAACATTTTTATTTAATTACATTTTATTATGTAAAAAATACCATGAAAAATATATATTTCAATGCTTTTATTGCAGTCTATTTAATAGCTGAAATGTTTACACAGTAGGGATTTAATTTTCAAGAATTGCTTTGTCAGATGACAAATGGTTTGTAAGCAGTTTCTGATGAGTAGTGGTTTTCCTTTTTTTTTTTTTTTATTGCACAAGTTAATTATACAATTCTGCCTATATTTTTACTTAATTAGACAATATTTGCCCACAATATTCAAAATGCATGCAAATGTGCCTTTTTTTATTAATAGTTGACCCATTATTATTATCCAATGTAGCTTTAAATTCCAATGGAAAAATACCAAAAATATGAAATCATTGGCAGAGATGGCAGTGAGAGATAGTCACCAGTTTTGTCATACAAATCCTACCATATCAACTGTTCTATAACATTTAATTACATCCATTGTTTCCAAAATATAAAAATGGACTTGCTTCAATTGTATATGATGTATTGTATTAGGATGGCCCCATTATTTAAAGATGTGGAGATTTAACATTAAGTCTTTATATCAGTTTCCGTTTTGGTTCATCTGCAGATATTCGTTGTGCAGTTTCTCCTGAGCTTCGAAGAGTTTTCTCAGTTTTTTGGCTTGGCCTTTGCTCAGCTCCTTGCCCTCTGCGTCATGTGTCGGGAAGCCCTAAAAATGGAAATTAAAATGTATTATTATTTAACTTAGTAATTAATAAGTAAATAATAATGGATTGAATTTTATATAGCTCATTTCAAGACACCCAACGCACTTTACAGTGCACTATTCATTCACCCCACACTGTAGTGGTAAGCCACTATTGGAGCCACAGCTGCCCTGGGGCAGACGGGAAGCAAGGCTGCCAATCTATACCACTGGACCCTCCGACCACCATCAATCACTCACATGCACACCACATTCATACCAGAGAAGGTGGGTGCGTGTTTTGCCTAAGGATATAATGACAGAACTTGGACAGTGCGGGAATCGAATCTGAACACTGAAGTTTACATCACAGGTTTAATCCACTGAAGGATGGGTCGCATAATAAAGTATGGTACCGTTTCATCAAACTTTGAATATTTGTCAGTCTCTGAGCGGAACATTTCACATGGAGGGATCTTCATCTTAGCCAGTTTAGCCATCTGGAACAAAGTCAAATATATATTGTAAATTAACTCAATGACAACATACAGTTCACAAATGATTATAAAGTTTAAATGTGTTTCAGACCTCTTGCTCTCGTTTCTTCTTAGCTGCCTCTTCCTTCTTTCTCATCTTCTCCTCTTCCAACTGTGATATAAAACACACACTACTTTAAATAAATGAGTCGTGTTTAATCAGTTGTCATGCTAAGATGCAGTTTAGAGTTAATATCACTATATTGGGCAAGTGGGAATATCCAGATTGAACAAAAAAACTGACACAAAGTTCAATGTCTTCTCTGCCTGCACAAATTATATTTTATTTAGTATTGAGGAAATATGGTAGTAGCATTCTTCAATCAAAAATGTTGCAAGTTGAAAACATGTATCAACATGTTTGAGGACTCAATCTGCAACTAAAATGGTCAACATTTGCGCATTTTGTTTTTGGTAATTTCTTTCAAAAACAGTGACTTATTACAACATCAAATTCTACATTGTTGTGGCTGCAATGAAGAAATTGCAAATTTCACAAATCAGTGTAAAAACGCACCTTCTTCTTCTCATCTCTCTCCCTTAGCAGTGTTTCTCGGTCGACCAGCTTAACCACTGTGGGCAGTCCTGCAAAAACATTGAAGCAGCTTCGTTTTACTCTACATTGTGACAAAAAATACGTTTTTTGAGATATAGCCCCAAGCATTATAAACATATACAGTTTCATCTTTTACCTTCATGGTCCTCCAGTCTGACGCCAAGTTCTGGCAGAGTATCATCACGAACCACATCACAAAGCTGCAACAACTCAGTCACTGAAATATCATGTATCTGTTAAGGCCACTTTACACTAAACACATGTTTACCAAGTCATAGGGGGGGGGAGGTTTTAATACTTTGTATATATGTTCATTCATAGTTTATTCCTAGGCATATATATATATATATATATATATATATATATATATATATATATATATATATATATATATATATATATATATATATATATATATATATATATATATATATATATATATATATATATATATATATATATATATATATATATATATATATATATATATATATATATATATATATATATATATATATATACACACCCCCACACACACACACACCCCCACACACACACACACACATATATATATACTTGGACAGTTTAAGTTAGAGAAAAATAGTCACACTAATGCTCTTTACATTAAGTCATCAATTACTGATCAAATTTATAGGTTATTAAATAACAAAACTAAGTTTAAATCACTTGGACAAACCTTTCTGTTCTCTGGCAATTTTGCGAATGTTTTCTCTGAAATCTGACAGCACTGTGAGGTAAGGCATCACTGTTCTCTCCAACTGAAAACAATTTAACAGTGGAATAATTTTAGTCTTGGGTGTAAATTAATATTTATAAAGAGTAAATATTCAAACATAACTTACATCCACACTTTGGCTTTGTCCTCCAACTGGGAAACCAATGGGCTCTGATCCTTCAATGGCACCAAAGACCTGCAAAAAATGAAGGGGTCATAATGTTACCACCTGGTTGTGGTTTATCAGGTTAATGCACATACAGGACAAAGACGAGATTAAGGTAATTTCTCATCCAATTTTAAAACCTCAAAAAATTACTTAAATTTCATAATTTGGCATCCTGTTCGTAATACAAGTTTTTTTTTAATCCAGGGAGAAAATTTGACACAACCAGCAAAGCAAGATGTGCTTTTGGTTTTTTTTTATCCATTTAATTGTGAAGCATGAGAGTGTAAAAAATAAAATAACGTATTTGTCTTTGTGTTTGATATTGACAATTTTTTTCATTAATTAAATTTGACTTTAATATTTTTGCTTTTTTTTTTATTATAAATGATTGATGAGTTTTAATTATACTTTTCAAAACCCAGCAGAAATACAGTATATTCAGTTATCCATATATTATATTTTTCAGATATTGTTAGCAGTTTATATTCTATATTGTGACAAACTTTTAGAAATTGTATCTGTGTGACGACATAGTAGATCAGAGGTGCCCTTTTTTTTTTTTTTTTTTTTTTTTTTTTAATTGAAGGCCACATCTTAAAACATATTCGAAGCGCAGGGCCACAGACCGTTGATCAATGCAGTGCAGCACTTTATACACAGCTTTGACAGAGCCACTGTATATTAATAAGGCTTAAAACACATTCACAATGCAATATGATGTTTGAGGTTGTAGTGATAGAAATAGTTTCATTTGCTGTTAAAAGTAATGCTTATGATCAATTGGGCCTGTTCAACAGGAGGCCTGAGGGTCAATAAAAACAGCCAAATGCGGCTCTCAGACTGGGCCATAGTTTGGACAACCCTGCAGTAGATAGTGTTAGTTTCCATGGCCCATTACCTTGAGCATGTATGTGAGGTAGGTTGCTATGCTTTCCAGTAGCATTCGGTTGGGTCGTAGTTTAGCACTCTTCCTGTTAGCGACGTAGCTGTTGCTGTGGCCAACCAGGACCCTCATCTCCTCCAGAGCCGTACGAGTGTCCATATTATCACACAGGGCCTCGTGCACCAAGCGCTTCCTCTCATAGAAACTAGAATACACATTTGTGTAGATTTTAAAAATTTGAATTGATTGATTTAGATTGAATTAGGATTAGCTTTACCACCTAAAATGTGCATGTAGTTTTTGCAAAGAGAAGCAGTTTTCATAATGGCATTTCACTGTAGCAAGCAGTAGATCGTCATTGGCAGGTTTTTATTTGTGAAAAGGGGCTATGCAATGTTTTTTAGTACTTTACATTTAGCCCAGATTAAAAATATTTCAGAGAATCCCAGGTATATACAGACCAGTGGCTGGGGATAGGAGGAAGGTGGTGATGGGTGTAGGACAAAGCAAGAAGCAAGAGCTCAAGTCACTTTGCATGATTTGTCTCCTTTAAAATTGGTTATTCTTGGGTTTCAGGCATAAAGATTCCTGATTTGAAAGATTTGGCAGGGAAATGCTCTCTGTTACAGCAATAACACATTTCAAATCAAAATGTATTTTCTTTTGAATGGGGAAATGTCCTCACAGAATCATTCAAATCAGGAAGGAATTCATTTGCTTGAAATAAATTAATAACTGAGCCCCTGAACACATCGTCTCCTGTTGTTATACCTGTTGTTCAGCTCAACCTCTGGCTCCTCCCATTTCTCAAACCGTCCTGTGATGTCAGTGGGCGCTCTGAGGATGTCTTTTACATTCAAAAAAAACTCCTGCACGGACAAGAACGTAATATCAGTGCCATGCACAAAACTGTATTCTTAATAATATTGTACAGTGGTCTCTCGCTATATTACGGTTCACCTCGCTGTTTCGCAGATTTTTTCTTTTGCAATTTTGCATGCTTTTTTACAGCACATGAATGTGCATTGTGTTCTGCTTCTTGATTGGCTAAGGGACTGTAGACCATTGTCAATCCGTGCTATGTCTCCGGTACAGTACAGAATGCGTTCAGCCAAATTTACATAAATGTTTGATCTTTAGCAGTGAAGTGCTATATGTTTGGGGATTTTGTCGGAGAGAAAACTTGCAATGTCGATAAAACATTCTGCATCCACAAATTTAAAAAAAAAAACAACAACTTTGGGCTTTAGTGTTTCTCTGCATGGAGCGGATAGCGCTGGAGGAGAGGCAGACGTGGACAACAAATTTTAAGCGATCTTCGAGCAAGAGGGATATAATATACGAAGGTTTGAACTCTGAGAGTGTTTAAACAGAGAGAAATGGGAGAAAATGTTAATGCCTGTCTGAGAAAAGTGTAAAACGCCTCACTAGACACTTTATTCAGCCTAAAACATATATAATAATTGTAAAAAATAAAGCTGACTACTTCGCAGATTTCACCTATTGCAGGCTATTTTTAGAATATAACCCCCGCGATTAACGAGGGACCACTGTACTGATGTCTTTAGTTATCCACCTACATTCATAAACTTCTCATACTGCACGGCTGACTCCATGGTGTTGGGGGAATAATCCAAAGTGTCTTTCCAGGCATGCATCAGGAATGCCAAACGGAGCTGACGAGCTGAAAATGAACAGAAATACAACTAGAGTCAAATCTGACCTAATGTTGAGGGAACCAAATACATCTACACTGAAAATGTTGAAAGAGAATGATTGACAGGGGAAGGCAAATGCAGTATTTGTGTTGTTTTTTGTCATTTTGTTTCATTTTTGTTTATTATCGAAACATTAATACACATTTAAATTATTTTTAAAAAACTACTCAAGGATACAGATTCAGTTTTATGCTAGCCGTTATTGTTTTTAGCATAATTTAAACAGCTTCACTTCTCATTCCAACAACATGGAGTAAGCTCTTTTTGTTTTCTCAATGATAAACAAAATAGCATTCATGGGTGCCTTGCTTCCTATTCAGCAACATTTCTTTTCTTCATTCAAAAAAGATAATATTTAGTTTTAAATCGTTAGTCAGAATGGCAATGATCCCAATTTCATTCTGACGGAACATGTACCTGTGTTTTTAGCTAGAGCATCTTTAATGGTGATGAAGTTTTTCAGAGATTTGGACATTTTGCAGCCAGCGATGGTCAGATGCCCCGTGTGCAGGAAGTAACGCACCCAGTAATCATTATCAAAGTAGGCCTACAACAGGAAAGAGGTTAGATTGCAATTTTAAATTTTTTTAAATACAAAATGTACATACTAGAGCTAAACAACATGAAAATTGTACTTCAGACTGAGCAAGTTCATTGTCATGGTGAGGGAAACGCAGGTCAAAGCCTCCTCCGTGAATGTCCATAGATTCTCCCAAAATGGTCCCAGCCATCGCCGAGCATTCGATGTGCCAGCCCGGTCTGCCCTGGGGGAGACAGCACACCATCCTCTTTTGACATACACTCCTTAAGTCTAAATAATATTACACATTTATAAACATGTCTTCAGACCTTGCCCCAGGGGGAGTCCCAGGACGGTTCCCCAGGTTTAGAGGCTTTCCACAGGGCAAAGTCATTCTGAGACTTCTTTTCACTCAGTCTGTCTGCAGAGATGCTCAGGTCTCCTACAGATAAAACCAGGAAATATACAACTTTACATCTAACGTAGAAAACATTTGGTTTTCAGATGGTACATTTTTTGTTAAAATGTTGATAACAGCAACTAATAAACTGTATTACTGTGACCCTCCAGTCCAATCCGCTGCCACCTTGGGAGAGGCTAAAGATGGATTCTCGTGAGCTTGTGAATTTACACATTTTACAGGAATTCATTTTGCAGTGCAAGGGAAGCACGGATGAATAAAGCTGTGGCCTTGTTCATATGCACACCAAAATGTGATTATCTGATTTCTGGACATTTAAGATTTAAATGAAATAAAAACCACAAAATCTGATGTGAGTATCAGAGGGACAATGATCAGATGGGATGATGCCAATAACTCAAATCTTTTAACTCAAAACATTGAATATTAATCAAATTGAATCAATGATAATGATCTGCTCAAAGTGTGTTGTATTCAAATAAATAAACTCTGATGTTTAGCAATGATAGATCACATACTATTTTTAATGAGCGATAAATAAGTAAATATTCTATATATATTCTAAATATAATCCTGTGTGTACCCTCTCCCTCCTGTAGGGCCTTCTGGTCACCCACTGCCTCTGGGACCAGTTTTGCGTAAGAGTGCTGAGGGCTGCCATCAAACTTCGCAGTGTCAAAATAGACTGAGCCGTTTGATTCATATCTGAAAATAAAAACAACAATTGAAGGTCTGTTACTACTATATGCTAAAATCTTAATCAATGAACAATTGAAGTTAACCCAAACGTTGGAGCAGACTTAATGAAGCTCTCACCCATATCCATTTTTGACGATCCTCTCGACAAACTCCACAATCTCTGGCACGTACTCACTAACCCGAGTGAGGACGTCAGGGGGAAGGACCTGTCAACACAAAGTATTCCTCAGTCATCTAGTGCAGTGGTCCCCAACCTTTTTATCACCGCGGACCGGCCAATGCTTGAAAATTGTACCGTGGACGGGGGGGGGGGGGGGGGGATTGCATAATCACCATTATTGAACCCTCAGTAGTAACTGCACTAGTTTGGGGTCTTTGTAAAGGTAACACCCTATAGTTTTACCCACAGGTGTCAGAATCACTGTAAGTTTGTCTGCTGAGCATTTATACACTTTGGAACACACACACAAAAAAAATTCTCATCCTCGCCCAAACATTTTTGTGAAAATGAAGCTGTAGAAAGCTGCAGTAGGGAGCTGGGGCCAAAAATACACTATATCTCAGCTGACAAGATTGTTGACCACTTACATTTCAAATTTGAGGTCAATACCTATAAAAATGAGAGTTTTACAATCATTTTATCATGAGAAAGTCCAGGCCTCTCCAAACCTATCCGAATGAAGACATTTGGAGAACGTTTGGAAAAAGTGCAATAACTTTTGAATGTTTCAGCCCACAGACATCAGTGAGGGCTCTACTGAAAACTCACACTGAGAGGAATCTGTATCTGCACACCCAGCTGCTCTATTACTGTACATTTATATATATCATATCAAAACACAATATAAAATGTATATTTGTATATAAAATACAGTCAAAACAAGTGGTATGGGTCAAAATAAATATATATTTACAAACCACACACTGCAAACAGTGAACAAACACACTGGAAACTAAGAACACACTGTACATGATTGTACAGTGAGACAGTCATTCTGTGACAGTGGCTCAATTTCTGTCATTGTGTCCTTAGTTCTGTCATTGTGTCCTTAGGCAAGACACTTCACCCAAGTGGTGTGTGTGTGATGATTGGTGGTGGTCGGGGGGCGCAGACTGGCATTAGCTAATGCTAATGATTACACATAATACACATTTGACCCACAATTAAGTCAATAGCAGAATAAACCACGCTTACCGATCAGGAACAGCATCCAGTCCATCAAAACATAAGGTCCCTCTACTCCTGAGTCCACAATGAGATCTTCACTCGGTTCCACGAACCGCTCCGGGTCCGAGATGTCTCTAGTTTAACTTGTACAAACATCCACAGTGTCCTCGGTCGTGTACTTCCTTTGTTTTGTCCGTTTCGTCATGTTTAAAACGCAAAACTGCTGTGTAAAATTACGCAAATCGCACGCGTAATTTTACGCGCGGATCTTTACATCCAGTCTCCTCTTTTTATGCGCGCAGCAAACTCTGTTTACAGTAAACCACTGCATGTCACGCATCAGCGTGTTCCGCAGTTCATGGGCTTTAAGAGGAAAACATCACTAAACGTGTGTAATGTAACAGCTTGATTCTACAAGGGGGAGAGTGGGGCGTACTCTTTCAGTCATCTGTAGCTCTCATTCACTGTCTGCGGCTCCAGTAACCCACAGCCCCCACCTTATTGGCCAAGTTTGTTTTGCACTGAGGAACAAAGTTGGCGCTGTCAGACGTTTATTATGCCTGAAACTGACAAAAGAAGTGACGGAACAGATTTCACTTTCCTGCAGCAGATTGGACATGGAGGCTCTAACTTCCTTTGTGGACATAATTTCTTGACTGGATTATATTCTCTGGACCTTTACAGAACGAATGAGACCAACTTTGAAGAAATACACGTACATTGCTGTAAAGTTGTAACGTAAAGGCCGACGGGCCGTCAGAACGCTAAGTGGTTAAGTTGTCGGCGCTCAAGTGACGGAAATGTAACTGAGAGAATCCGGTCATTTTTCAAAACAAAAGATTTTTCAAAATAAACAATTGTTCAGACTCAGATAATAAATACAACGGAAATAATTAATTATTTCTTGGATGGCCGGTGGCCCGGTACCAATTGATCCACGGACCGGTACCGGTCCACAGCCCGGTGGTTGGGGACCACTGATCTAGTGTCTCTTGGAGGTACAGCTGCCCTGGGGCAGACTCGCAGAAAAAGTGGAAAATTCCATAAACCAGACTATAGTGACAATGTCTTGTATCCATTTTGACTCCATAAACCAGTTTTGCCCATGTGTAAGCCATTCAATATGGAACAATTAGAAACTGATTCAGAATTAAGTCTGGAGCTCAGTTAGAAAATGTGTCCACATAAGACGGCTTTTAAAGTTACTCAGCAGTTGCAAATTAACCGTTAATGCAGAGGCATGCACTTACATTGAGTGCGTCCATGTCCTTGTGGTACTCAGATTCCCAGTATTTGGGCAAAGTGGAGAAGATTGAGTTTTCTATGACCGAGGTCCCGAACTGTTTGTCCAACCATTCAGAGAGCAGGTCCTTCGAGCTCTCCAACAGGGCCTGAGAAGGGACAAAAAGCAAGACATTTTATTCAACTGTTTTATATTAATTCAATTCAATTCATTTATTTTGGAACGCCCAAAATCACAACAACTGTTGTCTCGAAGGGTGTTCATGTTTTGGTTGATGGGGGAAACCGGAGTACCCGGAGGAAACCCATCCAGACACGGGGAGAAACATGCAAAACTCCACACAAAAAGGCCTGGGCGACCCAAGGATCGAACCAAACCTTCTTGCTGTGAGGCATGAGTGTTGCCACTCAGTGTGCTGCCTAAACAGGAAAACAATACTGTATCTACTAAGACTCTAACAATAGAGATTGTACCTGTGCTAGTGGCTGCAGCTCTGTGTCTGGTGCCTTGTTGTTCACAGCGGCCTCTAGTGGCTGAAGTGCAGAAGTGACAGCGGTGTCGAGTCTCTCCATCATCTGCTTCTTATCTGGGTCAGTGGTGGAGGCCAGACTCGACTGGAACGGCTGCATTTGGAAACTGAAGTCAATTATTTTATTTTATTTATATATATATATATATATATATATATATATATATATATATATATATATATATATATATATATATATATATATATATATATATTTATTTATATTTATATTTATATTTATATTTATATTTATATATTAAGGTTTCCCCCTCACCCCTCGGGCGCTCAGGACGTCCTGCAGGATCTGTGCTGCTGAAGGCTGTTTGTCTCTGTACTGCTCCAAAAGGTAGTTCTGTCGTGCTCTTTTAATGATCTGAAACAAAGACTTTTTTTTTTATTCTGTTGGGCCAAAGCTAGCACACTATCAGACTGAGGTAACAGTCTCCCAGTGTCCAACACATGTTTTTGTTTATTTACTCCCAGCATTCTTTGATGGTAAGTGACTACAGTTGCCTTGGGGGTGACTGACAGAGGTTGCTAATCAGCGCCAACAGCCAATCAGACCACCACAATCACTGTCACGCTTGCACACAACATTCATACAGGCAATACAGCCCCACAGTGCAGAATTCACTTGTAAAAGCTGATATGGAGCTTAGAGGACAGTAGTCACATGGCAGGTGATATAAATACCTTATCATCGATGTCTGTGATGTTCATGCAGTAGAGGACATCATATTTAAAGTAGTCCTTCAGTATCCTCCGCAGAATGTCAAAGGAAATGTACGACCTGAAATGAGAGGTTGGACAAAGACACCAGTCTAAAAGTGAGACAGATCAAAGCAGACAGAGCAGTTTCCAGGATACATGTATGTAGAGTGTGTGTAGGCTACTTGTGTAGAGTGTGTGAGGATACATGTATGTAGAGTGTGTAGGATATATGTATGTAGGATACATGTGTGTAGAGTGTGTGTAGGCTACTTGTGTAGAGTGTGTGAGGATACATGTATGTAGAGTGTGTAGGATATATGTATGTAGGATACATGTGTGTAGGCTACGTGTGTAGAGTGTGTGAGGATACATGTATGTAGAGTGTGTAGGATACATGTATGTAGGATACATGTATGTAGAGTGTGTGTAGGATATGTGTGTGTAGGCTACATGCATGTAGAATGTGTGTAGGCTACATGCATGTAGAATGTGTGTACGATATATGCCTGTAGATTGTGTGTAGGATACATGCGTGTAGAGTGTGTGTAGGATACATGCGTGTAGAGTGTGTGTAGGATACATGCGTGTAGAGTGTGTGTAGGATACATGTGTGTAGGATGCATGCATGTGGAGTGTGTGTAGGATATGTGTGTGTAGTATATGTGTGTGTGTAGGATACATGTATGTAGTGTGTGTGTATGTGTAGGATACATGCATGTATGATACATGTATGTAGAGTGTGTGTAGGATACATGCATGTAGAGTGTGTGTAGGATACATGCATGTAAAGTGTGTGTAGGATACGTGTGTGTAGAATACATGCATGTAGAATGTGTGTAGGATACATGTATGTAGACTGTGTGTAGGATACATGTGTGTAGGATGCATGCATATAGACTGTGTGTAGGATACGTGTGTGTGTGTAGTATACATGTATGTAGTGTGTGAATGTGTAGGATACATGCATGTATGATACATTCATGTAGAGTGTGTGTAGGATACCTGTGTGTAGAATACATGCATGTAGAGTGTGTGTGCGTGTAGGATACATGTATGTAGTGTGTGTGCGTGTAGGATACATGTATGTAGTGTGTGTGCGTGTAGGACACATGTATGGTGTTTGTGTATGTGTAGGATACATGCATGTAGAACGTGTGTACGATATGTGTGTAGAGTGTGTGTAGGATACATGCATGTAGAGTGTGTGTAGGATACTTGTGTGTAGAATACATGCATGTAGAATGTGTATAGCATACATGTATGTAGAGCAGGGGTCACCAAGCCTGTGCCTGCGGGCGCCATGTCGCCCCCAAGCCCCACATGAGTCGCCCGCAGACCGGTTCTAAAAATAGCACAACTCACTAATGAGCAGCATCTAAAATTAAATTTTATTCTGTTGCTATTTTTTTTTTTTTTATCACCCTTGCGTTTATATAGATTTAAAAATGACAATATCTTAAACATATGTTCATTATACGTGAAGTTTAGATAAGTTAAGGTGAACTTTGACCTACTCACTTCAAAGGTCAGTATTGTGTGCGTGACAAAACCAGTGCTCCGCTCGCGAGCGCTGTGAGGATGCGCTGAATGCAGTTTCTTACTCCAAAACATGGTAGAAAATAAAGAGATCACTTTCACAACAATTTAAGACTGTAAAAGAAACCTGCGCGTATCTCATCTGTAGAGCGACTGTGGTGACGGCAAAGTGGCACAATGTGGAGGGACACTTCACTACGTCTCACAAAGCTCCACACTAACTACCCACGGGGACACACACTCCCCACGGGGGCGCACACTATGGGCAGAACAAGCCCAGAGCTAAACGCAGCTTTGGGTAAACAACAGGCTTTTTTCACGACACCGGTGAAAACGTCAAACAGCGCAACCGAGATTTATTTAAAAATATGTAAGCTTATTTTTCTTTAACATTACATAATTGATAACTTTATGAAACATGGTGCAATGTATATTATTTATGTTTTGTTAAAAAGGTTCGGCAATGGATAGTGAAAATGGGACACTTTTCCTATGAGATGTAGTGATGTAAGTGTCATCTGGAAATTTAACAATTACTAAGATTAGTAAAATTAAAGTGCTGAATACTGATATCTGTTTCCCTCCTTGCTCATTGTTGATAATTATTTTGAGAAATCATTAACGTGATCAGTGTCTTGCAACATGATCAGCGTGTTCACATAGATGATTATCATTTATCATTATTAATAATATATAAGTAAAGGCAAACTGAGAAAATGTGTTATTTCAGAAGAGCGTCTCAAACTGGTAGACCTTTGTATGACTCAGTGACATAAAGTAGCTCTCAGGTTAAAAAAGGTTGGTGACCCCTGATGTAGAGAGTGTGTGTGTGTGTGTGTGTGTGTGTGTAGGATACATGTATGTAGTGTGTGTATGTGCAGGATACATGCATGTAGAATGTGTGTACGATATATGTGTGTAGAGTGTGTGTAGGATACATTCATGTAGAGTGTTTGTAGGATATATGCATGTGGAGTGTGTGTAGGATACTTGTGTGTAGAATACATGCATGTAGAATGTGTATAGGATACATTTATGTAGAGCGTGTGTAAGATACATGTGTGTAGGATGCATGCATGTAGAGTGTGTGTAGGATACGTGTGTAGAATACATGCGTGTGTGTAGGATACATGCATGTAGTGTGTGTGTAGGACACATGTATGTAGTGTGTGTATGTGTAGGATACATCCATGTAGAGTGTTTGTAGGATACATGTATGTAGTGTGTGTGGGTGTGTGTGTGTAGGATACATGCATGTAGAGTGTTTGTAGGATACATGTGTGTAGGATACATGCATGTAGAATGTGTATAGGATACATGTACATAGTGTGGGTGTATGTGTGTGTGTAGGATACATGTATGTAGAGTGTGTGTACCTGGCATGCCCCATATGTGAGGCGTCGTACACTGTAGGTCCACAGCAATACCACGTCACTTTGTTTCCATTCTGAGGAACAAACAGCTCCTAAAACAAAACAAGGACACTATTTCACAGTAGAGCCAACACTACTGCATACAGAAGGATTGGGTTTCTGTTGACAATATTGAGAAATGAATCATGTGGAACTGATTAATTAGCAATAAAAGTTAATAACATATGATAGCATTAATGCTATAAATGGGTTGTACCTTGCTCCTGGTGAGGCTGTTGTAGAGTCTGAGCTGTGGGACTTCAGTGCCTGATGGAGCTGACCAGGATGGCTGGACGCGCTTCCCTTTCACTGGAACCAACAAGCAGACTTTGAGCATTGAAAAGATAGAAGATTTTTAATTATTGCTATGGCAATGGTGCTAGTTATTCCATCACTCTGAAACCCGTTAGAAGTAGTTTGTAGCTAAGGCCCGTCACAATAACAAATTTTGAAGTGTAATATATTGCTGGATAAATTGAAGACATTAAATGATGACACTGAAACTAATTTATGACACAAACTATGGTTCTAAGGTAGGATTATTCCCCCCAAAAAAATCTATTCTTCAGTTAGTTTGTGTCTATAAAGAGTCATAGAAGTTATTTATTCAACCTTCTTCAAGTCAAATCTCACCATAGAACAGAAAAATAAAACATTCCCCATTAATACAAATAAAATGTACACACAATATTGACCCCCAAAAATAATTGTTTTGATCATTGTTTGTCATGTATTGTAGTATATTTGTGTACAAATCAATATAGTGCTTATTGTGACAACAGCAATATAATGTTGCATTATGACAAACTAAATCTTATGTATAAGGTTTTTCAGTAATGCTTTCCCTAAATTTGCAAACACAAGTTAGTGCAGAGAACAGAACACTTTATGTGCCAACAACATGCCGATTATCAAATTACCATGGTAATATTATTACAAAAATATGACTCAGCTCAAAGCAAACTCACTGTATGTTCTTTAATGTTGTAAGACATTGCTGCATAAAAACATGCCAACAGAACAAAGAGTTTCACATGTTTTAGGGATTATTACAAATGACATGGCTCATTTTTTTGTCTGCTCAGATGACACAGAAATGACTGGAATGTAAACTCTACATGTTTGTCTAACAAAAGAAGATTAGACCAGGCAGCTCTATTTAAAAAGGTCCTACTGTATATTAGGCAAAACTGACTCTTGTGAGTTTTTCATGTTAGAATGTTGCTACCTCCTCAAAAGCATACCTGGAGTTGTGTTTTGTTTCTTTCACACATGTATGAGTAACCCTCCATTATTAGTCTTTCTACATCTCCAAAACTCAAAATGCTCGGTTTCACTTTGTGATGTCATGTAGTGGTAGTTTTCAAGTTAACAGCTCCTTTTACCTTTTACCATATGACATTACAAGGTTTTTCCCGTTTGAGAAAAGAACTAAGCAATTTAATTTTGATTCAATGTGCAGTTTTATTCAGGAGAAATGAGTAAAGGCTGCGTTCACACTAGCTACAGAACACTGCAATCATGGGCACAGAAAAGGAGCAGAGCAGCGACAAGCATTCACAATGAGCGTGGTTTTTAAGCTGCAGGAGTGAGCAGAGTCAATCAGGAAATCAGGGCGACACAAGTGAAGTGGATCTGGTAACTAATAGTCTCGATACTAAAATTTACTATGCAAATTGTCTGCAAACTCGATTTTGATACTTAAGAACTGACTCGATACTCACTACCAATTCCAGTACTGCAATGATAATTAAAAACACTATTTAGACAATAGAATGTGATTTTCAATATTAAATTATAGTACCTTCTTTTATATTACCATGTGGCCTTATATCTGTAATCCCTCAGTGGTCCAGGTAGGTTCCATAGTGGTCCATGGGGGTACTACTAGTCCATATGGTCTTATACTTGCTCTGATACAGCTCAAGATCATTCTAAAGCTGTTCAGGAAAGGTTCATTTCTGTCATGCGAATGTGATATTTTTAGTATACCTGCTCAAATGAGTATCTAGTCTCAATACTAGTTTTAGTATCAATTTTTGATCAACAAGAACAACATCTGATTAACTGACTATACGACACAGCCCTGGCCTACATTTGTGTTAATGTCAATAATGAAGACAACTCGTCCAAATCAGAGATCCAAGCCGCATTCAGCCTTAACAAGGTGGGTATCAGCCCATGCTCTGTCTACTCACTGCAGTTCGAGTCCTGCCCTGAGTCTTCCTGTGGTTGCAGTGCTGTTATATGCCTGTACCAGCGGAGGGCATGCTTGAGTCGTGGGGGTGGGGGGGTGCGAAGCAGTTTAATGGTTTTGTGGTCGATGCAGGTGGGGGCAAACCCGCTCAGGTAACTGCGTGTCTCCAAGTAACGGTCCAGAGCTTCGGAGAGCTCAGCCGCGTCTGTGATCTGGAGCAGGGGGCCGAAGGGAAACGCTGTGGGGACAGAACAGGGAACAGAGCAGGGGACAGAGCAGGGGACAGAGGGCGACATGTTACCCACAAAGAGAGACTGCAACCGGGACAGAGGCAAAGGGGCAGGGGGTATGGGGCTGGGGCATGATTATAACAACTGTGACTGTTATTGGGATTGTCATATTCATGGGTTTCAGTTTCCTATTTAACATTCTGAGGACTTTTACTTTTGTTTTATATTGTTAATTGCCTTGGCTAATTTGTCATTATTCTGAAACCTTCAGATACATTTTGAAACGCAATATCCAGAGGTTAAAAGGTGCACTATGCAACTTTTCTGGTGGAGGGTCGATCTGCCACTTGTTTGAATAATATGCCTAAAAAGCATTAAACTTATTTAGCCCTATGAAAACAAGCAGGTGATGCCATCTGGTCAAGTTGAAGTTGAGTGATGCTGATGCAGAGTTTGACACTAAAAACAAAAACAAAAGTAACAGCCCCCCCACATCCTCCCCTCCCCTCTCGGCACTCATAAATTTAAGTGTGAGGTCTTATTCAGAATGAAACAGAAAGCAAGTCATACAGAAACTGCAAGAATAAAACATGAATACGCCTATGAACAAACTATAATATAACATAGAATTAAGACTGAAAAATGAGTGTGGAAGAGGCTGTCTTACATGTAATAATTCAATATAAATTCAAAGTAAAAATAAGAATGGTTACATTAGGTAAGGTAGGCTAAAATGCAGCAATTGTCCAAAATACATTTACTTACATTTATTTATTCTAAAAAGGAAAAAAAAAACCAACAGCATTATGGAGACAAACAGGTGATGCCATCAGGCCAAGCTGAAGTTACTGTAAGTGTGGTCACCTCTTCATAGAACTGACTTGTAAGGATGCAGTTAAAAAAAAGACATGCTTGTTGGAACATCCTGAGCAAGATAACATCTCCACGGAGACAAGACTGTGCAGAAGTTACATAGTGCACTTTTAATTTGTCCCCTGTTTGCCTTCAGTAATTATGTGGGAAATATTTAAGAATTTAAGAATCTTTCAAATATCTAAAATGCTGTTCATTCAGTGTTTGTGTCTTAATAACAGCATAGCCATAGAGAGTTCATGGTCAACAGGAGACTTCACTGACTCAAACTGAACTAAAACTTAATGACTCAAATCAAAACAAAAATTTAATGGAAATTAAACAGTAAGAATTAAAACTGTCAAACAAAGAAACTGAGAGAAAAATATGTGGTCAAAAAAAAAAAAAAAAAAGAAGAAGGACTCCTCTGTAGACAGCCAAAACAGAGACACTGGCAAAAGGTTCATCATGTTTTTTGGAAGTCATCATGACATAGAGCAAAATCCAAGTGTTGCTTTTGTTTCACTGCGAATGTACTCATAGTATTTAGGGAGAGTTTTTTGTCTGTAAAATGAGACGCTGAATTTATATGTATAAAGCCTGTATGTTTAGAAGAAAATACTATTTATTATACATATACATTTGCATCTTCATTTTGCATCTGCATTAGCATCTTCATTTGCAAATGAGGTTAAAATAAGAGTTAATTTGCAAAAATAGCTCAGTTTTTTAAAACTCAAATGTATTTCTTCTATTATTAATGAAAATGTATTTATCAAGGGGGATGTATGCTTCTGAGGTTATATCTGTAACCATTGTTTTGACTTAATGAAATGAGATGAGACAACACCCTCCCCTCGTCTCTCTGCACTCATACATTTAGGTGTGAGGTCTTATTCAGAATGAAACAGAAATTAAGTCATACAGAAACTGCAAGAAAAAAAAACTATGAAATATAATATAGAAAGAAGTCTGAAGAATGAGTGTGGAAGAGGCTGTATTACATGTAATAATTCAATATAATGTATTCAAAGTAAAAAATTAGAGCATAGTTAGATTAGTATGAGCAATATGCAGTAATTGCCCAAACTCATATTTATTTATTTATTTAAAAAAAGGTTTAAAAAATGTTATAGCATTGATTTTTTTCATTCATATTAGGCTGCTGAGAAAGCCTAAAAATGTAGGTTTTTTTTTTTTATCAGGATTAGCTTTGCAATTTATGTTCAGAGTATATATTTTTTAAAGAGGAACACATTTGAGAAGTAATAGTAAATTATAAATACAAGGATCCTGCATTTGAGAACATATCTGTAGAGATCTGAACTACAAGGCTAGTATCTTTTATACATTTAATACAAATCTAAGAATGAAATAGGAGATGTTATTCCAAATATCACCTAAATAATACCCAGCCTTAGTAACAGTTTGCAGGCAGAAACAGTGCTGTCAAAATCCACTGGCTGATGCAAACTCCATTGTAACAACTACACAGCTGCTGCAGGTGTAATTCCTGTGTTGTGATTCTCTTTAGCTCAGAAGTATTTTACAAGTTGTTTTACAGATTATAGTTTATAAGTAAAAGATACACAACAGCCCTTTGATTTTTGTTCAAAAGTAGTAGGCCATTTAAACCATTTAAAAAGAGCAAGTTAATTTGGTTTTGCATTTACATGTGGTAATTACTGATTTATAACATAAATAACAGAAATTTCACTTCAAATAATGGTATGTTCCTTATATTACTTTTTTTTTTTTTTCAAGGTAAACTATAGGCTACATTATTTCACATAAGACGATTCCTACCTTCTGCTACTACTGTTACTATTACTATTGTAGTAATAGTAAAACTTTCATTTAAATATCTGCTTCATATAAAACAAAATACGAATATCCGTATTTGCCATTTAGACTGAAATTTTTGTGCATCATTTTAAAGACACGTGTGTTTAAAGAGTGTCTATCAGCTGTTCCTTTGGTACATTCAGCTTCTCCTCAATGGACTACAAATGGTCTACAAATTAGCCGATTAGCGTTAGCACAGTGTCAATGACAGTGTCCGTGAACTCCTCACGCGATCAACTACTACTGTCAAATACATGTTCATATGCAACAAATAAATTAAAAATGTAAGTTCACTGTAGTTTACTGTACCTGACTCTCCTGGGGTCGACATTGTA
This sequence comes from Periophthalmus magnuspinnatus, assembly GCF_009829125.3. Taxonomy (NCBI): domain Eukaryota; kingdom Metazoa; phylum Chordata; class Actinopteri; order Gobiiformes; family Gobiidae; genus Periophthalmus; species Periophthalmus magnuspinnatus. The sequence continues at coordinate 11,999,793 of NC_047128.1, read as the reverse complement.
GACTGAGGATGGCTCGGTGCTGATGCAACAATAACGTGCCCGGAAGATGAGCCGACACTTTATGCTGACGGGTAGGAACCGGAACTCTTGTTTCTACTACGATTTAGTGGGAACGTTTTGCAGTAGGATCAACCTGACCGGAAGTTTATCTCAAGAAGTTGGACAAATCGAAACTGTCAACAAACCCACTACAGACTGGTTTATTTCAGACAAAACACGAAGCAAAGGTGTATTATAAAGCTTTAATAAATGTCGGATATAATGGCGAATGTTAAAGAGTATTTAGACAAAGTGACCCAGCTTTATGAGCGCTATATCGAGTATGTGCGGAAAAACCCAGCGGCAACTGCGCAGCTGGAGAGCACAGTGCGGACTCTGTCATACCTCATAGCAGGTTTGTCACATTCAAGATTGTATGTGGTAAAATGCATTCTTAATTAATATATTTAAAATTAAATAGGACAAAAGTGAACGTGAACATGCTGTACTAGTGGTGCTTGTTTAAAATGTATTGCTGTGTTATTGGATCTATTGATTTGTCCATACTATGATTACTTGTTGATGTACATTTGAAATTAAAGCACATTTAATAAAAATAAAATTGTGTCTTTTTTTAGGGCGGTTCACAGACTCACATGAACTTTCTGAACTCGGTAAGGACTTTTCACATCTGATCAGTCACAATAGAAATATGTGTTACTATAGTGCTGTAGGTAGCGTGTATAATTATGTACACTTGGGGTTATTAAAGGTACTCCCCTGTAGGTTTATTAGATATTTAACTATTTATTTATCAGTAGGTGGCAGATGTATTCCTGTCTTTTGTTCATACTCACCAGTGCTCTCTACTCTTCTTCTGTCAGGCCAAAACTGGCACAATATCAGACAGAAGTAACTGAATTAGCATCTAGTGGTGTTATGTGAGAATGCAACTGTCCCAGGTCTTATTACAAGTTGGGACTTCAAGTTAACTAGCACCATTATTGGAGAATGGGTTTACCATGACATTCATAAGTGTAATAAATACATTTATTCATTTGACATTAATTTACTTCATAATATTGGTATCTTTTTCAGTGTACTCTGCCTCCAATCTCCTGGTTTTGTTCAATGACAGTATTCTGAGAAAAAGACTGAGAAGTGCCTTCCCTGTGGTGAGAAATTACATTAGTACTATTTATTCCATCAGCATTAGGTGTGACGTGAGTAGATGATCGATTGAGTCAGTAAGTGCAAAAACCTTATTTTCTGACAATAGTGTTGTTATTATCGTGTAGTGTTATTATGTTTTAATGATAAGAGAACCTTTATTTGTTCCACCATGGACATTTTTATTTTACTATTGCCTCAATCTAATAAAGTGTAGAAGTGGAAGAACAGCAGCAGAACAAATTAATGCAGTCAAAAATCCAAATATATAACAATTTAAATATATATTTTAAGTATAGATTAGATATGAATAACCTCTCTCTTCTCCCAGTGTCTATCGCAGCAGAGGCTCCGGACTTGGCTCTCAGTGCTGGAGTCTGTGGAGGTGTTTCTGGAGATTGGAGCCTGTAAAGTCGGGGGAGAGGTCGGGCGCTGGGTCATCATTGGACTCATCCAGATCGTGAAGTATGGCAGCTTTTTGAGTTAGTTATTTATTTTTAACTATACAATTTGTGACTATGTGTACAACTCATTCTCTACATACTAGATTTTATAGGACAACATCAGAAAGGTGTTAGTGAGTGAGTTAGTTTAAGTTTGGGGATTTTTTGATATTTATATGTAAAAGCGCAGATTAAACTCATGATTCACAAGTTTAATATGTCATTATATAAATGTATTGTTTCCTAGTACTTTTTTCTGTCCAGTTTGAGTCAGATACACAGATTAACCTAATAGTTTTGAGAGCTTTGAGCATGCCGTTGGTTGGACATGTCTTTAGTCGACCAAGAATTTCTTTAGTCGACTACATCCCTAGTACTGCATTTTCTACTGCAAATAACATGCTCCAAGTCTGATATTTGGTACTGCCTCATTATAAAAGGCTATTTTATTGGAAAAAAGCTGGTGAATAAAACAAAAATTTTGACCTTACTGTCATGTATTTATTAACCATATAAAACCCTTTTTGTTTTTGTGATTTCACATTGCACACAATACCTCAAACTAAGATTTAAAGTGCATAGAACAGGTTCCACTTGTGATTTGACAAAAAAATCTTGTCTGGTCTTTTAATTTTGATAAAGTTCATAACTGTACTTCCTGGTTAGACATGGGAGCACATATAACATGAAGGTAATTCCATAGCTGTTACCTAGCAACCATAATGTTAACAAGGAATCAAACTTGTCTAAACTGCACAGGAGTTGTGATTAGACTAATAAAAATAAATGACATCACATTTATTTTGTAAAATGAAGGTTACATACAAGGAAAACACATACAAACTTCATATGCACTTGATGCGTTTACTTTACTTACATTCTCATGTTTGTGATAACAAATTATTCTTGTTTAATTATTCTTGTATTTTCATTATTTGTTTTTCCAGGGCAGTTTTCCGGCTTATTCTCCTCCTGTGGTACAAATCAGGCATCGGGACTTCACCTCCCCTAATCCCCCTGGACAGGAACACAGACTTTGGAACAGAAGGTCAGAGAATCACACCCACTTCTCCTCTTATCTTTTTTATGTATTCATCAAGAAGTAGGTTTATTATTTTTTAACTATTTAAGTAGTAGTGGTTGTAGTAAAACATTTTTTTAATCGATTAATTTTAAATAGATATAAAGAAACATTCTGATCTGTCACATCTGATCTATGTTATAGTGTTATTTCCTCATCAAAAACATACCTGGAGTTTTGTTTCAGAGCCCTGTTTGAAACCTGTTATGGATTGTCTTTAATGTAATCAAATGTAATGGACCGAATGATAATTAAAGAGGCAGTGTGTAAGTTTTCTGACCAAAATTTGTATTGGTCAACTATGATTTTATTTAGATTATAATGATTTACATGGGATTATAGCAGAAAGTTAGTGAGTGATAATAAAAAAGCACGCTTTCTTCAGACAATAGAATGTAATTTCCAACATTAAATGGTAGTACTTTCTTTTATATTCCCATGTGACCTTATATCTGTGTAATCCCTCAGTGGTCCAGGTAGGTTCCATAGTGGTCCATGGGCATATACTAGTCTATGTGGTCTTATACTTGTTTTGATACAGCTCAGCATCATTCTAAAGCTATTCAGGAAATGTTCATAGCAATTTTCAATACTGGTTTAAATATCGATTAGTATCCGGTTATCAACAACCCTTAACTCATTTATAATATATTTAATTGCGTACTCTTACCAATGCACAGACACAGGTTCAGTGTTTTTCAATCTGAAGGCAGACCTAAAGCGTTGCTTTAAAAAGTTTTTAAAATGCAAAGTATTTATTCCAGTGGACTGTAACTGAACTTATGCGCCAGTTACATTTTCACTGATTTACCTGCAGCCAGTCTAATTTGACAAGAAACGAGCTGTTCAGGAACAAGGCATAACTAAAGACTTAAGCAATGGAGTTTCAATTCTTTACTCAACAACAGTTGGCTCTGGAACTTAAGACTCTTTTTAATGTCAAATTCTCAGCAAAATAAAAAATATGTTATTATATATATCATTTGAATGGTAAAAATTATTTTCATGTAAAATTGAAATGTAAATGTGCCCAAATGATGGCGTCCTCACACAAGATTTAAATTGACGACATTGATTTAGTAGCCGGAATACCTGTATTGTAAAAAAGTATTCTATTGTGTTGTAAATGTATTTTTAGCTTTCCCTGATTTCTTAGATTAGATTGTATTTTTTTTTGAAAAGGAACAGTGCAATTTCATAAAGCACATGATTAAAGGAACTGTATGTATGAGTTTGATATAAAATTTCATAAACATGATCTAGCTGTGTCCCCAGATACGAGGTAAACATGTTCAAATCAAATATAGCTTTTACTGATAATGGCTGTAATGCTGATTTATTCTTAATTACAAAAACATTGGACATGGCCGAGTTGTTTACGTATAATTTAGTATTTTGGTTTTCAAGACAATTTTGATCTCCCATCTCTCTGATCTGAATGGTCACTACCTAAACCCCAGCACCTGTAGCCAATCATGAATGACTCCTCTGCAGCTCAGTGAGTGAATTCTGGAGGTTCTGAGCTTTCACATGAGGCCTGTCCATATACTGAGAATGAGACAAACGTGTATGTGTCTTCTTTCTGCAGATGAAGGCTCTGGCAAAACAGGTTCAGTTGTGATTGTAGTACCTTTTCAAGAGCGCTGACTACATACAGTTCCTTTAAACACAAGTTAAAAAGCAGAATTAGTCAAGAGGCCATTTTCATGTGTAGTCCCCTGGTCCAGAGTTACATGAGACAAAAGACTTATACAACAGTATGTGACAAAACAAACTACAGGTATTTACACCACATGCTTCAAGTGCATATGACAGGTTTATATGTTTTTCTAATTATGGCTAGGTTTGGGCAGATTAGTACCTGAGGTAAATATTTATCATAGTTTTACATCAGTTTAGTGGCAGTTTGTGGAAAAAGGCTGAGAAGAAAATGACAAAATTACAGTAAATAGCTTGTTGTAAAACAGAATCCCTCTACCTATGTCATCAACACAGAAAATTCCATCTAAAATGCAGAAACAATTTTTGCACAAGGTATTTTTCTGACAGTTTAAACCTAACAAATAGAGGTATTATCATTTATTTTTATTGGTCTAATCATAATTTTTGTGCAATGTATAGTTTAGTGAAAGTTTTACATTTGGTTTCCTGTTTAGTTTCCTCTGGTAATGACTGCTGTTTTGGAAACCTCTAGATCTTCAGACATAGCCCTTGACTTCCTATTTAGACCAGTTGAGAGTTCTTCATCTCGCAGTAGCAAGCAGCAGTGTTTATTTGCAGTATTTTTATTTTTAAATATATGTCTGAGTTGCATTTTTGCATACAAGTTAGAGTCAGAATATGTAGAAAGAAATGGACTAAATGAGTGTGTCACCCATAGTGTTTGGCTCCAGTCAAATGAAACTCTTTGAGGCTAGCAATTATAGGGGCCAATTTTGAGCCGATTTCCATATTAGGAATTCCTACGGCGAATATCATAGCAACCAAAGAGCCAATCTGGAATGAAACTGTTGAAGGTAAGGTCCCTTTCCACCCTCACCACTGGTTTAGTAGGGAGTGGACGCTTAGCAACACTGTCAATCAAACCTGTTTCTAATGCTAGCGGGAGTGACCTCGGGGAAAGAAGACGGCTCATTTGTCTTATGAATGTTCATATCTTGAGTTACTGACACAGTAGCGAAATAAAAATACCAGGATCATATAGAGCAGGTTAATATGAACATTTTAAGACCAAATTGATGAGCCTGACAACAGCAGTTACAGAGAGAAGGGTGACAGCTTTCTAATGTAAAGTTAACTGGAGCGAGAGTTGATGGAGCTGGAAGTGTGCCCATGCTCACTTCCTATTTGGAACACAGCAGTTAGCTGGTTGGCTATGTCCATTTATACACACGTAGACAAAATTGTTGGTACCCGTCCGTTAATGAAAGAAAAACTCAGTGGTCACAGAAATAACTTGAATCTGATAATAATGTAATAATAAATTTTAAAAAATCTATAAAATTTACTCAATGAAAGTCAGACATTGCTTTTCAAACATGCTTCAACATAATTATTAAAAAAAAAAAAACAGGCCTGGACAAAAATGATGGTACCCTTAACTTAATATTTTTTTGCACAACCTTTTGAGGCAATCACTGCAATCAAATGATTCCTCTAACTGCACCTCTCAGCAGGTATTTTGGCCCACTCCTCATGAGCAAACTGCTCCAGTTGTCTCAGGTTTGAAGGGTGCCTTTTCCAGATGGCATGTTTCAGCTCCTTCCAAAGATGCTCAATAGGATATAGGTCAGGGCTCATAGAAGGCCACTTTAGAATAGTCCAATGTTTTCTTCTTAGCCATTCTTGGGTGTTTTTAGCTGTGTGTTGGGTCATTGTCCTGTTGCAAGACCCATGACCTGCGACTGAGACCAAGATTTCTGACACTGGCCAGCACATTTCTCTCTAGAATCCCTTGATAGTCTTGAGATTTCATTATACCCTGTACAGATTCAAGACACTCTGTGCCAGATGCAGTAAAGCAGCCCCAGAACATAACAGAGCCTCATACATTTTTCTGTCTGTGAACATAGAGCTGATTGGCCTTGGTAGAAATTTCCATTTTTGTCTCATCTGTCCATAGGACATTCTCCCGGAAGCTTTGTGGCTTGTCAACATGTAGTTTGGCAAATTCCAATCTGGCTTTTTTATGATTTGTTTTCAACAATGGTGTCCTCCTTGGTCGTCTCCCAATAAGTCTAGTTTGGCTCAAACAATGACAGAGGGTGCGATCTGACCCTGATGTTCATTGAGCTTGAAGTTCACCTTTAATCTCTTTAGAAGTTTTTCTGGGCTCTTTTGTTACCATTCATATTATCTGTCTCTTTGATTTGTCATCAATTTTCCTCCTGCGGCAACATCCAGGGAGGTTGGCTACAGTCCCATGGATCTTAAATTTCTGAATAATATGTGCAACTGTAGTCACAGGAACATCAAGCTGCTTGGAGATGGTCTTATAGCCTTTACCTTTAACATGCTTGTCTAAAATTTTCTTTCTAATCTCCTGAGACAACTCTTTTCTTTGCTTCCTCTGGTCCATGTTTAGTGTGGTACACTCCATGTCACTAAACAGCACAGTGACGACCTGTAGCCTTATATATTGGCCCACTGACTGCTTACAAGATTGTAGACACCTGCAATGCTAATTAGTGGACATGCCTTGGATTAACATGTCCCTTTGGTCACATTATTTTCAGTCTTTTCTAGGGGTACCATCATTTTTGTCCAGGCCTGTTTCATGAGTCTATTTTTTAAATAATTCTGTTGAAGCATGGTTGGAAAGCAATGTCTGACTTTCATTGGTTAAATTTCATTGAATTTTTATTTATTATTACTTTTGTCAGATTCAAGTTATTTCTGTGACTATTGTGAGTTTTTCTTTCATTAACCGAAAGGTACCAATAATTTTGTCCACATGTGTATATACAGTCTATGGTACAAAGCAGTGGATGGAGCTAGGGGCTAGGTAGCAATGGATATTTTCCGAGTACTCAAGGCACAAGAGCTAATGATGAGGGAAAAGCATTATGTAACGGTTAAAAGCTCTTTAAGATGATTTTGCATAATTTTGGTCTTTTTAAAGGTCCCATATTATGGCGAGATGAACTCTTGTTTTTAGCCATGTTAGAATGTTGTTACCTCATCAAAAACATACCTGGAGTTGTGTTTTCCACCTTATGATGTCATGAAATAGTATTCATATTAACAGCTACATTTTACATTTTTTTTGTTCAGTAGAGATTCACAATTCCAGGGCTGAAACTATCCAAATGATTGTAGTGAAGATGCATGGAGTTTAAAAACACAGTGGAGCCACTTTGTGTATTACCACATGACATCACAAGGTGGAGTGTTTTCTGTTTTAGAGAACTCAACCTAAATATGCAGAGTTTGTGTGTTAAACATGTGTGAATGAAACTAAACACAACTCCATGTATGTTTTTGATGTGATAACATAGATGAGAAAATAGCATAATATGGACCTTTTAAAGTATTGTAAATAGATTGAAAAGTTGTTAATAAATGGTTTGTCCACAGATGGCGTTAGTGCAGAGCAGCAGGACGACGCCTTTGTGGGTCAAAGATCAGGACGAGTGATTCGACCAATGGGTTCTGGTAAGTGGGAGTGCGTCAGTCACATTTAAGGAAGCTAAAAAAATTTAACATGCACTATGTAATTTTTCTGGTGAGGGTCCGCCACCTGTTTATTTCTATGGAGATGTCATTGCTTTGCTTGGAATGTTCCACAGTTTAGCATTTAGTTTATCAATCTTGCATGAATAAAATTTAAGGTGTTTTAGTGCTCAAAAATCGGTCTTCCTATGAGCAGCACAACTCTCCACAGGTCTGACCTATGTCTTGGCCTAATAGAGTCACCTGCTTGTCTCCATGGATATAAGTTTAATGCCATACCGTGGAACCTTTCAGTCAAAGCAATAACAAGACAAAAAGGAAGTCCCTGTAATTTCCCCATTTCCCCATTGGACTAATAAAGGTTTATTTTATCTTAATAGTGAGTCATGTCTTTTGTCTTGTAGGTCCATCGTTGCAGTCCAGGATTTGGGGTCCTCCTCAGACCAAGTCCAGAGTTCGGTCCCCAGAGGAACAGCTGCAGATCAGATCCACAGACCTGAACTTAAGCCAAATCACAGCTGAGGCAGTCTACATCACAAGACCTCTGGTGCACTGTATCCTCCACACAGACAAATCAATCTGTCACAGTAATGCACTCAGAGAGGTTAGGAGTCTAACCCATAACCTCCTCACTGAGAGGAAGAGACAAGATAACCACTATAACACAGGGAGAACATGCACATTACACAAGAGGGAAGGTATATTAGAATAGTAGGAAGGTATAATAGAATAATTATTAGAATAAAGAAGTATTTAAACCTGTCATCTAGGTCTGTCATTTATCATAATTACAGTTTAACTCCTATATTATAGACCAGTGCCTCTGACACTGTGGTCCAGCGCTCCCTAGTGGTCCCTGACAAAATTATGAAATGAAAAAACATTTGTCCAACACTAATGAGCAGGCGCTCAGCTGCCTGTCATTCATTAATTCACTGTGCATTGATAGCAAAGGCCCGCCTTTGTGAAAATGCCTTGTCTAGCTTCTGATTTGCATTTGACTGAAACATTTAATGCCATTTAATACGCACAGGAGTCTGAGTACAGTGTGAAAACAAAATTGTTGAGTGAGGCCTTAATCAAGGCAGTAAAATCTAATTGTGTCCTTATAATTTATTATATAATTTGCCTTTATAGTAAGTTTAGAAAGGAGATAGTCCTGGTTTAGTTCTTCTTTAGTCCTTTTTTAATATTAGTTTAGTTCTTGCTTAGTTCTGTTCTAGTCCTGGTTTAGTCCTGGTCTTTGTATAGTCTTTGTATAGTCTTTGTTAAATCCTAAATCCAAGTACAGTGCTGAGTCTCGGTGTTTGTGGGAAAAAATCGTGGAAACCTTGGCTCTTGTCTGCAATCCTGGAACTCTCCAGGTCTGTGCCCCTTTTATATGGACAGAATATGATCATTATTACTGTATATTTATAATTATTTGTTTTGATTTTTATTTATTTTTTTGTAGTTTTGCAGTTTTGAATGACACAAAGTTCCAGACCCGCTGGGAGCGAGCAGAAATGAGGAGGAGAGGGTTCTTGTTGCTGTATTATCTCCTGAGGTCTCCCTTCTATGACAGATACTCTGAGTACGTATTAAGCCACCTCTAACTCAAAGGTTGTCAGTTAGATTCTCGTTCTGACCAGTGTGTACCATTGTTGTGTCCTTGAGCAAGACATTTTATCAACCTTGCCATTTGAATGTGGTGTGTGAATGTTGGTGTTGGTTGTAGAGGTAGATGGTGCAGATTGGCAGTCTCGGTTTTGTCAGTCTTTTCAGTTATATCTGTCTGAATCTTAATCAGTGGTTTTCTTTTATTTCAGAGAGAAGATCTTGTTTTTGCTCAAACTCCTTTCAGACTATATTCCTGGAGTGGGGCTTGTGGCTCGTAAGTGTATTATTATTACTACTACTTCTACTACTTCCAATGCTAAAACTTATTAGTCTACTGCTACTGTTACAAGTATATGTTTTGTTATAATACAAGGCACAGTACCTGATTTTTACTGTCGTAAAAACATGAGAAACAGAACCAGTTTATTTTAAACTGGTCTAAAGTTATTCCTCACTTACCTTATGCATCCTAATTATTCACCACGATGAGTTTATAAGGCCTTTTCACAAATCTTAGAGACAAGAATGAAGTGCCGTCTTGGTAAAGCTAGCTAACGTGCACTTTCTGACTCTTGGACAACAAAACACGTTATAATTAGATGCAGACAGCACACAGCGGACTTATTTTGACCTCAAGAGCTGCTTCCATAATATATCTGTACTGTACACATTTTACACATATACATGGGAAATCTTACACAGGCCCTTTTAATATGAGCACTAGTATAAATCATTCTTCTCTCTGTTTTCAGGCCCACTCATGGACTACCTTCCCACTTGGCAGAAAATCTACTTCTACAACTGGGGTTAAATCTTCAATTTCTGTGATCAAGAAAAACTGTCTTTTAAAGGGCCAATATTAGGTTATAATGTTGTTTCCTCATCACAAACATACTTGCAGTTGTGTTTTGTTTCATTCACACATGTTTAACACAGATCATGCATATTTAGGCTGAGTTCTTCTCTCAAACAGAAAACTCTCTGTTCCACCTTGTGATGTTATGTGATAATACACAAAGTGCTCCACACACCTTCACTAGAATCATTTGGATAGCTTCAGCTATGGAATTGCCATTCTCTAGTGAACAAAAGTTAAAATGAAAACTACCACTGTATGACATCACAAGGTGGAACAGAGCATTTTGAGCTTTGGAGATGTAGACAAACTAATGATCCTGGATTACTCAAACATGTGTGAATGAAACGAAACACAACTCCAGGCATTTTTTTGATGAGGTAACAACATTATAACATGAAAAACTCTCAAGGGTCAATATCATGTAATATAGGACTTTAAAAGACTTAAGGTTTCAACTCATAATGTAAAATATTTGTTAATAATGAGTTACAATTGCCCTGGCCATTTTAAAGAAAGAAAAATCACCAAAGGTGCGCTATGTAACTTCTCTTGTTGTAGCTCAGACACATGCTCCATCTCCATGGATAACGTATCGCTTCACCTGGAATGTTCCACAGTGTGGCATTAAAATCATTAATTCATTTACAGGTATTTTTGTTGCCAAATATACCTTGAAATATCATGCATTCTTACTGAACAGGGCCGCCTCTCCACAGATATGATGAAAGCAACTACATCTCCTTGCAGACAAGCAGGACACTAGCAAAGTTACATAATGCACCTGTAGCATTTGAAAACATAGTTATCAAGATTATATTTAAGATATCATTAAAAATCTTGCCTAGTCTTTTCTAGTTGTGTAATATTGGTGTTTATAATAACTTTATAATTTTACATTACTCGGTTGGACACAGGCAGCAGGTATGACAGAAGTATTACCTAGAAACCACAATGTAAGGGCCAAAAAACAGTTTTTTATCTATCTATCTATCTATCTATCTATCTATCTATATATATATATCTATATATATATCTATATATATATATATATATATATATATATATATATATATGTATGTATATATATATATATATAGATATAGATATATATAGATATATATATATAGATATATATATATACACACATACATACATAATATACAGTACATATTTTTCTCCAAGAGCTTATAATCATTTATAATATTTAATTGTATTAATATGCAATCAAATAAAAATGGTTTTCTATTCTTTGAAAAATTTTTATTCCTGTAACAACAGAATTTTTATTTTTTAGTTTTGTTACCTTTTGTTCATGAAAAGTATTCCAACTGACAGTCCTTTTTAGACCTGTTATTTAAAATTAATAAAAATGAGCAATGAAGCTAAAGCCAAATATTTCATTTTTTTTTTTTTTACAAAAATTAAAAGGTAATTTGAGAACTTAAAGGGGCTGTACCTGTTTTTTATTCTCTTAAAAACGTGAAAAACCGAGCTAGTTCATTTTAAAACAGTTTGTAGTTATTCCTCACTTATGCATTCTGAGCATCATATTAACAATGATGAGAGAGCTCAGAGACCAGAGTGGCGTTGCAACAATAATTCTAATAACATGCTAACAGTGCAGCATTACTTCCTGGTTCGCAGACGTAAAAAACACTTTATAATTAGATGCAGGCAGAACACATTGGTCTCATTTTGACCATAAGAGTTACCATTACAATATATCTACTGGGCCAAGACACATTTTACTTTATTACATGAAAAGAAATTGCCTTTAACTTTTTTTTTTTTTTAATATTGATATCTGTAAATATCAATTATTTATTTATTTGATGTGGACATATCAATTGCATTGGATGAACTAGATGCATTTTTCAAGACACATGGGATTGTTAAGTGATGATGTCACTTCCGGGTCCAACCAGAAACTTCACAGCTGATTTCAAGCTTTATCTCTTGTTTGATGAATAAGTAACAAAACAGTTACCTTTCAAAAGTGTGTGTTTAACCACAAACTGTATCAAAGATGTATTAATAATCTATCATAACATAGGGTTGGGTAGGTAAGGTAGGGTCAGTGTAACTAATTTCCAGTCACCACCAATGCTAGCACTTTCTGTCTGTTACAGCCGTAGATCCATGCTTTTGACCTTGTTAGCTTTAAATAATTGCAATCTCTTTCTAACATGAGGTGTGTCATTGCTTTAAAAAAAAAAAAAAAGTAAATTCTAAACATGTTAATTGCTTTGAATCAGCTGATGGACCCAGAAGTGACATCACACTTAACCTACATTTGCCACACTTGTCCATGGGAGGCTTTTAGATTACCTTAGTACTGGCCAGAGAAGCAAAACAAATATCTGATATTGTATTGTCTGAAATCATTCATATCAGACTTGTCCTACTAAATAACTTTAGATGCTTCACATTGCATTACAGATGAAAATTTGGTGGTTAAATCCCTAGGTCTGGCCCGAGCAAACTGCTGTGGTGTCCTTGAGCAAGCCATGCTTCTGTTAGTTTTCCCTAAGGCAAAACCTCTTGATCTTTTTAACTCTAGTCTTGAACAGACAATTTACATTTCAATCTTCATCCTTTATTAACATATGAATACTTAGCATTTTCATCCTACAAATAAATAACTTTTCATAATTTGATCAAAATAAAAATCCAGACACAAAATTACAATTGAAACAGAAATGTGATACGTTTTGAATGTAAAGTCTGCCTCAGTAGAAACAAAAAAGATGCCTGTTATAAGAAAGTGGTTCTCAAACTGTGGTACACTAGCCCAATGGTGGGACAAGTTTTTTAAATAAATGTTAAGACCTCTTTTTGAGCTTACTTGAGCCTCAATTTGAGCTCTTGATTAGAACTTTATAAATACAAGACTACAAGTTCAGATATGGTACACACTATGTACTTTGGGCAAGTAATTTAATCCTTGATTTTAACCTAGTATAGACCTGGTTTAGCTCTGGTCCAATTCTGGTTGAGATCTGATTTCAACAAGACTAACCAAGGTCTAAAATCAGTTTAAGACCAGGCTGATTTCAACGTACTCTATAGTACTGCATGGGTCTTTCATAAAACCTGGTTGATAGTGGTTTTACTTCTGGTCCAATTCTGGTTGAGATCTTGGTTAGTTCCCATTTAGACCTTAAATCTGGCAAGACCTACTTTGGTATTTAGGTGAGCCTGGTCTAGTCCTGGTCTAATTCCGGTGGAGACCTGGGCTAGTCCTGGTTTAGGCATAGTTTAGTCCTGGTGGAGATCTGATTTTGTCCCTTTAAGCCGTTGGCTGAATTGGTTTAGTCCAAATTTGATCAAAGTTGCTGTTATTAGATGCAATATGCAGAAATAATTAAAGTTGCACTGTGTAATGTTTCTTATAGACTATAGAAGATATTTTTTTCACCTGATTTGCTGTGAAAGCTTCACACTATGACTTTAAACTTACCAATTTTGGATTTATTCAATTATAGGTGTAGGTTTGTTCAATGCCATACTCAGGTGGAAGTCCGTTTACCTGAAATATTACATAGCGCATTTTTAATTTGAAGAGTTTTAGTCCAAATGTTGTATAGAGTGACTACTACCTGGTTCAGGCCTTGTTCAGGCCTTGTTCAGACTTTCTTAGTCTTCATCCTGCAAAAATCTAGACCTGGTTCAGGTCTCATTTTAAATAAGATCAGTGTTTATTTCTCTCTTTAATTAGTCCTGCTTTAGTCTTGTTTCAGTCCATATCTAATATCTATTCCTGGTTTGGATCTGGGTTAGTCCTAATTTTGTTACAATTTCTAGTTAGTTAAAAATTGAGGAATATTTGAAAGACCACATTTATGTAACTTATTTAAAATGTAAAAACTTAAAAACTAAAAAAAAAACCAAAGCATTGGGGCAAGAGAGACAACATTACATCAGAGGCAGACTGAAATACAAGCCTTTGTTAAACACAGATGTATAGTCCACATAGTGTCATTGATTTATGAGCTATAGGACTTATAGTAGCCAGCCACAATATTAGGTACAGACTAGTTTCTATTACCTCAAACCACTCAAGATGCAGTTTGTCCTTTTCAGCAGTGTAATCTCCCAGAGTTCAGGTGGACATGATTGAAAGGGTGGGTTAGTCAATCAGAAAAAAGTATGGTTTGTTCAAATCAATACAAACACAGCTTATTACTGTTGTCATGATAGTAACATTTCAAACTTGATTTTGATATTAAATATACTCAAGATTCAAGACTCTGATACCACACTGATAAAAAAACACTCTTTATTTAGACAATAGAGTGTGATTTTCAACATTAAATCATAGTACTTGTTTTGTATTCCCATGTGGCCTTATATCCGTTTAGTCCCTCAGTGGTCCAGGTAGGTTCCGTAGTGGTATATGGGTGTATACTAGTCTATGTGTCTTATAATTGTTCTGATACAGCTCAAGATCATCATAAAGCAATTCAGGAAAGGTTCTCATCTCTCTTAGTAGTGATTAGTATCAAATTTTCAATACTTCTGACCACCCCACATTACCTATTTTAGTAGGTTTTCATGTATCAGTGGTTTTGAAACTGTCCTTGTGGTACTACGCAGAAAGTATAACCATTTCAGTAGTACAAAATAATGACTTGAGGTGTACCTAATAAAGTGGCCAGTATATTTAGAAGTTTTATTTGAAATGGTTTCAGTGCTTTTCTAAACAAAAACCTAAAAATAAACCATTATTCAAAAGAGAAAAGTGTGTTGAGCACTGACTGCAAATTATATTAAAATATACTGTAATGTTTAATAGCACAATGAACAAAACATACATCTCAAAAATATTAATATTGTGATTAAATAATTTTAGTAACTTTAAAAATTTCAAAAACTAATTTTATAGATTCAATAGGTTCAAGTGGTGAAAAGTTAAAGAGGGGGTATTACACTTCTATGGTGTATTAAAGAGGGGGTATTACACTTAGGTATTAACTGCTAACACTTTCGTTTTTGACGCTCTCAGTCTCCTCTCCATTTGCTCTCCACCCTAAGTCGCTTCCACTTCAGAGCACTATCACAACACAATCAGCGGGATTCCTGTTAATGAAACTACTGCACATCGCATCAGGTTTGTCAAGTTGTTATGTAGAGCTTTTATCATGCTTTCCTATTTCGATGAAGAATTGTTGGAGCATGGGTGACATAGGCTTGTGGGTACAGCATTGTACAGAATCTTACAGCTAAGGAGGATTCAAATAGAGCTTAGGAGAGATCATTAGATTACTTAAACATGCATGCATGATGTATAAAACCTCTTCAGCATCATTTCATTAACATAACATGACAGAAAGCTAAAAAAAAAAAAAAAAAAAAAGGACTTTGCATAATATCCCCTCTTTAATTATTTGAAAATAAATAAAATTCACAATATTGACATTTTTAGATGCACCTCTGACAAGATCAAAACATAATATACCCAAAAACAACACTTTGATTTAGAATAAAATAAAGAGCCTATTATTGAAACTCTAAGACCAAAATATTCTCAATGTAAATTACAAAACAATCTACACAACCTCTGAAGTTGCTGGTATGAAAATAATAAAAAGTAATAGTTTTAATGAGAATACTGTTTTGTGCCAAAATGTCTGCAAAAGTCATGGTAGGGTTTAGAAAGGCAACGCTTTCTTCATGCAAAATCCTTGAAAACCGTTTAGGTCCGAATCTTGTCTCGTGAGAGCGGATTCCGGTGAAGAGGCAGGTCCACACTGGGTTTTCCAATGGGAGTAAAACCAGTGAAACTCAGTAAGAGCCATAACGATCCTATGGAGACAAAATATAGAAGCATTTAGCTTGTAACAGCTTCAACGATATAGTATTTAAACAAGTTCACATGCCATATTTACACAGTTTGACGACATGCTTTTTCCATCCCGTTACCGTGTTATTACTGTTCTGCGTAACAAGGTAATGTGCACTATTTATATACCTGTGCAAGACAGTTACATTGCATTAAGTCTTCACTGGTCAAGGTTAAACTCAAATCCTCTGGGTTAGTGGGCGCATGCTCAGCCACTGCATAAGTCACCCATAGAAATGATCAGGTTCAGTATTTGAGAATCCAAAAGGTAAATGCACAAATGTTGAAACTGATCATTTCTATTAGTGACTACACTCAAGAACTCCACATTTTAATAATGCATTCATTTTAGCTGCATCTGTATTAAATATTATTAGCCTATAGAATGTGGTGATGTCATCCGAAACCCTCCAATACAAAAAGCATATCCCTACCCTTGTACAGTTCTTACAGGTTACACATGTGTACATGTCTACTGTACAGTTGCATATTGACCTGGATGGTGTTCATGACTCCGTTGGCAAGGACTGCCATCTTGCCTGCGACACTCTTTACTCCCTGTTTAAACTGAGTGATGTCAGGGCCTGAGGGGAGAACGCTGTCCAGACCGGCTGATCTCGCTGAAGACAAGAAAAACAAGTAAACCACAATTAGACGTCTATATGACATAATAAACATGATAACACAATAATATCCAATAGTGAAGTGAGTTTTTACCTTTGCTGCCGTCTCCAAACAGATCTGCAGAACTGATGGCTGAGCTCCCAGACATCGTCTCCAGCCTCGTCTTTGCATCGTACTGACAGGAGAATAAAAATAGTAAAAAGTCAAGCCCAAAATTATTCATGTCACAGAGCAACTTTTAGTTTAAAAATTATTTTCCAGCAAGTAAAAAGGCATGGGACATAATAAAACAGGTGACTAACACCTGTGGCACTGACTTAAACTTCCATTGGGCTCAGAATTCTGTGGCTATTATTGCAATAGCACATTACTGCAGTTAAGATTTTTTTCCTGAAAAGTGTGAACTTTATAAAAACACCCATTTCAGAATGTGTCTGTATTTGCATTATAGTTCATATTGACAAGTGTCAATATGGGACAAAAAAGGGGATAAATGGGATAAATAAAGTTATACTGAATTGAATACTTCAGGTCAGTATTTCGTGTACTACTGTTGGTCCGCAAGCTCATTCAGGTGGTACAGCTCTTCAGTTTGTGGGAGTACTCAGAAAGCCAAATCTTTTCTTTGACATTAAAAGTTTGACAGCCACAGGTTCAGGTCAAATATTCTGGGTCGAATAAAGTTTAACCGTTGAAAAAAATAATCTATTCAAATAAAGCTTAAACACAGTGGGAGAGTTGAAAATAACCCTGTCCCTCTAGCTGACGTTTTTCATCTAGAGGGACAGAAACTTTGTTAAAAAAAAATAAAAAAATAAAATATGCCTGCTTTGAAATTGTAGAACTAAGACATTGATCTTTGTTTGTTGGGCGGTCATGAAATGATCGTCCCAAATGGGAAATGTGTATTCTGACCTCGGCGCTGCTCTCTCGTCCGAAGAACATGTCGGAGGAAATGGCTTTAGCGTTTGCAAACTTCTGTCGAGCCTCATTCGACTCAGAGACAGGATCCGGAACTTCAGCTTTCCTCCTGCTGGGCAACCTAAGAATTACAACACAGCTACAAGTTAGCACTTATGAACATTTTCTATCAGTACATTCAGTACTGAAACTATGGAAAAGAGTACATGATAAATGGTTAAGACATTTACAAATGAGGGACCAGTAAATATATGGGTAGAAGGCTATGGTTAGAGCTGCAGGAAAAAGGAGGGTCAGATGAAGCAGAGGATGTAGAGGAGAGGGTCAGACAGAGCAGAGGATGTAGAGGAGAGGGTCAGATAGAGCAGAGGATGTAAAGGAGAGGGTCAGAGGGAGCACAGGATGCAGAGAAAGGGGTCAGGTGGAGCAGACGTACCTCTCTCCAATTGGCTGGATACTGGAGATAGTGATTTCCTCTTTGGGCTCCTCTTTGTCTAAGGCCCAGGAGGCAGTGAAAGATCCACTTCCTGTGTCACTTTCCCACCTGGAGCCAAAGCTCTCACCCATTGTGAACGGATTATCCTTATATCTGCACAGACAGCATTATGGTATTATTAAACTGAAGTACTGATCCTACATTTATCTATGGGGGAACATTATACTTTCATATTGATGCAAGTAAAATCGACTACAAACAAATACTACACTAACTAGGGTTGAAATTGACAATTGTTTTAGAGGTTGCCTTGTTATCAATTTTTTCATTATTTGACTGTCCATTTGTGCCTTAAAAAAACAAATATAAAAATAAAAATATGCCATCTTCAAGGCTTCTAGATAGATAATATTAGCAAAGTGTATAATCGTTATTCATCGTTTGAGAATAATTCTTGCATCCCTAATTTCAACAAGCAATTTATATTTAGAATAGGAAAAAGGAATACAAAATCACAATTGCAAATCTCCCTTTCACACTTGTCTCAGTTGTAATCTAAAGCAGTTTGTAGGTTGTTGTTATTCATACTTTGGAGGTCCGGAGGTGAACCCAGGCTCATCAAACAGGTCCAGTTTGGATCTGGAAGAGGTCTTGGCTCCAACGGGACTCTCCTGTTCAATCACCTGCATCTCCGACATCACCGAATGTGACACAGCACTGAACGCAAACATACAGGGATTACAATCATGATACACTGGAATCAGATTTTAAATATGATGAAGGGCAAGTGTCAGCATGGAACTTTTCTGGAAAATAGTCTGCCACCTATATGTCTCCATGGAATACAATAAAAGAATAAAGTTTCTGAACCTGAAGCACATATATAAGTCATAATTACCTCCTGTTTCCAAAGCCCATGCCGAGTCTCTCCGCCTGTTCCCTCTTTTTTCCCTCCAGATTCTGAAGTTTCTTTTCTTCCACTTTTCTGTCGATCTCCAGCTCTTTATAAGCCAACCGCATCGAGGCCACACTGCAACAGACACAAAACACCATTTTAATTAAAGAGACTGAGATGCACCGCCCCCTGGTGGTCCATAAGGGCTCATAGAAAAGTAGTTACATTCATAACTTCCGCCACAAGTCTTCTAAGCAAAAAGTAACCGTTAATACTTTGTCTATGTGAGTACTTTCAAAATATTGTTTAGTTTTGCAGGTAATGGAGATTTAAGGTTTAATATTTGTCATTTACAACAGAAAATTAAATGAGATGGTAAATACGAATTCTAAATCTAATAATTCAATATTGAGTAAATGTATAGCAACTCCCTAGTACTCACATGGACTCCTCGTCCTGCTTCTTGGCCTCTGCAGCCTGTTCTTCTCTCAGCTTCTCAGCCACTTGAGCCTGTTTCTCCACCTCAGTGAAGCTCTTACTGCTCACCTTCTGAGCACCCAGGCCTTTCTTTGCACCCAGCTACAACAAATACACAGGAAAATGTATTCAGCCACAGAGTATTTTTAATTACAGTAAAGAGTATGTTGTCCAATCAAACATGATCGTGCACTCAGATTAATTCATTTCAGTAACTCAATGAAAACAAAGGAGCTCATTGGTCACCATCATTAACAAACAAAACCACATTTCTCTCACCCTTAGTGCTTCGCTTATTAATTCTGCAAAAAACTGCAACATTTTGCAGTCCCCTGTGATATTTTTTTCTTTTTCTTTCCACGCAAGCAGCAATATTTGTTTTGATACAGCTGGACCATGTCCGTGATTGACTACTCAACCAGATATCATGCCCATCTGAACTCTGGGATATTCACATCTTTGTAAAGTATTGGAGAAGTGTGTATTCTGTATCCCAGGAAATGGTCTATGAGTTCAAATGAGGAGTCAGAGGACCAATAAAGTTAAAGAGGTGTCTTTATATTTACACAATCATCTAATCACAATATATATAGATTACAATTACATATATATATATATATTTTTTTACAATCGACTATGCCTTGTTATAGAATAATATACTTATACTTTGGCAAATATACATTGGCAAATATTGGTTATTGACAAGAGCAACAAAACAACTGATATTGGCTGCAAAAATGCTGCCAAAGTAAAACTAAACTCCCTGTTAATCCCTACGACTAACTAAAGACAGATTAGTGGTTTCAAATGACAATGGTTTGGGTGAATATATTCATGCTTACTTGGACACATTCACTGAGGCCAATTACATTCTTACAAAGTGGTACTTTTACTTTAAGAAGACACTTCCTCATTTAAGTCCCACAGTAAACAAAAGATAAACCTTTTAAACTCTTCCAACTATACAAATGATTGAAGTCATATTTGTTCACAATGAGAATGGAGTAGAGTTACAAAAATGTTCACTAGCAAACATTGGCCCCGTTCAAATAAATAAATCTAACCTTTGCAGAGCTCATTTTAGATGTTTTGTAGTTTCTAGATGAAGATGTGTACAGGAGGGACAGTGAACATACCATAAAGAGGAGAACAGTAAATATATGGTACAGAGGAGGAAACAAAAGGCCCTAGAGGAAGAGGAGGAAGAGGAGAAGTAGGAGAAGAAGGAGCAAAAGGAGCAGAGGATACAGTTACATTACCTACCCCTTTCTTGGCTGCCATGGGCTTCTTCTTTCCAATAATAGAAGGTTTGACATCTGTAAAACAAAAGGACATCAGATCAGTTCAATCACATTCACACTCATCAGCCATAAAATTATGACCACTGCTACACCCTGCTACACCCTGCTACACCCTGCTACACCCTGCTACACCCTGCTACACACTGCTACACACTGCTACACACTGCTACACACTGCTACACACTGCTACACACTGCTACACACTGCTACACACTGCTACACAACCAGGACTTAAAGAACCTCCAATAGATTTTGACCACTATAGCCCCCAAACACTTAACTGGGACTAACTCAGGACTAATTCACGTCTAGCCCAAGACTAAAAAAATCTAACCCTGAACTAAACCAAAACTAACCCAGGTCTAAAGCTTTGACACAATTGTCTAGAGTCCCTTTGTCAAACTTGCTAAAATCCTTACCCATTTCCCTGCAAACTCCAACTTTAAATAGAAAAATTAATTTGAACCTGAACCTGAGTCTGATCTGTAATTCAGCACACAACCGTCAGTGGTCGTAATGAAATGGCTGATGCTTATAGTTAATAATAAGCATTTGAGAGCAGGGAGTTTCAGAGACCAGCGTCAGCCAAAGGTGAAAATGTTAAGTCATTCAAGTGCACTGCTTTGAAGCCAAAACAGACAGAAATGAGCTGACCATTGTTTTGATTGCTTTTGATCAAAATGTTGCGTTTCAGAAGTAGGTCAAATATAAAGACGACTGATTATAGGGGGCTTGTAATCTGTTTGTTTACTTTAAAGTCAAATTTGTGTTTTAAAGTTCATACAGCAGTTGTTTTTTTTTGTTTTTTTTATTATTATTTATTTATTATTTATTTTATATTTTAGTCGTATAGGGTTTTTAAGTGTGCGGTTATATCTGGGTCCAAGGCACTTCAGCTGATTAAAAAAAAGGAAGTTATGAACATGTCCATTGTTTTTAAAGTGTACAGGGCTGAGGTAAGAAGCTAGTCCAGGCTAGGCTAAAAAAGATGTACACACTTGTAGTAATAATCTAACATAACATAGGATTACATTATTTACATATTTGATACAGTTTTTGGTTAAACATACACTTTTGAAAGGTTGTTGCTTGTTTGATGAATAAAGAACAAAAATAAAGCTAAAAATCAGTTTCTGGTTGGACCCAGAAGTGACATCACCACTTAATAATCCCATAGTACCTGTGGTAAAACAGTACCACACATCAGTCAAGAGGCTGTGCAAGAAATGTTTAAAAGTAAAGTACAAAAATATAGGAAGTAGTTGTAACGTTCTAAAATGTAATCCCTCTGCCTATGTCACCAACACAGAAAACTCCATCCAGACAATTTCCCTGTGTGTTTGAAACAATGCATCAATGCTGTTATTTACCAGAACAAACAAAAATATTTCATGCAATAAAAATGCTACATATAAAAAGTAGTTGTGATCTTTTCTATATCTATTCTATACAATTGTCTTGATTAATTGACTGATTTAAAAATAAAACATAAATTTGAATTTTAAATGTAGGGGGAAAATTGCAAAGGTCTAAAAGAGGTGTACCATTTAAAATCAGTCAAACCTTAAGATCCGGGACAAAACCAAAACCTAACTACTGCCACTACCATTTCAACTTGTTTTTAATTTTAATACCTGTGATTTAAAGTGGAACTAAACACTAAATCATGCTTGAATAGCATTAACTACTGTTCTTAGTCATATTTTGGTAACTTAAGTGCAAACCAGATAAATTTGCAGCTTTCTGGTCCAAAACTTCTAAATCCAAGTGTGTATTGCCTTCAGTGAGCTCTGCAATTTCCAGTAGTTGGTGACATCACGCCGGACTCCTCTGATTACAGTCAGGTGTTTATCATTACAAATACATGGCTGTAGGGGTAGAGTTTGAAGTGTGAATACCTGTTCAACCAATCATACTGTTTCTTATATCTCCAGACTCCACCCCTCCTCACCCTCACTCTCTTTAGTCCTCCAGCTCTATTTGAAAGTTTAGGTGTTTATTCCCACTTTGAATAAAACCTTTCTAACAAGGAAGAAGAAATTCCATCCACAAACAAAATGGAAGTGACAACAAGCAAAATCTTGAGCACACCATTGGACAATTGTGACCCATATAAAGCAACCTTAAAACCAAAAGTCACTTCACCCACCCGTTCCATTAGAACTCCAGTGCAAACTCACAGATGCAAAAAAAAAAGCAGATGAGTTCAAAGATACAGCTACATATTTTTATTATAAAATGTGTATCATTATTGTTATATATAATAACAACATCTAAAATGAGCTCTGCAAATTTTGTATAGTTACATAATATTAATATATTTATTTATATATAGTTTCTGATCTGTTCTAATGTCATTTCCTTATCACACATGTTTAACACTCTGTGATGTCATTAAGTGGTAATACCGGAACGTTCCACTGTTTTTTAAACTTCATACAACACTAAAATTATTTGGATGATTCAACTCTGGAATTGCCCATCTCTACTAAGCTGTTAGCTTGAAAACTACTGCTAGATGAAATCACAAGGGAAAAGAGCCTTCTGAGCTTTGGAGACGCAAACGGTCTAATAATCCGAGTCAACTTTGCGTACTACAGGACCTTTAGGTATTATTAGGTCTATATAATCAGTGTCAACAACCTATGATCCTTGCATGTTTTTGTCTACTTGTCTCCTGTAAGATTACTAAGACTATGTGAACAATGCATATAGGAGTGTTAGTGGCGTCTGTCGTCCTCACATAGCACTCATTCTTCCTAGGGTTAGTCAAGTTTTTCCATTGAACATTTAGCATTGTAGTGCAGAGAAATGTCACTGAAAGCATCACAGGCCATGCAGAGGTTTAAGACTGAGCAGTTACCCAGAGGCGCTGTAGTAAGGTCTGATGACAAAAGCATTGACGACTCTATAGTGCAAAAAACAAACCAGCAATAAATGCCACCTTCTATGACAAACCAACCAACTGATACTGAGGAATAGACTCAATAGCACAATAATAATAAAAAAAAAAAACCTCATAATAGAATGTCATTTTCAACTTTAAATAATAGGACTTTTTTATACTAGTTATATAATAGTTTTAGCATTGATTAGCATCTGATTTTCAATACTTTTGTCAACTCTAATACAATGGACATTATATGAGCTAAATAGCAGCATGGCAATCCATTTCCAAAACCAAATTCCCATCAAATCTTTTTTTAGATCAAATCAAACACTGTCATGACATTTGAAAACTCACAGACTTTTGTCTCCTTAGAACAGATAATTACACCTTCAACTAAAGCATTATAGTTCCATAAAACAGACTAGACAAAGTAATATTCATATGCACAGAGAACACTGTATGCTCAAAATGTCTTTATACTTCTAAGAGTTGCATTTTTTTTTTTTTTTTGCTTTTTGTTTATTACATTTAAAAGGCACTGCACCTGATTTTTACCATCTTAAAACATGAAAAACAGAACTGGTTCATTTCAGTGTGCAGTGGTCCAAAATGATTCCTCACTTACCTTAATTACATATTCAACATCTTAAATTATTCACTGTGATGAGTTTGTAAGCACTTCTCACAACTCTCAGGGTAATGCTAACAACAACTAGCATACTGACAGCTTCGATGTCTAACGCACACTTCCAAATTATTGGGCAATAAAATGCTTTATGATAAGATGCAGACAACACACAGCAGACTTATTTTGACCTCAAGACCTCCTGATTCAAATGTATCTGTACTGGATCAGGTACAGGGCTTTAAAACACTGAAAAGGATTTATTAATGTATAAACTGCAATAACAATTGATACTCTGCAGTGATATGATGCTGGGAGTTCTGCATGTATGTCTATGGTGGAACGTTCAGCAGTTATGATGACACAATGCACACATTACACAAAAGTTTCAAGATGGTCTGAAAACTCCAAAAACAATACAAAATTGATTTAAACATCACATTTTCAGGAGCCTGTGATCAATATGAGTGTTTATGGTCGTGTTTAGGGGTTTGATTCACTGAAAAACTGTTGGCTAATGCTAGCTAGCATTAGAAATGGAGTTGTTTAGCAGCAGAAATCAGCTCACCTGTTATAGAGTCAACTAAGTGAGGTCTTTATGGTCAGATTGTGGCAAAATAAAGATCAGAATTTATAACAGACTTAGAACTTACAAAGTGTTCTATTGTTTTTGTTCATTCCCCACACTTTTGCTTTCACACTACCTCCTTCAAATCCAAACTATCAAACTTTCCCTGGTGCTGTCTCTACTGTCGCTATGACAATGGCAGCATGCCTCATAAGAATAGAGGAGCGAAAGCTATTTAGGAAAGGTTCATTTCTGTCCTGTGAATGTCACTTTTAGTATCGATACCTGCTCAAATGAGCATCTAGTTTCAATCCTTGTTTTAGTATTGTTTAGTATCAAATTTTTGATACTTTTGGCAACCCTTCTCTGGGCCCAAACTAAGGTAGAATCTGGAGTTTTTCTTTTTACAAAAGTGTCATAAAAGTAAATTGTATAAACTGTAAATAATAAATAAATACATTAACTGTGTCTTTTGAATACTAGGAATGGGTGAAATATCGGCTCTAGTGTTGGTATCGGTGATATCAGAAGACATTGGTATTGGTCCGATATATTTTTTCTGTACTTTTTTCGTCGGAGTGCTGTGTCATTTCCAGTTTGTACTCGGCACATCTGAACATTAAGGAGCAGTATATAGCCTGCACTCTTATGGTTTTAAAAGGTATTACAATCACAACTGGCCCCCATTCTCATGAATGGTGGAATGCTACTTGCTTGTCTCCATGGAGATGTTACTGCTTTGCCCAGAATGTCCCACAGTAGGGTATTAGATGTATCTATACATTTATCAAATTAAATACATTTTATTGAATTATTAAAAATACATTGCAAAAATATGATTTCTTACCAAGATTGCTTCTTCTAACTAATATAGATTTAATGCCATACAGTGGAACATTCCAGGCAAAGCAAAAACATCTTCATGGAGATAAGTAGATGGACCATTTGTCTTTTTTAACAGATTCATGAATGAAAATGGAAATAGAAGAGAAATTGGGCTAAAATATGGCTGTATGTTTACACAATCAAAGAATAGATTTATTTGGGATATTAAACCATTTTATGACTTAAAACATTTGAGGGCCTTGAAATGCATGTTAAAAATCATAAGATCTGTAAGGACAAATATTGGTTATTGTCCATAGTAGCAGGAGAAAGATTGGATATTGGTATAAAAATTCCATTTTGTACTATTTCCTACTGAATACTCACCAATAGAGGCTTTAGGAGATGTACTCAACCCATCAATGCTTGGCCCCTCCTCTGGCTCTATAGAAAACACAAAATAAAGTTTTTTTTGTTTTTTATTTTAAATTGTAAATAATTCATGCAAGATGACAATATCTTATTATTTGAATTAGAATGGTACATATTAATCAGTCTGTCAGCAAGCAGAATTCCATAACCTATTTAACAACCACACTGTACACTGGGCCAAAACTTCTCCAATAAACACAGAAGTTCTTATAATAATAATATTATAATATTATTATATTATTATATAAATATAATAAAACATTTCAACAAAATAAAAATATATTTTTATTTAAGTATCTGAAAAAAAAAATTGTGTGAAAATTGTAGTTTTGTTAGTTAAAATCCATCAAATCTGTTATGTTTCCTCATCAAAGGTATGGCTGGAGTTGTGATTTATTTCATTCACACATGTTTAACACACAAACTCAGTATATTCAGGCGGATTTCTTCACTCAAAGGGAAAACACTCTGTTGCACCTTGTGATGTCATGTGGTAATACAAGTGCTCCACTTTGTTTTTAAACTCCATGTACCTTCACTAGAATCATTTGATAATTTCAGCCCTGAACTTGCCAATTTCTAGAAAACATAAACATGTGTGAATGAAACAAAACACAACTCTAGGTACATTTTTTTAATGAGGTAATAACATTATAACATGGCTTAAAGCTCATAAGAGTCTATTTTGTGTAATATAAGACCTTTAATGTCTTGATGATGGTTTAACTTACGAGTGTCTTCCTGGAGTTTTGGGTTGGAGTCTGTCTGCAGTGAACTGACAGAGGAACCGTTCTGCTCTGGTTCAGTGGGAGACGCCATGCTCCAGTCATTCGAGACCTGAAAATACAAGAGAAAACTCAATTTAAAAGAACATATGTGTACAAGATGCTTTAAGAAATATACATTACAACAATCTTAGTAAGTTGAAAATTTAAAATCCTCTTGATAGGACATGTGGGAAAAAAGGATGTGTCATAAATGTATGCTATAATTTGGCATTTTGTTTCTAAGGAGGATTATCCAATTAGCAAGCTCACATGAGTATCTTTTATTTGGGTTGACAGTCAGTGTAGGTAAGTATGTAAAAGGACTCTGATCCAAATCCGTACTACCTAAACCCAGCACCTGCAGTCAACCATTAACCAGTTCCCCTGAGTTAATCTGAAAGCATCATTAGAGGCCTTTCCTTTTTATTTTTTTATTTGTCCATCTGTTACTTTAGGCTCTGGCAACCCAGTTTCTAATATGATTATAGTACCTTTTTAACAGACAGAATGGAGGCTTCATATTGTTCCTTTAAACATATATAAACTCAATTTCCAATTAAATTAAATTTTTTATTTTCAAAAACAAACAAAAATGCATTTCTGTATTGGTTTCCTAAATACAAATACGGCAAACATCTAATGAGTGGCACTTAACACATATCGCCTAACCCAACTAGGCATGGCCCTCAATATTTGGTAGGTACATTACAGAGCAAAGTTCACACTTGCGTATTAACAGGGATTTGTATTTCTTATATCTGAATTCAAATTTTATACATTTTTGTTTTGGGATAATATTTTCTGACACTTATCTAAGGGCAGTAACAAACCTGTGTATGTTCTGCAAAGAAGTCTGCCTCTTTCTTCTCTGGAGCAGGAGTGCTGGCCCCGGAAGAGGAGTCGATCCACAGCTGTAAACAAAAGGACAGATCTTAATGCAGACCCTTTCGAGCTTTTAACCATGTCATAATTGTTTTCCCTCTCAAAGTTGTATTTAGAGTGAATCATTAATGTCTGGGTAATCTTTATTCTCCTGTATTCAAGACATCATTGGTCTGACCTAGGGATGATATTGAAATTTGGTGTCACAATTATCATGGCCAAAATGATTGCGATTAACAATTATATCACAATAATTATTGTTGCTGACAATTTAAAAATGTTCTGGATATGAATAATTAAAATTTTTGATATTATGAACAGGTTCCATATTCAACAACTGTTGTTTGAATATGGAACCTTTGTTATAAGTGAAACAACAGTGATCTAGAGGAGATCATGAGGGAGAAGTTTTTTTCTACACATTCTGGTGACACAGTGGCGATAATCTTTGTTGGTGGGTATCACAATTATATAAAAAGTGGCATGAATGATTATTGTCAATCCTTTTTATCACGATAAACAATATTATCGCTTATGGTCCCATCCCTACTTCGACTTACCCCTCTTTTCACTGCCACTGCTACACGCCCACTGGTTTGTGCTTACTTTCTCTTCCAATCTTATTTTCTGAATTGGTGATACTTAAGATAATACATAAGATTCAATTCGTATGGTATATGAATTATAGATTTTGTCACAAGTTGCACTGGTTTCTTTATGCATTCACAAATATGTGAATGTTTTATTTACCTGCCTTTTTTTAAAATATTCAACTAAATAGATTAAAATACATTTAACAGCCAATGTTATGCCATTTAAGGTGAACTTGTAAATCACATTTTCTTTACTTCTGTCTAAAAACAGTCTGCTTGTTTTTCATTTTCACCAGGTATGTGGGGCCATTTCCTTCCTGAGCTACAATCTCAACACAGAACACAAGCTACCAGTCCATTGTTTTCAACTTCAGACACATCAAAATATTTAATAGGGAGTGTGTCATTAATAATTTAGTTGTGCATATGGCAAAGTCAAATATTACATTATTATACATTTACATTAGATTATTTTTTTCTGTTCCTAATGTTTGAAACTAATACATTTCAATTCAAATTCAAAAATATTTCTATGCACCTTCCATGTGATTTTAAATTCTTAATTGGGTTGTAGGTGTGTTGCAGGTGTGTTGCAGGTGTGTTGCAGGTGTGTTGCAGGTGTGTTGCAGGTGTGCTGTATACATTAGCACCTTGGGTTCTTTTTAAAGACCTTAGAGTACAAGCAGATGTATTCATCTTGACATGTTTTGACTGCTAGCTTTGAGCCACCTTCAGAACTGTCAGCGGTGTTGGAAGTGGCTGAAGATGGCTTGCGGCTAGCAGTCCAAGCATGTCAACAAGATAAATACATCTGCTACTGTACTGTCTTTTAAAAGAACCCAAGCTATTAATGTAAAAAAGAATCATTATGGGTTGTATACATGTCAACTGTTCATTGTACGTGGATTCTTAGCTGACCTTTTCCTGTAAGGCACCTTTTGATTACTCTCCTGAAAATTACAATGATCATTTTGTAAGAAGCACCATACAGAGACAGTGATGATAGACTTTACTTTACAACTTTATGTATATTATTTTCAGTAGGCATGGCCAGTCTATCAGTTTCAGGTTTGGTATTGGCCAATATCATCTATATAAATATTGGATACCAATATTTTTGTTGTCCCAGTTTGTGTGTGCTGTGTGCTCATGTGCCATTCCCAGTTTGCCCTCAGTGAATCAGATTTGTCTTTTTGAAAAGACTTATGAGCAAACATAGACATAGAAGGATGTTACATGTATGAATAAACGTACAGCCATATACTGTAAGTAACTATATTATATTCCAGTTAAATTTTTGTTAATAACAACAAAATGTATTTAAGTTGAACTAAAGGTCACAAAGTTGTTGCTGTGGATTTTAAAAGCTAAATCTGCAAATAGCTGTTATTGGCCACAGCAGCTGAGCAGATAGGACCAGATACAATTTATTTTGAGATCACTGATGAGCACTCGAGGGCTTTTCTCCAGATTTTGAGTTAAGTTCATGGACAAATGTACTGGGAGTAAGGATCAGCCTAATGTGCATGTTTTATGTTGCTAGGGAAACACATCCAGACAGAGAAGAAATGCAAACTGGGACTGGAAGAAATATTTTAATATACTTTTTTGGCATAATGAGTGCATGCCTTCATTTACAAGTAATAATAATAATAATAATAATAATAATAATAATAACAATAATAATAATAATAATAATAATGGCTTACACTTGTAATGCGCTTTGTCAAAGCCTCTCAAAGCGCTACACTATAGTCATTATTCATTTCCACACTTGGTGATGGTAAACTACTACTGTAGCCACAGCTGCCCTGGGGTAGACTGATGGAAGCGAGGCTTCCAATCTGCGCCATCGGCCCCTCCGACCACCACGTATCATTCGCGCACACACCACTTTCATAGTAGGCAATGTGGGTGAAGTGTCTTGCCTAAGGACACAACGACAGAACTTGTTCCGAGTGGGACTCGATCCTCCGACCTTCGGGTTGGGGGACCAACACTCTAACCACTGAGCCACTGTCACCCCAAGTCAAAGTGGATAATATAAAAAAAAAAAAAAAAGACTAACCCAAATCTAAGACAAATCATCACCAACTCACCAACTATCCATTTTACTTTCCAAAAACACTTTTGTAAAAAGAACTTTGTGTTGTTCAGATACATTTATTTTCTTGCGATACCAATATTTTTGTGGCATATTGTGCAGCCCTAATGCAAACTCCAGACGATAAGACAATGAAACCTATGTCCCTCTTGCTGTGAGATGTAGATGCTTGGCTATACTCACGTCTGTTCCGTACTTGGACAGGGCAGCATTGGCGACCTGTCGGATCTTCTCGCGGTACATCTGCGCTGCGCGGCTGTTGTACTTTGCATTGGTGTCGTTCGTGGTGCAGCCATGTTGACGGAAAAAGGCCGTCTGTCATGGTTGACACAAAATTAGTACATTCTAGTGTTGTCACAATACTAAAATTTCAAACCCAGTTTCAATACTAAGGAATAGATTTGATATGCATAACTGATTCTGACACACTCTTTAGTTAGACAATAAAACATTAAATCACTGTACTTTTCTTTTATATTCCTATGGTGCCTTATATCTGTGTAATCCCTCAGTGGTCCAGGTAGGTTCCATGGTGGTCCATGGGCATATACTAGTCTACGCGATCTTATACTTGTTTTGATACAGCTTTTTTAGTATAGATACCTGCTAAAATGAGCGTCTAGTTCCAATACTAGTTTTAGTATTGATTAGCATTTGATTTTCAATAATCAAATTTGTTATTTGTCTGTACTATAACATTGGAGCTGTAGGGTTATTGTGTACATTTGTCATTAGCAATATAACATACTTCAAAATGTGTTGTCGTGACAGGCCTATGTGCACATGCTCAAAACATTTATAAATAAGTTGGACACATGCACAGCTTTAAACAGTCTTTTCTGACAGAGAAGTAGGACTGAGTATTACATAGCAATGTGACCAATAATGTTTTATGATTAGATGCAGACATTTACTCGTTGAAAAGACAAATGTTAGTGCAGCTAACACATACATTAATACATTACACATTAAAGATGCCGTACCTGATTGTTAGAGTCTTAAAAAAGTGACAAACTAAACTACTTCAAATCAGATAGAGGGCCTTTGACACTAAAATTGCACATCAAGATGGATTCTCACAATCTTTAACTGATATTAGATATTTCACAAACTCACAAGAATCCATCTTGAGACGCTCCTGCTTTAAGGATACTTGGGAGGGCAGACCAATCATAGAACAGCACTGTAGTTCGTGCAGAAGCCAAAGGCAAAGCGCCCAAGTGAACCAAAACAAACGACAAAACACGATGTAGACAGATGAACTTCAGTCTATTTTAATGAAAATAGAGACTATTTAGATCAGTATTTTTTTATGTGCAGACGGTTAGAGCTTTATGCATTTGTGGACATGGAATATGTCTGCTTTTCTCTCTGGATGTAACAGCCTGTTCTGCTGCTGTGACACTTTTTGACCAATCAGATTCAAAGATGAGGCATGGAGTTCCGCATTCTCCGATCGCTTTCAGCGAGAGCCGTTCCAGACTGATAATGTGCATCAATCTGGCGTGAGTCAGGTTAGGTTAACACTAAACATTTTTCTCGGTTTTAGTTCTCCCATTGTAATAAATGTACTTTATAGATATTATAGTGCCTTCTTGTACTTACTGCATTAGCGTTGCCTCCCACCTGCATACACCTGAGCTGAAACCAGTTCCAGTTGGAATCTAACTCAGTGGATCTAAGTTCAGAAAAACACACATGGCCTTAATTAATACATCATCTGACATTTAGATTGGGGCTTGTACTTTTCTTTACAGCAGGTTTGACAGAAATGTTTGTTTGACATTTAAACAGAAGATTTTGTTTTTCACCTGATAAAGCTGAGGTGAACTCCAAGAGAGCGGTGGATTCCGGAGCAGTCAATGCAGAGGAACACTCCATACGGAATACTGGCCCAGCTGGGGTTCTTGGCAGCACAGTCGAAACATGCCTGAAAAGAAGGCAAACCAGGTCTATTAGGATTGCACATTTCAAACACAAAGTAATTCAAAGTATGGTGAATAACTTGAATGTCCAATTGTGATTTTTCTGTCACACCTCAGATTTATGTTTTAATAATAAGATTCTGTTCAAAGTTCACATTTTAAACATGTCCAGAAGAACTCACAAAAAGACTGATATATGACCTGAAAAACTAATACAACAGTCACATTTCAGAAAATGTTTGTACAGATCTAAACTACAGTGTTAGACATTTTAAGGCAGAATAAGACAGGAGATTGTCATTTGTGAAGAAACTCATGGTACTTCAAAAAGTGCAACCATAGCGATTTGCTGATTGCATCCAGTGAAATTGTAATTTTAATTCGATGTTTGTTATATGTAATTTTGATCGCAATTAATCTTGCATAACTAAATCAAAGTGCTTTGCAGGATATGATAATCACAATACAAACAAATAAAAACAAATATAATACAATTTTACTTTAAAAAGAGAATGCAGAATAAAATGCGCAGTTAGTAAAACCGTTTTGAGCCTAGATTTAAACTGTCACAGTAGAGGCCTGTTTTATATTTGTTTGTATTGCGACTTTAATGTCTTTCTTATTCTGTAAAACACTTTGAATTACTTTGTGTACGAATTGTGCAATACAAATAAAGTGTCCTTGAAGTAAATACACTTGCAAGAAAAAGTATGTGACTAGTTAACTAGTTACTAGACTAGTTAACTAGTCTATTTAACAGTAGCTCAGTTGGTAGAGTGTTTGTCCACTGATCTGAAGGTTGGCGGTTCAAATTCCGCTCTTGACATAAACATCATTGGGTGAGTGGTCAGGTCAGATCCACTGATCCATAGGTTGGTGGTGCGATTCTAGCTCACACAGATGAATGCTGTCGTTGTGTCCTTGGGCAAGACACTTAACCCACCTTGCCCTCACTGCGTACACTGGTGTATGAATGTGTGTGCCTTGAAGGTAGAAAAGCGCTATAGAAAAATGTGACCATTTACCATTTTACCATTTATTGATCTGGATTATTTCTATTGTAGACTTGAGACTAACCCAAACCCTAACTCTAACCCTAATAAAGGGTGAAATATGGTAATTGAAGGCCAATACAGATTTAATGCCAAAAAGTGCAATATCGATGAAAATATTAAGTAACTTTTTTCAATTTTAATAATACCACCTTTTTTGTTATTAAAGATATTTTCATATGTCAGATGACGAGAGGCAGAGCGCTTCACTGAGTCATAAAAAAATATCATTAAAAATGTAATTAAACATTACAGTACAGGTGCTCTTCAAGGCTTGAGTTCAAATTGAAGCAGAATGTGGCTCTTAATAATGTCAAAAATGGGCAAGGTCCAGGTGTGTTTTAGAGTCTCTAGAGTCCAAATGACTATTATCAACATACAACTTTGTGACTAGCTGATGATAAGCAAAATAATCAGTTGATTAATCAGCTCTAATATAAAACATTACAAGAATCCTAAATCTTGACTTTAAACACTTCAAACACTCCACTAATCACTAATTGTTTAAGTTACTCAGATGTTGAAACCAAAAAATGTGACCAGTCTTTCTTGGGAAAAGGCATCCTGAGGCACAAGACAAACCTGTTCAAATGGTGACACTGGAATGTAGACTAGAGCTGGACCATGATGCATATTGTTCAGCTCTAGTCTGAACCATGATGTACATGCAGACTTCAGCTGGACCATGATGTACATGCAGACTTCAGCTGGACCATGATGTACATGGAGACTAGAGCTGGACCATGATGTACATGGAGACTAGAGCTGGACCATGATGTAAATGGAGACTAGAGCTGAGAGCAGGCTGTCAGTATCACTACAGTTTTGATTTCATGTTGATAGGACCAAGAATTCCAGAGAAATCCACATGTAAAGTTTGTATAATATATTAAGCCTAAAAGTATACATGAGTTACTGCTATGTGCAGAAACACATGCATGCGCGCGCACACACACCCACCCACACACCCACCCACACACACGCACACACTGTCGCTACATACAGAAACATATGTGATGTCCGTGCACTAGGGCTGGGTATCACTAAGAAGTTGCCGATACGATACATACCTCGATACACAGACCACAATATGATACATATCTTGATACAGTGCACTGTCGATTCGATACAATACGATATATTTCAAATTTATTCAATATGATTCAGTGAAA
The DNA here is from genome assembly GCF_009829125.3 of Periophthalmus magnuspinnatus. Classification (NCBI taxonomy): domain Eukaryota; kingdom Metazoa; phylum Chordata; class Actinopteri; order Gobiiformes; family Gobiidae; genus Periophthalmus; species Periophthalmus magnuspinnatus. The sequence goes on along the minus strand of NC_047128.1, from coordinate 11,965,159 downwards.
AATAAAAGCTTTCGGGACACTTAATGATCAACCCCATTTTCACAAAAAATATTAATTGTATTTATTTGTTAATTTAGCTTCCATTTATTGAAGATGAATTAACATAACAGTGCATTTTGTTTTGTACATTTTAACAACTAGAAAAATACATCAGACTGTTACATTGGCCAGTATTACTCATCCACAGCTTATATGAGCTCCACATTTACATGTACAGGGACATGTGCAGTTTAACGGATCTGAAGGATCTCAACATATTTACTAAATCACCACTGTGATACTAAAAATTTTTGTTCAACCAAGTTAATATGAAATAAACCTATTTTACTCATCAAAACAGTCAATCAAATGTCAAATGTTCTGCATAAATTATTTTCTTTCCTCTAAACAAGCCACATAAATGTAGCGTTGCGACAGAATAATTAGGTAAAATACACAAAAAAATACTCTTGGCGACATATTGATACGGCAACCCTTGATATCGATACTGTATCATTAAATCAAATTATACGATATATCGATATTTTGGGGGAGGAGCGAGAACCACACACAAAGACAGGCGGAACTGTCCATTATAATGCACTTGTCTTATAATTGAGATCGACCAAAGTTTCGATCTTTGGCACAGCACCATCAGGTCTCATGACTTTGAATAGTATTGTATTGTATTGTAGATGCTTGTGAAATAGACTGCTGATTAGATGTGGATAATTGAAGCAACCAGGACTGTCAAAAATATCGAAATCAGATACTTATCGAAAAAAAACGAGTATCAAAATGAGATACTCATTTGATCAAATATCGATATGGCAAAAAAAGGAAGAAAAAAATCACATTAACAGGACAAAATTTAAGTTTTCCTGAACAGTTTTAGTGTCATTTAGTGCTTTATCAGAACTAGTGTACAACCTCACTGTAACATAAGAAATATTTTGTGTATGAAAATTACATTTCATTACAAAAAAAAGATAATGCTTTACCTTCATTGTAGCATCATAATCTGCACCATATATAACTAATATATAACTAATGACAAAAGCGTTTCATTCTGCTATTTATTTATTGCAGCTCATGTTTGTTTTTTTCTTTTTTTAATAATATTGTAGATTTAGAATAGTGTTTGTGGTTTAAATTTGCTCTTGGGATTTTGTGTCAGTGGCATAAATTTGTTTCAGTATAATCGTTTATCGTTTATATTTACTTCAGCAATATACCACCCTGAAAAATGTGTTATCGTCACAGGCCTAAAGAATACTTCTCTCAATCGAAGAGTTGAATTAAAACAGAAGCAAATGGGAAAGAAACACTCTCATGGGTCTCTAAAGGAGGCATTCACAACAAACAGCACAAAATTCAGAACCACAGGACTCAAAACAGAATATTCAACCCACAACGAGACTATGATTAAATGGACAATTCAACAAATGCACCATCTTGTTACAAAAATATGTGCTATATAAACTTAATTCACCACATAGGGGAGGGTGATATTGACAAAAATGAATACCCTGTTTTTTTCTGCATTATCGAGTTATAACGATACTAAAACTTCAACTGATTCCGATACTCAAATAACCATTTTAAAAGCTCTTTACAAAATATTGTAATTTTCAACACAATATCATAGTATTTGTTTATTGTACCATGTAGTCTTACTTTAATTCTGATCAATCTAAATATGACTGTTCAGAAAAGGTCACATTTGATCCAGTTATGTGATTTTTTTTTCAGTATCAATACGTGCTTAAAATGAGTATCTACTTTCAATTAGTATGTGATTTAAGATAACTTTAACAACCCTAATCTCAACGTTATTCAGAAGATATTTTAAAAATGCATCAGTAATGTGGCTGTAAATGTCTTGGATGAGGTTCAATTGTAGCACAAGATGTGAATGGACCAGAGAATGAAACAAAAAAGTTCAGAAATATCACTTGATACTCTAGTTTGGGAGATTACACTACACATTTTTGTCTCTTTTTGATATAATTTTAAATTGTTTTATTTGTAGACAATAAACTTGATATTGTAATTTTGCATACAAACAACAATTATTCCCAACCTCTATCACTGATAACCTGACAAAAAAATGATAGCCCTCTATTTATGGCTTGTATTGGCAAAACCTTTATATAATTCATAACCGGTATTCAGTGTTGATAAATAACTGAATACGTGTACTGAAAATTAGTATTCTGAATACTCATTTTGAGAAAGTGTATCCCGGTACAGTTACTTATTCATTTGGTGGTATTCAGAATACAGTTAGTTAATACAGAACACAGTACTCTGATTGGACTGTATTGGAATACGTTACAAAATAGATTTTACAAAATACAGGTATTCTGTAACCAAATTCATTTTTAAAGTATCGGTCCCATCACTGCTGGTAGATGTAAGTACTAGACAACATTAATATGGAAAAAACGACGAACGTTTTTATTGTTGTTGTTTTTTTTATCCATACCTTTTTTTTAATCAATGAGACATGGATAACGCGCTTACCATATGGTTCAGGAGAGTCACTATTTCAACGCTACTTACCAACGTAACATCATTTAGCACTTTAAGTTAGATTTAAGAAGGTAGACACTTTAATGTCAACCGATCTACTAATGTATTTTGGGTTTAACGGATCATTAGCATAAATATTAGCCGCTATTCCACGAACATAAAGCGTTTACGTGGCCTTTGGGTTTAACATTAGCTTCATTAGCCGACACCGGGTTAGCTTTTCTTTTCTCACCATTAATACGAGGCTATTTTAAAGTGCCAATTGAATCAACATACTCAGAAACATTAAAAAGACAAAGACAAAGTCAAATCTTGTTACCTTATTGGTCGGGATAGATCTTAATCGCTTGAAAATGGTAAGGATTTCAGTCTTATTTGGTTCGGTAGCCATCTTGCCACTAGGACAATTTCCATAAGATGACGTAACTACGGGTTCCCGGAAAGTTCAAATGAGATTGGAAAAAGTGAACCTTGGTATTTTATTTAACACGTCATTCTGTACTGTGATCGCTATGAGTAAGCATGTCAAAAGTAAAACGAAACAACTACTGCTGAGGTGTTATAATGGGAGAAATAATAATACATATTCATATTTAACTAATGTTGTCAGGATACTAAAATGTTAAACGCGATTTTCGCTTATGAGAAAAAGACTTGATACTCAAGACAGATATCACGATATTTATTTTTTTTTAAAAAAGGCTGAAGATCATTCTAAAGTACCGATACTAGTTTTATCGATTAGTGCCTGATTTTCAACATTTTGTCACAATATAATATGATGTTATAATTTTAGATAGACTGCAGCAGAAGCCTGTACAGCTCTACGCGTAATTCCCACTGAGTGTTTTGAAAAAAAATATCCAAATTGAAAACCCATAAATCATGAAACTCATTATCAGGGATTGGGTCCACAAACTTGACATTGTAAACTTACTGTCTAATCTTGCTTTTGTGACTGAAAAAATACTGCCAATAATTTTATGTTATTTGATGCTGACAGAGACAGATTTTGTGACATGTGGAAATTTAATATTAGCGTTTTTGACGGGAAATTCTACCATTTGTGACCTAGCCCTAGTCCAGAGTATTAAGAATATACAACCCGAATTCCAATGAAGTTGGGACGCTGTGTAAAACTTTTTTAAAAATTCAGAATACAATGATTTGCAAATCCTTTTTCAACTTATATTGAACTGAATAAACTACAAAGACATGATATTTAATGTTCAAACTGATAAACTTAATTGTTTTTATGCAAATAAAAACATGACTGTGCATAAAAGGAGCATGGGGTGAGCTTCACCACTCTGGGAAACAACTATGTGAGCAAAAGTCCAACAGTCTAAGAACAACATTTCTCAATGTACAATTTCAAGGAATTTAGGGATTTCATCATCTACGGTCCATAATATCATCAAAAGATTCAGAGAATCTCTGCACATAAGGCCAAAAACCACCATTGAATGCCCGTGACCTTCGATTCCTCAGGCGGTACTGTATTAAAAACAGACATGAATGTGTAAAGGATATTACCACATGGGCTCAGGAACACTTCAGGAAACCACTGTCAGTTAACACAGTTTGTCGCTACATCTCCAAGTGCAAGTTAAAATTGTACCATGCAAAGTGAAAGCCATATATCAACAACACCCAGAACTGCCACCGGCTTTTCTGGGCCCGAGCTCAGCTGAGAGGGACTGACGCAAAGTGGGAAAGTGTGCTGTGGTTTGAGAAGTCCATATTTCAAATTGTTTTTGGAAATCATGGACGTCGTGTACAGCGGGCCAAAGAGGAAAAGGACCATCCAGATTGTTATCAGCGCAAAGTTCAAGAGCCAGCATCTGTGATGGTATGGGGGTGTGTTAGTGTCCATGGCACGGGTAACTTGCGAAGTGAAGGCATCATTAATGCTGAAAGGTACATTTAGGTTTGCAAGCAATATATGCTGCCATCCAAGCAACGTTTTTTTCAGGGACGTCCCTGCTTATTTCAGAAAGACAATGTCAAGCCACATTCTGCACGTGCTACAACAGCGTGGCTTTGTAGTAAAAGAGTCCAGGTACTAGACTGGCCTGCCTGCAGTCCAGACTTGTCTCCAACTGAAAATGTGTGGTGCATTGTAAAGAGAAAAATATGGCGATGGAGACCTCGGACTGCTGAGCAACTGAAGTTGTACATTCAGCAAGAATGGAAAAGGATTCCTCCTGCAATTAGTGTCCTCAGTTCCCAAACGCTTATTGATTGTTGTTAAAAGGAAAGGTGAAGTAACTCAGTGGTAAACATGCCCCTCTCCCAGCTTTATTGGAACATGTTGCAGACATCAAATTGAAAAGATAAGATAAGACAAGATATGCCTTTATTAGTCCCACAGTGGGGAAATTCCAGTATTGCACCACACAGTTAAAGAACAGAAGGAAAATGGTACATGACTGAATATTTGCATGAAAACAAAGTTTATCAGTTTGAACATTAAATATCATGTCTTTGTATGGTAGTTTATTAGGTTCAATATAGGTTGAAAAGGATTTGCAAATCATTGTATTCTATTTATTTTTTTTTTAAGTTTTACACAATGTCCAAACTTCCTTGAAATTGAGGTTGCATGAGTAATGCAGTTTAAGGTACCATTACCAAAGGCAATGAGCACTCCAATTAACCTGATGGCTGCTAGTTAAATTCCTGCCTGGCAACAAATGTTGCTGTGGGTTTTCTGAAAGCCAATTTATTTCATGTGTTGCTAAGCATTAAATTTTCTTTTCTGTTTGAGAGAAGAACTCATTCAAAATATGCAGGGTTTGTGTCTTAAATGTGTGAATGAAACAAAACACTCCAGGTATATATGTGATGAGAAAATAACACTGTAAGATACATCAGAAAACAGACTAATATGGGCCCTCTGGGCCCCCAGAGTAACTTTTTGTAACCTTTTAAAGTTTGTTTTGTTTTTTAGAATGATATCTTCAGGAAATTTTCTATTGTTCATGATGATTACTACTGAAATACCTGAATATTTCGAAACAAAAACACACCTCATAGTTGAGGCCAGGTGAAGAAAAATTCTAAACATTGTTCACATTTTAAAGTAAAAATAGGTGATAATTACTACTTCTAACAAACAACAGTGAAGTGTTAATAGGTTTAATTCTTTTTTTCTGTGTGAAGTTTGCATGTTCTGTTCTGTTTGTCCCAGCCTTAAAGGGTATTAGGCAGATTCATATATAACATATATTTTACATCAAAGTAAATTCTTGAACCAATACTTTGTATTTCTACTTGAGTACTATTATTTTGAATTAACGTTACTCTTATTTGAGTACAGTTTTTGGCTACTCAACACACCACTGCCCAGGGTTAGCACTTCTGACCTTTGTTTTCGCACATTCACAGAACTCACCATGTGTTGTAAAACCCTCACAGCACAATGCGAACCCTGTAAAACAATTATAGTTGTGAAAGCTCTATACAAATGATTCACACTTTTGGACAGGCAAATTGCTGGGTTTCAAATGACCTCACAAATTTCTATAAGCCTATTCATAGGTCTCAGCTTAACTTCCTGTTATATGCAACATTTTGAGAACTTTTTCCCCATTCAAAAGACATAGTAATACTTAGTATTAAAACGATAATCTCTAAGGCAACGGGCCTAGTTTTTCATCATTCTGAAACCCATGAATAATGTTTGATTGAATATATGGGTTAATGTTGTTGTATGGATGGATGGATTGAGATATTAACTTGTTTCTAATCATCAATGTTCAGCTTGGGTCTTGGAAATGGAGTTCAGTGGTTGAAGGTAATGAAGTAAAATTAAAGAGTAAAAGTAGAATTTTTAGGTATTTGTACTTTCCTTAAGTAAATTTTATAGTGGATAGTTTTTACTTTTATTTTATTACGTTTGAGAGCAGGTATCTGTGCTTTCTACGCCACTAAATTTTTGAACGGGACTGAAAAGTAAAAAGTACTTTTCATATGATTTGAGAGGTTATTTTATACCATGTTCTTGGTAATATCCTGACTAAAGTTTTCGAGTTCAAACTTCGGCTTTAAGCAAACAGAAATAAATACACAAAATTCATAAGAAAAATGATTAAATGGATTTGTATTGTTACTGTTGGCCAAAATCTGATTTATTTTATTTATTTATTTTTTATTTTTTTGGTATCTGTATCACTACATTTAAACTTTAATAAACTTGCCTTGCCTTGCGTTAACAAATGAACAAACTTTTACTTTTTACTCTTAAAGTTCATTTTGAAACAAGTACTTAAATACTTTTACTTAGATTTAGATTTTTTTATCTGATACTTTTACTTGAATAACTTTTTACCTCTGTATCTGTACTTCTTAAGTAACAAAATTTAGTACTTAATCTACCACTGATGGAGAGGTTTACAGCCAGTGGTCATGTGGTTTGGAACACAATATGAAGGGGAAAAAGTTTATTTTTGAGGAATTTTCTCAGGAGTTCTCTCAAAAATGTAATTTTTGGTTTTAATCTGTAAATCGCTGTGGCAGTGGATAGTCAAACTCAAAATTTGTGTTTTTTTCCATGTGAATATCTCTTAATATTATATAACTGACACGAGAACTGCCAACTTGACACTCTAGGGCTGAACCATTTGGGAAATATATAAAGCATTGTGATTAGGTTTGCAGTTTCTGTTTTAACAATAGGATCCTGTTCAAAATTCACATTTTAAACACATTCAGAAGAACTGACCAAAAAAACTGAAATGTGAATTGACAAACTAATACAAGAATTACATTTCAGAACTCGCAAACCGTCTGACGCCTCAGGAGGGAGAAGCAGTGCTTCACAACAGTGTTTAATTTGCAGGCGGAGAGCTGCTGACCTCGGCTGGGGATGTTGTCGGGCGGTGGAAGGAATACTTTGAGGAACTCCTCAATCCCACTGTCACGTATTCTGAGGAAGAAGCAGAGACTGGGGACTCGTCCATCACCATGGCTGAAGTCAACGAGGTGGTTAACAAGCTCCTCGGTGGCAAGGCTCCGGGGATAGATGAGATCTGTCCCGAGTACCTTAAGTCTCTGGATGTTGTGGGGCTGTCTTGTCTGACACGTCTCTACAACATCGCATGGCGGTCTGGGACAGTGCTGCTAGATTAGCAGACCGGGGTGGGGATCCCTCTGTATAAGAAGGGGGACCGGAGGGTATTTTCCAATTATTGGGGAATAACACTCCTCAGCCTTCCCGCTAAGGTCTATTCCAAGGTACTAAAGAGAAGAATCCAACCAATAGTCGAACCTCGGATCCAGGAGGAGCAGTGCAGTTTTCATCCCGGTCATGGAACACTGGACCAGCTCTATACTCTGCATTAGGTCCTCGAGGGTTCATGGGAGTTTGCCCAACCAGTCTACATGTGTATTGTGAATCTGGAGAAGCCATTCAACCGTGTCCCTCGTGGTGTCCTTTGGGGGGTGCTCCGGGAGTATGGGGTCCGGGGCTCTTTGCTAAGGGCTGTCCGGTCCCTGTATGACCGGAGCAGGAGCTGTGTTCGCATTGTTGGCAGTAAGTCAGACCTGTTCCCAGTGCATTTTGGACTCCGCCAGGGCTGCCCTTTGTCACCAGTTCTGTTCATTATATTTATAGACAGAATTTCTAGATGCAGCCAGGGGCTGGAGGGGGCCCGGTTTGGGAACCACAGGATCTCATCTCTGCTGTTTGCAGATGATGTTGTCCTGATGGCTTCATCGAGCCAGGACCTGCAACAGGCACTGAGGCGGTTTGCAGCCGAGTGTGAAATGGCTGGGATGAGAATCAGCTCCTCCAAATCTGAGACAATGTTTCTCGACTGGAAAAAGGTGGCTTGTCCTGTCCGGGTGGGTGGTGAGTCTTTGCCTCAAGTGGAGGAGTTCAAGTATCTCAGAGACTTGTTCACAAGTGAGGGAAGGATGGAGCGTGAGATTGATAGGCGAATCGGTGCAGCATCTGCAGTGATGCAGTCGCTGTATCAGTCTGTTGTGGTGAAGAAGGAGCTGAGTCAAAAGGCAAAGCTCTTGATTTACCGGTCAATCTACGGTCAATCTACGCTCCTACCCTCACCTATGGTCATGAGCTCTGGGTAATGACTGAAAGGACAAGATCGCGGATACAAGCGGCTGAAATGGGTTTCCTCCATAGGGTGGCTGGGTGCTCCCTTAGAGCTAGGATGAGGTGCTTGGTAATACGGGAGGAGCTCGGAGTAGAGCCACTGCTCCTACACGTCGAGAGGAGTCAGGTGAGGTGGCTTGGGCATCTGCTCAGGATGCCTCCTGGCCGCCTCCCTAGGGAGGTGTTCCGGGCATGTCCCACCGGGAAGAGGCCCCGGGGAAGACCCAGGACACGCTGGAGGGACTATGTCTCTAGGCTGCCCTGGGAACGACTTGGAGTTCCACCAGAGGAGATGGAGGACGTGTCTGGGGTGAGGGAAGTCTGGGAGTCCCTGCTTAGACTGCTGCCCGCGTGAACTGGCCCCAGAGAAGTGGAAGAAAATGGATGGATGGACATTTTAGAACATGTTTGTACAGATCGAAATACAGGGTTGGCAGATTTTCTGCAGAATAAGACAAGATATTTTGTTCTTTGTGGAGGAAAGTATGCTAATTCAAAAATTGTCACCTTTGTGATTTGCTCATTACGTCCATTCAAATTGCGATTTCAATTAATTAATTGATTAATCTGGCAGACCTACATTCCATACAAAAAAAATAAGATAACCATAACCTCTCACTTCTCACTCAGATTGATGCTATACAAAGATTAAGCAGCTGTCATAGTTGTCATTTCTGAAAACAAAAGCCAGTACGGTGGTGGTAGATCTGGACCAACCTGTTGGGAGAATGTGAACCGCCTCTCACATCTAAAAATCTCAGGCTCACAAAACTAGCTTGAGAGTTGGGGCAGATTTCAGGAGGTAAAAATGGAGGCAGGCGAAGTGCTATTTTTGATAATTTCCTTTTTGATACAAACAGCTCACGGGGTCGACTTCTACGGGCACAGCGTCACGGTTTTGCCCTTTCAGAGGAAGTCAGATGGGACAATGCAGGTATGGTCAATCTGTATTTCTCATATTTAAATTAGAATTTGGTTTTGGTCTGTAATTTGAGCTAGTTGTGGTCACACTTGTACACTGGGAGTAAACTTGGAACTAAATCTGGGCTAATCTAGGACTAAACCAGGACTACACATGAGCCAAACTAAGCCTACATCGGGATTAAACCAGTACCAAACCAGCATCAAACCAGACAAAAACAGGACCAAACCAGGGAGGGAATGCAACTTTAAAATGGTTTGAATAGGTTTACAAATGCCATGTTTTGGTAAAATGTTTAGTTCGGTTTGTAAAGAGCTTGTTTAACACAAAGAATACTTTTCATATTTAGTTTAACTTTTGAAGCCAATAGCTAGGTCACAATGGTGTGTTCACACTTGTATATTGAAAGTAAACTCTGAACAAAAATTTAGTCTAGGACTACACCAGGACTACATGAGGACCAAACTAAGCTTACATCACTATTAAACCAGGACCAAACCTGGACTAAATCTGGACCAAACCAGGACCAAACCAGAAAGTGTATATGTACCTTTAAGAGTTTGAATAGGTTTTCAACAGTCATATTTTTTATGATGAAACATTCAGTTTGGTTTGGAAAGAGCTTGTTTAGTACAAATTATTCTTTTTTTTTTTTGTATTAGTTTTTAATATTTTGAAGCCAATAGAAGTATATTTAGGTCATTGGATGGGCTAGACTCTCACACATGGCTCTATTCAGAGATGACTAACTTCAGAGGAACATGGTTTGAAAATGAATTTTATTAGTATTGGTTGTTTTCATATCCTATTATTACAGCAATATTACAACAGAAATCTGGATTTTATCAATATTCATTTGGGCTGCCCTCATCTGTATTAAATATCATTATATCACTATAGAATGTTGCGATGTCATTTGAAACCCCATAGATTTTAATTATTAATGTAATATGTCCAAGGCAAAAACTCCCACATTCAAATTCACTAATGGATTTGTGGGAAAATTTTACAAATGTTTTAAGACAATTACAGCAATCAGTTAAAGTTTAATAAATATCTCTTTAAGCAAGTTCATATTGTGAATATTAACACACATCGATTCAGTATTGTTCCCTGGCGTAAACGCAAATACACAGGGCCTCATCACTCGTCACTATGTATGTCTTTCACAGCCAATTACAATACAATACTGCTGTAATTGGTGGGTTTCAGATGACATTCAGATGACACAACATTCTATAGACCAGTCACGTTTAAAAGCCCTATATTACACAAAATTGACTCTAGTGAGCTTTAAGCCATGTTATAATACTGTTACCTCATCAAAAAATACCTGTGTTGTGTTTTGTTTCATTCACACATGTTTGAGTAATCATTTTTTATTAGTCTGTCTACATTTCCAAAGCTCAAAATGCTCTGTTCCACCTTGTGAAGTCATGAAGCAGTAGTTTTCAGCTACCTTTAGTTCAGTAGAGATCGGCAATTCCAGGACTTATTCCTGAAATCATCCCAAATGATTGTAGTGAAGGTATCTGGAGTTTAAAAACACAGTGGGACACTTCCTGTATTACATCATGACACCACAAGATGCAACCCAGCCTAAATATGGACAGTATTAAACATTTGAATGAAACAAAACAGAACCCCAGTGAATTGTGTAATAGGGGCCCTTTAATACAGATGAGGGCAGCTAAAATTAATATTGTTAAAATGCAGGTGTAATACAGTGAGTTCTTGGGTCTAGGGAATAATAGAAATAATCAGGTTCAACATTTAGGAATTTACTTTTTGGATATTTGATGGCAAAGTACAATGTAATCAAAGGGGAAAACTGTCTATTACATTGAAATTCATTAATGGGTCAGCTCTTTTGAACAGTTACTTAACGTGAACAGCTGGATCTGAATCTCAATTTTTAAAAACACACATTTGGCATCATAATAGTTTTTTAATTACCCACATTTGGCATGATAATAGTTACTTTTAAAATGATTACAATTCAATCATTTTAAGAGGTAAACACAATCCCACTCTTACTTTGAACCATTTTAAGCCTTGGACATGTCTCTCTGTAAATAGGTTGTGGATAAAATGAGTTATTACATTGGCTTCTGTCATAGAAATAAAAAAAATAAATAAAAAAATAAGAGCCAATCTTTTGAAAAGCTCTTTGAAAGGAAAGGTTCAGATCCCATAAAGGAGCCGAAAGTCCCATCACTATGTCTCTTGTTCCTCATCTGGGAGTATGACATCTTCACAGTGTAGAGCAGTGGTCCCCAACCCCCGGGCTGGAGACCGGTACCGGTCCTTTACGCATTTGCAACCGGCCAGCACAAATACAGCAGATCATTTATCAGCGACCGCATCTTCTCCGACGTAACTTTCACTCGTCTCCCATGGCACGCTAATAAGCGTGTCCGTAGATATATAATGAAAATCCTGATAGGAATCAGAAATCCATTTGATACAATGGCAGGCATATTATATGTGCTGGATCTGCTCTTGTCTCCGCGATGACGTATCACGTATAACACATCAGACAAGTCGTACAAAAGTAGAGCCACAAGCAAAAATGAGCCAAAAACAAAAGTCTTTGGAGACCTTTTTTGCAAAGGGGAAAAGGCCAACTGAGGAGCCAGAAGAGGAGCCTACAACCTCCAAGAAAAAGGAAGCTAAATTTAAGAGACAACACCAGGAGTCCTACTTAAAATATGGGTTTGTCGCTACAGGAGACTCTCGCACTCTCACGCTTTGCCTAATATGCGGGAAAAGCGAACGAGGCAATGAAACCTTCAAAACTGCTTTGGCACATTGAGACTAAACGCCCTGGGTTAAAAGATAAGACTTTAGAGTTTTTTTAAAGAAACAAACGTGAACACGAAGGAAAGGAGTAACAAGCGCATTTAACTTATTTTTGCCATATTTATCTGCCATGCGCAGATGGCCGGTCCGTGAAGATAAAACCTACATTATTCCGGTCCGTGGTGCAAAAAAGGCTGGGGACCCGTGGTCTAGAGTCTGTAAACTGTAGGCTTTTATTGCATCGTCCTGTAGGTGACTGTGAAATAGACTGGAACTTGGCTTCTTTTACTTTGCCGCACTTTTGGCAAACCATAAGGGCCTCAACAAAGCCAGAAAAATGTGTATAATTTTCACAAATACAATTCCAGCTTGACTATCTTAATAATCTCTGCACATTTCCACAAGATCAGGACATAACAGCTGTGTGTATTGGTAGTTATGATATTGGTAATTCACGTTGAAATCCACATGAACAGGATTTACTGAAGGCTTTGCAAAGGCATAAATTAAGGGCTAAGTGCTAAAGGAATAGTGTGGAATTTAGCAGAGAAATACAGTTGGTTTGGAGAAGCAGACACAATGTGGTATGTTAGATAATTAAGTTAATTAGAAAAAAAAAAAAAAAAATTTACATAACAACACCAACTTACGTGTTTTGAGTATACCATTGCTCATTGTATATGTTTATTTATTTTTTTGTTTTTTGTTTTTTTTTTACATTTTAAAATAGCAATGCTGTTTTTTCATCCAAAAAGTGACACGAGGCAGTCCCGGTTTAGTCCTGGTTTTAGTTTGGTCTAGATCTGGTTTGATCCCAAGTGTGGCACCAGCTTAGTCCTGGCTTAGTCCTAGTTTAGTCCAGATCTAGTCCTGGTTTAGACATACAAGAATAAGAAAACAAAAAGTGATATTCCAGTAAAAGAGGCAATACAACCCAAGACTAGGCTTGTGCAATATGGCCACAAAAAAAGATATATTAAGATTACTTTTTCACATATTGATTGACCATTTTAAATGAATAATCAAACAAATATTATTTTCAGTTCTAATTTCATGAATAAGACAGACTCGTCATTAGAATCTGTTAACGTGTCAAAGTTATTGCTCCAAACCACATGTTTTTACAGTTATAAAGGCCCAAACTAACCTTTGACAGTTGGAACCAATTGGATCTCAATTTGATTCAAATTGCATTTGAAATTTGCTTTAAAGCATTGGTTTTAGGTAAAGGCAGGGCATGGTGCATCAGAGCGTTTGGTCTGGTACCATGTCGATCTTTAGCTAGATCTGCTGACTGTAAAGGCACACAGGGTCTTTAGACAGGGTCAGCTGCCTCACAAACTGAGGTTGTTTAAAAATAATTTTGTTCTACTGTCAGCCATGACAGTCTGGTGTACATCACTTCTCCATGTTCTCTCATAGAGCAGTTCAAAGCCAGCGTAGCAGCTTTACTCTGTGCGAGTTGAATTTTATTAAGATTTTGTTTAGAGGACAATGGCCAAGCTATTGGACAATGTTCTAAATAAGCTAAAACTACTGGTTGTATGACTAGCATAGTACTTTCCTCAGTTAAAAATGTCAGCTTCTAAATACAGCATAGAAAAGTGGCCCCAGACAACTGCCCTGGGGAACACCATATTACTTGTAAAAACAGTGACCCTTTGTAAATCCTAGTTACTGAGCCCTTATGTTTATGTTTCAGCTGGGATTGGTGAGCAGGGAAAATGGCCGCGCATCCTGCTCCAATCAGGTGTCATACTTGTGTGATGGTGGAGCGTGTGGGAACTTCACTAAAGGCGTTGCCCTGGAAACAACTAATGACACCACTGGGAAACAGCGCTGGTGTCAAACGGAGCAGGAATCCACCACCCAGCTAACGGCTAATGCTAAAAATGTGTCTCTCAGGTATGAACTGTACAGTGGGAACAGTAAGGCAGTCCTGACCAAGACTTACTCAAAATCTAAAAATGGGACAGGGTGCCCCACAGACATTAATGAATGGCTCAAATGAAGAGGAAAACACTCATTGGGTTGAAACCCAATTATCTGATGTCATCTGAAACCCAGCAATTGTTACTTCAAAATTTTATGAAGTAAAGTACAACTACTCATCACTACTTACTACCACCACCACTACTACTAAAATACCACTGAGCTAATGACTATGTCTGTGTATGGGGACATTGGTGAAATACTTTTGCTTCAATTGTGTCTTTGCTGAATAAACCTGTCACGAAAAATTATGGGGTTGGAGATTTTTAAAATATTTGACGTCGAAACGTCAAATTATCACAGTGATCCCCTATGGAACCTACAGACAGCTCTTTGTCACACCAAGTACATGCCGTACCTCTTATATTAAAGCTCACACCATTTCACTATTTGACGTGTTGTAAAAAATCATCAACTTAGACATATACACACCTACACACAAAAAAATAATGAGTGTTTGCCCTCATGCCACAGTGGTCTGGACTTTTGGTTTATTTTTAGCCTTTAAAGGAGCTGTATGTAAGATTTTGATTTTAAATTCCATAAACATGAATTATGTCAGATACATGGTACAACCTAAAAGGCCTCTCTTTGATCTAAATGTTCTCACAGCCTCTGCAGCTCAGAGAGTGAATTTTGGAGGTTCTGAACTCTCCCATGAGGCCTGTCCATATACTGAGAATGAGACACACTTATATGTGTCTCCATCTGCAGGTTAAGGCTCTGGACATACAGGTTCAGTTGTGATTGTAATGCCCTTTTTAAAACTGCAAAACTGCTGGCTACATACAGTTCCTTTAAGTCTGATTGGAAGGAAATGTAGGCATTGTGAACTGAGAGCAAAGAGTGAGTAGAGATATACAATAAAATGCTGGCCCTGGGAATCTCAATAACGGCATTTGCGCTCCAACCAAACTTTTTATGTTATTTTTATTTCCAACACCTTTATTTAAATATCAATAAATGACTATAATAAAAAAATATATATATAAAGGGGGTCTGAAGACGAGACTTAAAACTGTCAGGGCTAATACAAAAACACATCATTATTTAATAGCTTTACTTTCAGCCCACAGCCCTAACCGTTGTGTGTGTGTGTGTGTGTGTGTGTGTGTGTGTGTACGTGCGCATGTGCATGTGTGTGCATGGGTGATGTGCGTGTGTGTATGTTTGTGTGTGTGCATGCATGTGTGTGTATGTATGCGTGTGTGCATGCATATGTGTGCATGTGTGCGCGTGTGTGTGTCTGTGGGTGTGTGCGCTTGTGCGTCTGTGTGTGCATGTGCATGCATGTGTGCGCATCTGTGGGTGTGTGTCTGTGTGTGTGTGCGCATGCGTGTGCATGTATCACTGTATCCCTCAGTGCCTCTGGCTGCTGCTGGGCGTCTAATGTGAATACTGCACAGAGGTGGAGAGCCGCGGCTCACATGGATTTGGGACAACGCTCCGACACTTTCGCGATCAACCACTGCCCTGTCACAGCCACTGTCTCCTCCATACGGTCAGACTGAAAAGCACATTAGTTGAAGTTCCTTTTCTCTGCTCTCAATGATGATAGATGTCACTTTTTTGTTTACGTCTAATTTTACTGTTATACTATTAATTATATTATTATATGTATTTATTTGATCTTTATTAGAGGTCTTATATAATGCAAAAATTGACTCTTGTGAGCTTTAAGTCACATTAGAAAGTTGTTGTCCTCTACTTTCTACTCCTTTATTATTAGCCCCTCTACATCTCCAAAGCTCAGTATGTGTATATATATATATATATGTATATATATATATATATATATATATATATATATATATATATATATATATATATATATATATATATATATATATATATATATATATATATATATATATATATATATATAAAAAAATTGTGTGTTTCTGCAGAGTTCCTCAGAACTGTTTCACAACCGTTCGTCTCTTGGCTCATGATCCAGATGGTGATGAAGTGAAATGTCGCCTTACAAATATCTCTACAGCTAATATTGTGTTAGACGAGGTAAGCAACATTAATAGTTTTCATTCAATTTCTAAGAATTACCTCTTGTTTTGTTTTGCACTTGACCATTTCATAATTTGCTCAAAATATTTCTATATTAATATTAATTGTAACTGCGGTGAGCATTGCTACTGCACTTTCTCCTGCTTGTCTGTGCAGAACAAGTGCTCGCTGAGCTCCAGCGGGAACCTCAGTGTGGGGGTACATGTGTTTGAGGTGATCATGGAAGACTATCCACTCAGAAACATTACAATGTCATATGTGGACGGAACCGTGATGCAGCTCAACGTGTCTGACCCAAACATGGACCCCATGTGCAGTGTCAAAATGCTCTTCTCACTTGAAGGTAAAGAGAGGGAACAACTCTCTAACAGAATGGAGCAATACTGCTTATGATCAATTGAGCCCCAAGGGCCAATAAAAACTGTTCTGAGGGCTGCATTTGGCCTCCGGGCCATAGTTTAGACACCCCTGTCCTAGAGCATCTCTCTCTCTGGCCCTTAGTCTCCCATAGTCCCCCCGAGCATCTGAGCTCTGAGTATTTAAACCAGAATGACAATGCTGCAAAAAAAATAATAAATAAATAAATAATGTTTGAAAGCTTGTTCAGGGCTAATCAGCTATAATGTGGTAACTTATGACCACAAACTTTACAAACTGCCATGTTATTAAAACATTTCTTCAGAATCTCTGGAACAAATCAATGGCATTTACTTCTGGAACCAGAGCTGACTTTGAATTAAATGGATCTGTTGAGATTGTACTACAAACAAACATTATTGGCAAAATCTGCCATTTTTTTCAACAAATGCAAGTAATTGAAAATCTGCTGCTTGTTATGGTGAAATGTCACTATGAAGATGCCTCAGTTTGGAATAGAGGTCAATTGAGCTGCTATTAAGCTGTTTTAGACCAATAATAAGATTTACAATGAACCAAATGTAAAATAATGATCTACATGGTATAGTGTAATACAAACACTTTGGTACAGCAACACATACTGTCTAAATTCAGTTGAGGAAGATGGAGTAGATGTCTCTGTGTTCTTTCTAATCATCCTGTGTGTGGTGCAGTGCTGTCGCCTCTGCCCAGCTGTGAGTTGGGACATGTCCAGCCCATGTTTCTGTCGAAGACGCCTTCACAGGAGACTCTGATCTACACTTCAGTGGGACAGATGCTCAGCATCTACGCAGAGGCCCAGGCTCACCACAACAGGTAAAAAGTCAAATTAAACCAAAATGACAAAGTGTGCACGCTGACATCTCTAAAATAACACTGCACATTCCTTCAACTTTTACCTAATTAAAATTGGAACTAAACGGCACTAAACTATGCATACGGACTTTTAATATTCTTATCAACTGTTCCTAGTCATTTTCTGGCTCTTTTAGTCCAAACTAGACACATGTGCAGCTTTGTGGTCAAAAACTGAGTGTGTGCTAACTTCAGTTGCCACTGCATTTTAAAGTAGTTGGTGACATCACAAAAGACTACCCTGATTACTTTTTTACTCTTACTTTAGTAATTTTTTAGACCACTACTTTGTACTTCCACTTGTAATATTATTTTAAAGTAATGTTACTCTTACTTGAGTAAAATTTTTGGCTACTCTACCCACCTCTGATTGAAAGTTCATGTATTATTATTTTTTTCTTCAGCATTAAGGACTTCCAGATCAGCGGTCCTCGTAACATGACCAAAGTGTTCAAAGACAACTCTCTCGGACGCGCGGAGGTCACTCTGAGCTGGACCCCACAGCAAACGGATCTCTACAGACATGTGCCAGTCTGCTTCACTGCGGAGACTGATGAAACGTGAGAACAGCACACTCTATGGAAGGGCGAGTTGGGGCTGGAACAGCACTATTAATATTGTCTATATTGTCCATTTATTGGACAATATAGAAAACAATACATAACAATTTATAACAATTTCTCGAGCGCAATCACTGTATAATAAGGATTTATGTTTTCAAACCAGGGTTCACACTAATCTTAAAGTGGATTTGTCAGATGAATATGTTTTCCAATTATTTTTGGTTTTGAGAGAAAGCACTTGAAATAAATATTCATCGTCATTTTATATCAGTTACGTGGCAGTTTGTGAAGAAAAATGGAAAACAAAAACTTGTAAAATACAGGAAGTAGCCGTGAGTTCTAAAACAGAATCCCTCTGCCTGTGTCATCAGCTGTTCTCAATTACATCCAAAATGCAGACACAACGTACGCACAAGGAAGGTATTTTTTTCCTCACAATATAAACATTGATTTAACAAAATAAAGCTGAAGTGATTTATTTTTATTTGTCAAATCGTAACTATTGTTTTAAATTTTATTAATGTTTTCCCCCTTAACATTATGGTTGCTAGGTAAAATACCACTACATATGTCATATTAATTGACTGTATAAAAAAGTGAACAAAGTGAGTGTGAGGTCACCCATTGCACTTGTTGAGGCTAGCAGTTATAGCGGCAAATTTGGAGCCAAGTTCCATATTTGGAATTCCGACCACGAGATAGAAGAACCAATCTGGAGCAAGACTCTTGCCCCTTCTCGCCCACACAGATGTTTTAGTAGGGAGCTTAGCAAAGCTGTCTATCAAACCTGTTGTTAACATTACCTGGAGTGACTTCGGGGAAGAAGGCACCTCATTGGTCTGTTATTAATACATAGCAAATAAAAGAGCGGGTCAATATGACCATTTTAAGAGCAAAATGTTGCGTCTAACATCAGGAGTTATAGAGAGAGGGCAGAGAGAGAAAGTTTTTCAATGTAAAGTGAATTAAAGCCAGAGATGATGGAGCCAGAAGCTCGCGCATGATCTCTTTCTATTTGGAACGCCGCTGCTAGCAGGTTAGCTATGTCTATTTAAACATACAGTCTATGGTCATATTTGCTGCCCATATCTAACCAGGAAGTAAAATTATAAACTTCACCAAAATTACAAAACAAGAAAAGAATAAGCAAAATTTGTAGTACATTCTTAAATTTAATTATGTCAACTATGTTTGAGAGAAATTAGTCAAAACTGTCATGCACTTTAAAAATTTTTTTTTTTCTCCAGCCAATCGGAGATGAGATGTGTTGTCATAGTGGTGACCAAATCCACTATTACTCAAGGTTAGTCTGTGATTTTTGTATATTGATATGAATGAACTTGCAATGCACTTAGTTGTTCATTTTGTGTTATAATGAACAGGAAAGGCAGACGTGATATGCCAATCCAACAAAATGACGGTGTCCCTGGAAAAGGCATCAATGCCAGGGATTGATGTGAACTACCTGATGCTCCTGGACAAATCGTGCTCCCTCACCTCCAACAGCAGTCACATCATGGGCACCATCACCTTCAGCACCTGCGGAACCAAAATCGAAGTAACACACTTAACTTTAACACTTCTATTTATTTTACCACAAAAAATAATTCATATTCGTGATTATAGGTCTCTGCACTGGCTTTAAAGTGTATATATTACACTATTTTTTTATCTATGTTTATAATGCTGTTTCCTCATCAACATACCTGGAGTTGTGATTTGTTTCATTTACGTTTAACAAACAAATCCTGCATATTTAGGATGAGTTTTTCTCTCAAACTGAAAACAGGTCATTAGGTAATATAACAAGTGCTCCATTGTGTTTTGAAACTCCATACAGCTTTACTATAATCATTTGGATAACTTCAGCACTGAAATTACCAATCTCTACTAAACACAAGGTAAATGGTAGCTGTTAACTTAAAAACTACCATTTCATGACATCACAAGGTGCAACAGAGCATTTTGAGCTTTGGGGATGCAGAGGAGGTAACAACATTCTGAGATGACCAATCGATTGACATGTCTTTAATTGACCAAAGATTTCTTCAGCTCCACTTGTTATATTCGTATTCATCCGATTTCAGGACAAGGGTGACTTTATTGTTTTCGCCAATGAAATCGACTCTTTTGAGCTCCCCTCTGAGGTCATCACCAGACGAAAGATGGTCAAGATCGGCTTCTCCTGCCAGTTCCCCAAATTTCTCAGTATCTCCACCTATTTCAACCTGCATCAGGATGACTACATCTTCACAGAGTCCACCTTTGGCAGTTTTGGATACACATTTGAGATTTACAAAGACAAAAACTTCACCCAGAAGGTTCAGCCTGACGAGTACCCAGTGCAAGTGAAGCTGTTTGATATGATTTACATGAGTATCCAGGCCAAGTCGGACCTGCAGAAAGTCACTATGTTTGTGGAGTCGTGCAAAGCCACTCCAGACGACAACCCAGGCAACAACCTGTACTATGACATCATCAAGGATGGGTAAGTCTGAAAAGATAAAAATTATAGTAAAATACTGGAGTTACAGAGAAAGATGTTCTATGACGATATGTTCCACAGGTGTCAGAAAGATGAGACGTTATCAGTTAAAACCTCTACAGATACTACATTCAACTTTGAAGTTCAGGCCTTCAAGTTTACAGGAAACAATGACCAGGTGAGTACTACTACTACTACTACTACTACTACTACTACAGCTGCTGCTAACTTTTCCATTTAACATCCTCACAGCCAATATTGGCATTAGTGGTCCTGTTTAGGAGTTTGATTTTCAACAAAAAGGTGAGAGTGACTAACTATAGAACTGTTGGCTGATGCTGGTTAGCTTGTGACTACTTTTATGTGAGGAAGACTTGTTTAACAGCACAAATCAACTCACCTGTTCAGTTCAGTTCTTTATGGTCATACTGTGTTAAAACAAATCTCAAATTAAAGTCTAGTTTGAGTAACAGAGCTTCAGACAGAGCAGTGCCTCCAGTTAACATCACACCCCCATGGAATTTTTATCAGCTGCAAAGTACTTACCTGTTCTTGTCTTTCAGGTCTACATCACATGCTCAGTCATCTTGTGTGAGAAGGACAGCTCATACTCCAGGTGTTCTCAGGGCTGTGTGGAAAATGCTAACCAAGCCAGACGGAGACGGAGACGTGGGGTTGCCAAGCAGACTGTGGACCACCAGATTACCCAGGGGCCTTTGCACTTCATGGGAGAGGCCTTCCCTGCTAATGATTATGACAGAGAAGAAGACTTAGGATTCATAGCTAAACAAAATCTGAACACCACTCCACCGGTTGTAAATTATCACCAGGAGAGAAAAACACTCAGGACCCAGGCATCAGGTGAATACATGTGTACAGTATAAGTTTCAGTCTCAGGCCCTATTTTAAACCCTCCTTACAGTTAGCTGTGTGATTCTGTCCATTAAATATGCAAAAGCATGATAATACACTACAACTTCACAAATTTGAAGGGGGAGTGACTTAGCATGTGAAGCAAAGGGAGTGGGGACTCAGAGCATCAAAAAAAAGTGAAACATATTCAGCATGTAATATGTTTTCAGCAAATGTAGCATTTTCAAAACACCAGGTAACATGTTATGTTATATGTTAGCAGCCAATACCCCATATAAGTATAATGCTCCCTAATTAAGTAATATTATTTCTTCTCCTTTTTTATTTTTGATCTTATTGCTAAGTACATGTTCTTTACATCATTATGTCAAGCTTGTCACTTAGAGAGTTCAGTGATTTTTTAATAAAAACTAATATGGGAAGTTTGTGAACACAAATCCTGACAAAAATGAATGTGGTTGTGTTCATAGTGCACAGTGAATGTGGTTGTGTTAATAGTGCACAGTGAATGTGGTTGTGTTCATAGTGCACAGTAAATGTGGTTGTGTTCATAGTGCACAGTGTGTTACACTGGCCGTGCTTCTGAGATGAAGACATCATCAAATTCAATGTAAACTAAACCTATAAAGCTTACTGATGTATGTGCGTGTATACTCCAGGACCAAGGCCTCGTCCTACAGGGTCTGTCCGTGTGAGAGGGGCAGAAAAGGAGGATGATGATGGTGACGATGATGAAGATGAGTACCCTAATCTCCGAGCCCTCCTCAGCTCAAACCTCGTCACTGTGATCTTCGCCTCAGCCTTCTTCATCTCTGTCATTGTCATGGTGATCCTTGTGTGCTACTTAACCAAGAAGAGTAGAGCGGAAGACATGAAACTGCTGCTCGATTCTGAATAAACACACACACATACATATAAACACACACACCAACAAAACTCTATACGTTATTGCTATATATGTATTACATTCATTCTAATTTGGCCATTTTTTATGAAGGAGCCATCAAACTGCTGTAATTTTGAGATGAAAAAAAAAGATGAACAGACATAACACTGGGGACGGGATTGGGGGTGGTAATGCATTTATTTCTATGGTGGATAGGCTAATCATTTTTTAGATTGTTTGAAATGTCAAAAAAAAAAAATTCAGAAGCCTGTGGTTAATATGTTCATGGTCCTGTTAAGGTGTTTGATTTCAACAAAAAGATGAGTGCAATTTACAAAAAACAAAACAAAACAAATTGTGTTAAATCAAAGCTCGAATAGTCGAACGCATTAAGAACCCAAAAGGTACTATAATTATTAGATTAATCATTTTATAAATTTTTCCCCCACTTAACTAACAGTAATATATAATTTGATTGAGATGAAGTCCTCAGGCAGAAGAAATACCATTTAACACCATTGTGTGTAACTACAAAACAAATGTCACTGATTGTGATATTGTTAGAAAAAATACTTATTTATAAATTGTAAGCACAATATTTTAAAACATTTATAGAAGAGTTTAATTCTGCATCTTAAGAAAATAAATGTAAATATTTGAAGAAATCTGAAATATTATTTGGTTCTGCTTTTTCTGGTTTGGAAATAAAACATTTATCAAGACGAGTGTGTTTGATTTTAGTGGAATGACTGAAAGAGTATTGAATAAAAGACTTGTAACCTTTGTAGGGAAAGTACATTGTTATTGATTTACATAAGTGCTAGCCCTTGTAGAAGTTAGAAGCATTGCGTTCTAGCAGTGTTGTCATGATACTAAAATTTCAATACTAAGGGATAAACTCTATACTCAATACTGATTCTGATACCACAACGATAATAAATAACTTCCTTTAGACATTAGAATGTGATTTTCAACATTAAATGGTAGTACTTTTGTTTTTATTCCCATGCCTTATATCTGTGTAATCCCTCAGTCGTCCAGGTAGGTTGCAGAGTGGGTATATACTCGTCTATGTGTCTTATACTGGTTCTGATACAGCTTAAAATCATTTTAAAGCTGTTCAGGAAAGGTCCATTTCTGTCCTGTGAATGTGATTTTTTTTAGTATTGATACCTGCTCAAATGAATATATAGTTTCGATTTAGTTTTAGTATCGATAAGTATCTGATATTCAGTACTTTTGATCACCCTACGTTCTAGTTAAAGTCAGGGAAATTCCATACAAAAACCTTTAAATATGTATTTGTTTATGCTAAAATGTTTAAACTAAAATAAAATTAAAAATTCGTAAAAATGATTAAAACACAAATTAAAATAAGTTCAATCAAAGACATTCCTAAGAAAAAGTGGAGTATTTAGTTTTGAAATTGAAACAGATTTAGCTTGAGTAAATTTTGTTTAAATGAAATGACAGATCTAGGTGTGAGATGGAGGAGTATCAGTCTTCACTGCTCTGGTGTGACTCTCATCAGTCCATCAACAAGTTCTCCAGACAATGGGAACAAGAGGCACTATTTACCTGTGTACTCATAGTGTGTTCATCATTTCAATCAGTGTGGGACCACAGGTGGTCCAGCAGACAAAAATTCCCAGTAAGAGTAATGTTACTTCAGTAGAAGTACAACAGAGTGGTCCAAGAAAATACTCAAGTACGGGTAAAAATGGTATTTGGAAAAACTAGTACTCGAATAGAAGAAACTTTAAGAGTAACTTCTGAAATATATCTGAAATATAAATTAAACTTAATGTAAGGTGATAAAGGACTAAACCTTAAATGATGCACAAACTGTTATTTTCAAACTGACACAAAAATGAGCTAAACTGAATCATATCTAGAGGAGCTGGAAGAAACACAAATGTTCACATCATTTCATACTGTCAACATAAAGCTCAAGTCACTTTAGACTTACTCACAGAGAAAGAGGAAGCACAACTTTTAATAACAGTACAATTACTTCAATAAAAAAGCTCAAGTAGGAGTAAAAGTATGCAACTACAAAAGTATACTGAAAAGTATAATTTCTTATAAAAATGACTCAAGTAAATGTAACTGAGTAAAAATAACTGAGTACTATCAGAGTTTAACACTGGGCATGCTTTACTATGCTACATCATAAGCAATTTACCTTTTCACCACCAGGTGTCCCCAAAACTTTAACAGACTTCCTAAGGGCCCTTTCAGAGAATCAGCTGCTTGAAAATGATTGGAAATTGTTGTAAAACAATTACAACACATGTCATTTTGGAGGCTCAGAAAAAAAAAATAGCAAGAAACTGGAGGTTTGTTAAAGATGTGTTATTTTACAAGTAACTAAAACACCAACCAGTTATCCTGGTAAATAGGTTGTGAACAATTATCATTTCCATCAATTATGGAATTGTTACAAAAATCCATTTAATTGGCTTTTTCTGTATTTGTGCAATCAGAGGATGATCGGAGGAAAAACAACCAAAAACTGTGTATAAGTGTGACTCAAATATGATTATAGTTTTGTGTCATAACCCAGCATCACTATGGGTAAATGCATGGCCCATCCTCTTCAGTCTTAAAGTCCATCAGTTCAACTACAAAATGACAAATAAGTTGAATTTAGATTCAATGAAAATCGTAAGATTCCAGAGACGCCACATCTTACAAAGTTTCAAAGCACTCAGGTACCAGTGAAAATGTTGACCTGAGCTAGCCTGTACCTAAATGTGTCCTGTCCCAGTACAGATGTATTGTGTAAACAGCTCTTGAAGTCAGAATACGTTTGTTGTGTACTGTCTGCATCTAATTAGAAAGTGTTTTATTGTCTGAGTATCAGGAAGTGCAAGGAAAAGCAAGGCAAGTTTATTTGGATAGCACAAAAGTACACAGAGTAATTAAACGTGCTGTACAGAGCAGGAAAGACATTATATATCACAATACAAACAAATCAAAACATAAATAATAATCATAAAATTAACAAAGAGAAGAGTGCAGAATAAAAACCTTTCAGTCATATTCACAACTAAACAGAACGGTTTAGAAGCTAGATTTAAACATTGTCAAAGTAGAGGCCTGTCTCACATCTTCAGGAAGACTGTTCCAGTTGCATGAAACTGACACGTTGATTTCCCATGTTTAGTCCTGACTCCAGTGCATGGTTAGCATGCTAGTAGTTGGCGGTAAACTTCACTCTGGTGTCTGAAAGTTGTGAAAGCGCTTATAAACTAAATTGCAGTGAATAATTAGGATGTTCTGAATGTATAAGGTAAATTAATAAGGTAAGTGAGGAAAAACTTTGTACCGCTGCAAAATGGTTAAAATGAACTAATTCTATTTTTTCATGTTTTTAGGACAATAAAAACAAGTGCAGCCCCTTTAAGTGGAGTCTCCAGTTGGGCTGTGTGCGTAAAGGGAAAGTGATGCAGACACAGCTCCAGGCGAGGAACAGTTCTTGACCACTGATCGCTTTCCATCCATCCATCCATCCATCCATCTCTTTGTGTTTCAATATTTGCGTTTCAATATTTGCTTTGAGATTTTGTCCTCACTGTTTAATTTTTGGTTCGTTACACGCAGAATATTTCACTTTCTGGATGTCACCTGCATGATTATATGGAGAGAAAAATAGAGAGTTAAAGCCACATTCCAAAACATTCTCCATGGAAAAAGATTTATGCAGTACTGTGGAATATTATAGCCAGAGGAACAACATTTCCATGGAAACAAGCAGGAGGACGCCCTCCTTCAGGCCAAATATAAGTCAGGTTTGTGAAGCAAACCCATTCACAGTAAGAACAAATCAGTGTAATAAAAATAAATAAATAAATAAAAAAGCATGTGTTCAATTCAATGATGCCCACACCATATCTCATATTGCGCTGCCATGGCAACAAGCCAAAAATCTGTCCTCACCAGTGGAACGTCCTAATAAAAACTTTGTCATAGCCAAACCGAATTTTATAACCAGATGCATCAAGGTAATAGGAACAAAAAGTTATATTGTGACCACGCCCTCTTACAGACCGGAATTAGTCACCACATGAAAAATTTGGAAAATGGCAGGATTAGGAATTAGGGATTAGGCTAGGGGTTAGGAGCTATGCTAGTAGTTAGTGTTAGGTTAGGGGTTAGGTTAGGGATTAGGAGTTATGCTAGGAGTTAGGGTTAGGGTGAGGCGTGGTTTAGGGGTTATGGAGTAGGGTTAGGCCCAGGGGTAGGGTTAGGGATTGGATCTAGATTTAGGCTAGGGTTAGGGCGAGGGGTGGTTTAGGTGTAGTGGTAGAGCACCACGCAGGCCTGTGGCGTGGCATAGGCGTCATTGTCGCTCGCGGCTATAATTTTTAGTTCTTCTAACTAAGGCAGTAATTAGTAAATTATAATTATGGGTGTGTAGTCAGATTTAGTCTAGTATCATTTTGGTAAGTGTATAATTATAGGAAATAAATCTAGGCCATGTTTTAAAACAAGTCAATCTTGTACTGAAATGAAAATCGTGTTACTACAAAAATGTGCTGTGAAACCAAAGCATTTATTGTCAAAGATGTTTTCCAGAAAGTTGCTGTTAAGTCAGTATGGTTTTAGGTCACACCTCAGAGGTTACTAATAAAGCTGCCCTGATGCCCTTGTTCTCATAATTCAGGTGTGACTCTAAACCAACTCAAATGACCTTAACTGATCTGTGTAGACATAATGGTATCACTATGACAATGGTAGATTTATTTTTCTATCATTTATACTGCATTCGAGTTGTCCCCAGAGGTCGTATTTTCCGAGTTCCAACTTGTATATTTACACTGGAACACTCTTTCCATCTTGGAATTCCTACTTGGAAAAAAACATTTCAGAAGCCCGTGCAGGTTCTGAGTTACAAAATCCAACCCGATTGCACCCTGTGTTTAGATACATTTTGATCCAACTACTAAAAGATTGATGGCACTTATGTTACCCTGTACTGTCCGGCCATTTCTGTGAACCTGCTCCTGCAACTGCTTGTACTAACTGAGAGAGATTAATGCTAGCGAAAGCAACATGAACATTGGAACAGAGAAACTCCAACTTCTGACCTCCAAGCATAAATGGAACACAGCACATACCGTAAATTTCGGACTACAGAGCGCACCTGATTAAAAGCCGCACCAGCTAAATTTGAAGAGAAAATCAATTTTGTACATATATAAGCCGCACCTGAATAAAAGCCGCAGGTTTTCATATTGTAACATGAGATATTTACACAGAAAGACGGTGCACCGACACGCTTTTTTTTTAACTGTGCCTGAAAATTGGAACCAACACGACATCAACACGGGATGAACACATCTGCAGGTTTAGAAAATAAAACTGCACCAAAACGGAAAATCTGCTTTTATTTCCTCTGAAAACTTTTGTCGTCTTTTACATTGACCAAGTTGGATTCATTGATGTCGAGCTTACGTGCAGTGGCTCTATTTCAGGGGTCGGCAACCCGCGGCTCCGGAGCCGTATGCGCCTCTTTCAGCCTTATACTGCGGCTCTGCGTGGCTGAAGTGTATTTTATTTGTGTTAGCTCTTTTTTGTTGTAGTTTAAATTGGAAGATTATTATGATCTTGAAATAAAATTATATTTTCTTATTTTTCGTTGCTCAAAATAAGCGTCACACTCGCGGAACAATGTTCAAAACAAACACCGCTCACGTCTCACAGACACAGACACAGACACAGACACAGCTCACAGTCCTGCGTAAAGAGCCCTGATTTTCAGACGCTGTGCGCACAGGGGTCAGGAGCAACTTTCGCCCGTCCCTAATGACACACTAATAAGCTCGTCCGTAGATGTATCATGAAAATCCTGCTGGAAATCGCCACAGAAATCTATTTGATGTAGTAGCAAGTATATTATCTGCTCTTGTCTCCGCGGTGACGTATCACGTATAACACATCAGACACGACGCACAAAAGTAGAGCCACAAGCGAGTGAAAATGAGCCAAAACAAAAGTCTTTGGAGAGCTTTTAACAAAGGGGAAAAGGACAACTGAGGAGCCAGAAGAGGAGACTACACCTCCAAGAAAAAGAAAGATAAATTTAACAGACAATGCCTACTTAAAATCTGGGTTTGTCGCTGCAGGTGACTCACGCGCACAGTCCGCTCTACGTAACATACGGGAAAAGCAAATAAGGCAATGAAACCTTCAAAACTGCTTTGGCACATGGAGAATAAGCACCTGGGATTAAACGATACGCCTTTAGAGTTTTTGAAAGAAACTGCGGAGCAGAGTAGACATAATCACATAATCAGCGCAGGGCTCCCTCTGATGCAGCGGTTTGGTGAGTTGTATTTTTTTAATGCACTTAAGTTGTTTTTGCCATATTTATCTGCCACGTGTAGAAGGCTTGTCCGTGAAAATAAAACCCAGGGGCCGTTATCCAGTAAAAAATCCATAAATAAGCCGCACTGCTGTACAAGCCGCAGGGTTCAAAGCGTGGAAAAAAAGTAGCGGCTTATAATCCGAAATTTACGGTAATCATGGTGATGGTACCCCATCTTAAAAAAAGATAGGGTTACTGATGATGGGACATATGGTGGCAAATAAGTAGGAACAGAAAAAAAAAGCAGCTTGACAGTAATGTCAAAATTTAAACAAGGAAGTTTTACTGACACTGATGTGTCAGTGTTTGTGACTAGATATGAGCAGCACAGGTTACATACTTTTCTTTAATGAGTTGAGACATATTTTTCTTTGACTGACTTAAAGCCATTGTCAGAAAACCCTTTGTCAACGTACAATGAGGTGCTGTACAGACTTCATGTTTCACATACAAATGTGACACATGAAAGCAGCACAGATCAAATTCATGGGGCAAATATAAATGTGGGAGTACAGGGTTTGACAGATGGTCATTACAACTAAAATCTGAGAAACAACTTAATGATTGAAACTGTATGTACAAAGTTTATTCCAGGGCCAGATCATTTAGACTGAAAAAGATAAATAAAACACAAATCTGAACCATAGACTGTATATATAGATGGATATAACTTGTCACTGTGCTGCAATTGCATTCTGTTCCCCAGCGGACTTCTTTCTTTTATTAAGTCACGTTTAGATGAATATTGCGATGTAAAATTCACAAAATATAACATCCACAGGTGTCATAGAATATAACGGGGGTCGGCAACCCGCGTCTCCGGAGCCTCATGCACAGGCTGCCGCATGCCGCATGTTTTATACTGTGGATACGCGTGGATTGGTAAAATAAATTAATTAGTAATACTAAAGTATTTCATTGAAGTGTATTTTATTTGTGTTAGTTCTTTTTTTTTTAAATTGCAGTTCTAAATTGGAAGATTATTGTGATCTTGAAATATTAAAATAAAGAGAGGTGGGCCATCAGGGCCTTCCCTGTTGGCCTAAACATGCTCAGAAAAGTGAATTTATTTTATTTACATCCATCCATTTTCTTCCGCTTTATCCAGGGCCGGGTCGCGGAGGCAGCAGTTTCAGCAGGGAGGCCCAGACTTCCCTCTCCACACACACTTCCTCCAGCTCTTCTGGGAGGATCCCGAGGCGTTCCCAGGCCAGCCGAGAGACATAGTCCCTCCAGCGTATTTTCATAAATATGTAAATAAAAAATATTCTCTTTTCTCTGTATGTAATATTATATGCACTTAGTTGAGTGGCTTGCAATGTTGTTTATTGTGGTAGAGTTTATATCCAATTATATTTCAGCAAGCTTGTGTTGTCAGGCAAATTTCATTATCCTGGGGCCTTCAGAATAAACAGAGCAGGCCCCATCCACTGTAAGTAGACACAAACACAGTCAGTTTCAATAGCCAATCAGATCTCGATTCTGCATTTCAGGGCTAGCTCAAAGGTCCTACGCAAACTGGACATTTAAGTGTCCTGTGATTGGATAATAAGCACTGCTACATCGTAAAAGGTGGCAATTTGCAGAACGTCAAACTGAACCCGGAGATCCAACAGCTATTGCTATATTTTTAACCCATAATGGCTGAAGGAGAAGAGCTTGATCTGGTTGCAGATATACTTTCCCGCTAGTCCGCGCTAGTCCCCAGCAAGGAGAAGGGTTTGGCCGTCCTTTCCAGAGGAACAACTATAAATGGTACCCGTGGCTCACAGGTTGAGACACGCGGCAAATTGTACTGTTGAGAGCGCCTGTTGCTTGCAACTGATCGATTTGGTGTTGTCATAACCAGCGTGGCGTAAGGACCAAAGGTGCAGACTCACGATGTTTAACAATGTCTTTATTCAGACACGTGATAACAAAGGTAAGAGTTCAAAAGCTTAGTTCAAAGTCTAGTAAATCATAAGTCGTAATCCATAGGAGCTGGGGAGCGTAGGTGCGGGTCCGTGAACGTGGAGAGACAGGGGTGCACGACGAGACAGGGAGACACAAGACCATACCAGAACAGAGGTGCAGAGGCTGGGGAGATCCGGAGCTGGTTCTCGGGCGGATTCCTGGAGCAGAGCAGAAAGGTTCCAATAAAACACGGCAGGTGGTGTTGATTGAGTTGATGGAAAGCAGGTGCGCGCAGGAGGAGTCAGGACTCCGCCCAGCTCCGGAGACAGGCAGGTGAGGGAGGAGGGAGACGAGGGTGCAGGGACAGCAAGACAGGGATCATGACAGTACCCCCCCCTAAGGGACACCTCCCGGTGGACCCCCAGGTTTATCCGGGTGAGCGCGGTGGAAGTCCCTCACCAGGTCCGGGTCCAGGATGCGGGCCCTGGGCACCCACGCTCTTCGGGTCCATATCCCTCCCAGTTGACCAGGTACTGGAGCCCCCTACCCCTCCGGCGGCTCATTGATGTCCGCCGGACGGAGAAGGCTGGGTGACCGCCGACAAGTCGGGCGGGAGGAGGGGGACTGGAAGGAGGGCACAGGTCGCTGGTGCGGACCGGCTTGATCTGGGAGACGTGGAATGTGGGGTGAATGCGGAGAGATGGGGGGAGCTGGATTTGTACAGTGGAGTCGTTGATGATTCTGTTGATTTTAAATGGACCGAGGAATCATGGCGAGAGTTTACGTGAGTCGGTCTTAAGCAGAATATTTCTTGCGGACAACCAAACCGACTGCCCGGGCGCATACTTGGGAGTTGGGATGCGCCGGCGGTCGGCCACCTTCTTGGTGCGGGCCCCAGCTTTAAGGAGCGCCGCCCGAGTCCTCCTCCAGACCCGGCGACAGCGCTGGAGGTGGTGCTGGACAGACGGCACCGCCAGGTCCCTCTCCTCAGAGGGGAAGAGTGGTGGCTGGTACCCCAGCGAAGCCTGAAATGGGGAAACTCCCACTGCGGAACTCACCAGTGAGTTGTGGGAGTATTCTATCCACGGAAGGTAGGTACTCCAGGCGGACGGGTTGGCGGAGACCACACATCTAAGAGCCCTCTCCAGGTCCTGGTTGGTGCGCTCGGTCTGTCCGTTAGACTCGGGATGGAACCCTGAGGTGAGGCTCACCGAAGCCCCCAGCCCCTCACAAAAAGAGCGCCAGACCTGGGAGGTGAACTGGGTCCCTCTGTCGGACACAATGTCTTGGGGAATGCCGTGGAGGCAAAACACATGGTTAGTGAGGTGGTCAGCTGTCTCCTTGGCTGTCGGGAGTTTGGGCAGAGCGATGAAATGAGCTGCCTTGGAAAAACGGTCTACAATGGTGAAAATGACAATGTTACCCTGGGAAGGAGGAAGGCCGGTCACAAAGTCCACCGCCACGTGAGACCACGGTCGCCTCGGAACCGGGAGCGGGTGCAGCAGACCAGACGGTGGCGAGTGGGACGACTTCCCCCGGGCACACACTTCACAGGCAGCGATGTAGGCCTTGGTATCTTTGTCCATGGTTGGCCACCAGAAATGTCGTTTAAGCAGTGAGAGGGTGCGGGAAGCTCCGGGGTGGCAGGAAAAACGGGATCCGTGAGTCCATTGCAGTACCTGGGAGCGAACAGAATCAGGAACAAATAGTGTGCTGGGGGGAGTGTTACCTGGGTCAGGGCTATCGCGCTGGGCCCCCCGCACCAAGTCCTCAATCTCCCAGCAGAGGGCGGCAACCACACGGGACGAGGGGAGAATAGTCTCCAGAGTGGCACTAGCTTCCTCTTGAGCAAACTGGCGGGAGAGGGCATCTGGCTTCACATTCAGGGTCCCCGGGCAGTAAGTGAGAACAAAGTTAAAACGGCTAAAAAACAAGGACCAGCGAGCCTGGCGAGAGTTAAGACGTTTGGCAGATTGAATGTACGAAAGGTTTTTATGGTCAGTCCATACCAGAAACGGCAGTTCCGCCCCCTCCAGCCAGTGCCGCCACTCCCCCACGTCGTAGTTGACCTCCGCTGGGGACAACCGCCGGGAGAAGAGGGCACAGGGAAACAGTCGGTCGTGGGGGAAGCATCCACTTCCACTACGAACTGCCGAGAGGGGTCAGGCTGGTGTAAGATAGGGGCAGAGGTAAACATAGTCTTAAGTCTATCAAAGGCAGACTGAGTCTCTTGAGACCAAATGAAAGTCTGGGCCGGGGATGTGAGTTTCGTGAGGGGAGAGATAACTCGGCTAAAGTCTCTAATAAACCTTCTGTAAAAGTTTGCAAACCCTATGAATCTTTGGAGCTGTTTGCGATTGGTAGGGGTAGGCCAGTCCCTCACGGCCTTAACCTTCTCTGGGTTCGCCTTTACCTGGCCCCGCCCTACTATGAACCCCAGGAAACTGACCTGGTCGGCATGAAACTCACACTTCTCAGCCTTAACAAATAGCCTGTTCTCTAACAGTCGCTGTAACACCTGGCGGACGTGCTGTCTATGCTCCTCCAAAGACCTGGAAAAGATCAGGATATCGTCCAGGTATACAAACACAAACTGATTAAGAAAATCACGGAGAACATCATTAATGAGGGCTTGGAACACTGCTGGGGCATTAGTAAGTCCGAAGGGCATAACCAAATACTCAAAATGTCCAATGGGTGTCTTAAAAGCCGTTTTCCACTCATCCCCCTCCCTCACCCGCACCAATTGATAAGCATTACGTAAATCCAACTTAGAAAATATAGTGGCGCCATGGAGAGGGGTAAACGCAGAGTCAATAAGGGGCAGTGGATATTTATTCTTAACAGTTATCTCATTAAGACCTCTATAGTCTATGCAGGGGCGAAGGGTCTTGTCCTTCTTGGCCAAGAAGAAAAACCCCACCCCCACAGGAGAGGAGGAAGGGCGGATAATACCTGAGTCTCGAATATACCGCTCCATGTCTCTCTCTCAGGCTGGGACAGATTGTAAATGCGGCTAGTGGGTAAGGGAGCCCCGGGCAACAGGTCAATAGCGCAGTCGTAGGGGCGGTGAGGAGGCAGAGAGAGGGCCCGGTCCTTGCTGAAGACGTCCCGCAGGTCGTGATATTTCTCCGGAACTAAGGACAGGTCGAGGGCCTTCGGGACAGGATCGCTGGACGGGGAGGCCCCCTCAGCAGGAGACCGGGCGGACCGCAAGCACCCCGCATGGCAGGCGGAGCTCCACCCCACAATCCTGCCCCGGGCCCAGTCGATGACCGAATTGTGGACCCAAAGCCAGGGGTAGCCCAGCACCACCGGCGAAGAAGGGGTGGCGACGATGTAGAACCTGCGGGTCTCGTGGTGGTTCCCAGACAAAAGCAAAGTAATAGGTTCCGTGACATGAGTAACTCGGGCTAACAGCAAGCCATTGAGGGCGCGAGCAGTGAGGGGGCGATCCAGAGGCTCCAGACTGATGCCCCACTGCTCCGCCAACTGGCGATCAATAAAGTCCTCCTCAGCCCCGGAGTCCACCAAAGCCTGAACAGACAAGGTCCTTGAGCGGAGACAGAGAGTGGCCGGGAGCTGAAGTCTGTTGCAATTAGCTGGGATCTGCGACTGACCCACCAGTACTCCCAGGGCTACTGGTGGGCCCTTCCTTTTGGCCGGGCTGGGCAGGAGGTGACGAAATGCCCCCTCAGTCCACAGTAGAAGCACTCCCCTGCTGCGCGGCGTCGCATGTGCTCCGCGACCGTGAGACGCGCCGGGGGGGCGGACCGCGGTCCGAACGGGGGAGTGACGAGCCTGCCGCCGACGCTCCTGTAGCCGATTGTCTATGCAGTTAGCCAGTGTAATCAAAGCCCTGAGGTCGGAGGGCTCGTCCCGTGAGGCTAACTCGTCCTTCATAGCGTCACTTAGTCCTCTGGAGAATACCGCTTTAAGCGCGCTGTCTGACCAGTCCAATTCGGCTGCTAGTGTCCAAAATTCGATGGTGAACTCCGCCACTGACCTGGAGCCCTGCGTTATGCCTAGCAGGCGGGAGGCAGCATCCGCATGATTGTGGGGATGACTAAAAACCAGCTTGAATTCATTTAAAAAAGTCTCAAAGTCCGTGCTGTCTAAAGCGGAGCTGGCAAACCTAGCCTCCGCCCATTGGAGTGCCCTGCCCCGGAGCAACCCACAGACGTAGCGTGTCTTGGCCGCGTCGGTGGGGAAACGGGCTGGGCGTGGCGTAAACACGGAGAGGCACTGGAACAGGAAGCCTTGGCAGAGGTCCGGCTGCCCCGCATACGGTTCCGGATCGGTGCTCCTAGACTCCGGAGGATGGGGCGGAGTAGCGGGTCCAGCGGCGACTGTGGTAGGAGACAGGTGCGCGAGCAGCGTAGTAACCTGATTGCCGAGCTGAGACACCTGCTGCGCCAGGGACTGGTCCCGACCCCTCTTATCCAGGGCAGGTGGTGTTGATTGCGTTGATGGAAAGCAGGTGCGCGCGGGAGGAGTCAGGACTCCGCCCAGCTCCGGAGACAGGCAGGTGAGGGAGGAGGGAGACGAGGGTGCAGGGAGAGCAAGACAGGGATCATGACAGGTGTGTGGTGCTACGTTAGGTTTGCTAACATAGGTTGTTTTGCCAAGGCAGCAACGAAACATCAGAGCACGGCTGGGCACTTACAAGCTTACAACGTTTCAAAACCTTTGGACACACTCGAGTGGACCTGCAGCTCTACAGGCACACAGGGAGATGGAGGTCCACAATGAAAAAGTGAAAAAAAAAAGTATATAAATATTGAAAACACTGATGGATTCTGTCATGTTTTGGACAAACAGGAACTTTCATTCAGGGAGCACAATGAAACGGCCCAGTCCTTAAATAGAGGTAACTATGTGGAGCTTCTTTCTTTTATTGTTGAACATAACACAGACTTGCATTACCACCTGTCCACTAACAGGGTGTTTACTAGAGCATCAGGAAAAATACAGAACAGCCTCATTTATGCTAGTGCTGAAGTGATGGGAGACGAGATCAAAATGGAGATCAAAAGAGCCCTTTTTGTCGCAGTGGTGGTTGATGAAACCACGGACGTGGGTAACATGGCACAGTTCACTCATCCTGCGCTATTTTACAGGCACAGGTGTCAAGAAGCGTTTCATCAAATTTGAAGATGTAACCAGTGGCAGGTGAACTGATTACCTTATTTTCCATTTCTTCGAGGAATATGGATGTTCTCTAGACAAAGTTGTGGCACACTGTTACAACGGAGCAGTGGCAATGGCATCCGGATTAAATAGGGTGCAGGCTAAAGTTAAAGAAAAGGCACCTATTATTCACCTTATTCACCTTATTCATTCACTGTTATGCACATTGTCTTAATTTACTGACTCAAGGAGCCTCAATGCTTAAAGAGTGCAAGGTTTGTTTTGCCAATATGAATAGCCTCACTGCATTCTTCTCCAGATCCCCGAAGCGCACTCAACTACTGGATGACATATGCAAGCGGCGTCTTCCTCACGTGCCAATGTGATGGCAATATACATCAAGATTGGTGAATGCAGTTAGTGAGAAGAGACTGGCGTTAAAGGAGCTGTTTGGAGCACCATGATGAGTATGACCAGGACACTGTGCTTTCTGCCAATGGATTTAATGCACGTCTACATGATTTTGTGTTTTGTTTTTTGCTCAACATATTCAATAGGATTTTTAGGCATGCTGATGTGCTTTTTGGAATACTGCAGACAAAGTTATTGGATGTGCAATTTTGCATGGCAAGGGTGGATGAGTTTTGTGACACAGTTGAGCGAGCAAGGGGCAAATTCAGTGAAATATACAAAGAAACAGAGTGCATCTCAGGTGGTCCAATCATGTGCAGAGGCCAGGGAGCATTCTTTCCCAGACACGGAATCGATTTCAGGACCACGAAAGGTTGATGTTTCTGTCCCTTCTTGACCCTCAGCACTTTCAGACATACAGGAAAAAGTTTCCACAAACAGCCTTCTCCAGCTTAACACAGAGCCACAGATCACTATTTGATCTTCCTTTACTTAAAACAGAACTGACCGTAATGTATGCCATGGCTGATTTTCAAGGGAGAAGTCCTGCTGATCTTCATGATTTTCTTCAGAGCAAAAATCTGAGTGAAAATATGGGACAACTTTACGCACTATCCTGTTTAGCTATTACTATCCCTGTGTTCACTGTGCCTGTCGAGCGGTCATTCTCAGCTTTAAAGCGTATCAAAACTTATGTCAGAAACACGACTGGATAGAAGTGACTTTCAGCATTGGCCTCCATGTCCATTGAAAAGGACTTGCTGATGGAACTGAAATGCACAGATAAACTGTACAAGAGAGCCACAGAAGTGTTCTTGAGAAAAGAAAGGAGGATGGATTTTATTTTCAAATAAGAAAACATGCTGTGGAGGAGATCTGTGTTGGTGAGTACAAGCATTTTATTTTTAATTTATTCTTGCCATTTTATTTTATTAGTATTAAATCAGTGCTAATGTAATAAAATGACAAAAATACAAAATTTACCAGATAAATCTGATCATCTGCAATTTATAATGTTAACGTGGCACACTGAAGTCACCTTAGTTAAAACCGCACTAACTGAGGTGACATTTTCAGTTATTTGCTGTTGTATTGTCTATTCTCAAAAAATGCAAATGATCTGTTTATTTTATTTCTAAAGAATAGCTTATTTTGTTATTGTCTGGTTGATGTCTTACATTAAATGGCGACATTGTGCAGTTTATTGAACAGACTTGTTTAAGCTCACATAGCATAATTTTGGTGGCATTTTGTTTGGCATCTTTAAATCGCATTTTTTTTTATTTTTTATGACAGTATCTGTGAACTTAGTTTCCTACTCTTAATTTTAGGAGCATTTAAAACCAATAAGCATGCATTGCATTCACAATTCAGTGTTGCTTGACTAGCCTATATTGAGGTAATATTGTAATGTGTAAGTGGGATGTCACTGAAGGCCCAAGGGTGAAATGCACAGTCCGCCACTGAAAATAAAATTATATATAATAATATTTTATTATTTTTTATTTCTCAAAATAAGCGTCACATTCGCAGATGCCATTATACCTGCCCAAACGCCATTCATTTATCAAGATACCAGCCATCCCCGACACCTACAGAAAGATAAAGAAATTTGCATTTGGAGCCCTGTTGATCTTCGGATCCACATACGTGGAGCCACTATTCTCCACCATGAACTACAGTGGCTTGTAAAAGTATTCATCCCCCAGGAACTTTTTCAAATATTGTCACGTGACAACCACAAATTTAAATACATTTTCTTAGCATTTTATTTGAATGAGCAACACAAAATTGCACACAAGTGTGAATTGGAAGGAAATATTTTATTATTATATATTATATTATTAGTCGTGCACTACACAAATCTGGTCTTTATTTAAGAGTGGCAAGAACTCTTGCCTTCCATAAGAAGTCTCGTTTACTGTTCACTAGAAGTCATTTGGAGGACACATGTGGCAGAAGGTGCTTTGGTCTGATGAGACCAAAATCAAACTTTTTGGCCTAAAAGCAAAACTACATGTGGAGGAAAACTAACACTGCACATCACTCTGAACACACCATCCCCACAGTCAAACACAGTGGTGGCAGCATCATGCTGTGGGGGTGCTGTTCTTCAGCTGGAACAGGGAAGCTGGTCAGAGTTGATGGGAAGATGGATGGAGCAAACACAGGGCAATCAAAGAAAACCTGTTGGAGTCTGCTAAAAACTTGAGACTGAAGCGGATGTTCACCTTCCAGCAGGACAACAATCCTAAACATAAAGTCAAGGTGGCAATGGAATAGTAGTTTAAACCAAAACATATTCATGTGTTAGACTGGCCCAGTCAAAGGACCTAAATCCAATTGAGAATCTGTGGCAAGATCTGAAAACTGCAGATCAGAAATGGTCTCCATCAAATTTGACAGAGCTTGAACTGTTTTTCCAGGAAGAATGGGGAAAAAATTCTGTCTGTAGGTGTGCAAAGCTGGTGGAGACATACCCCAATATCAGCCACTTCATACCCCAAAAGAACTGTAAATGCAGCAAAAGGCGGTTCCGCAAAGTATTGACTTACGGGGGCTGAATACTTTTGCATATATATATATATATATATATATATATATATATATATATATATATATATATATATATATATATATAATTTTAGATGACAAAAAGTATTTGCGGCTCCCAGGTCCAAATGGCTTTTTGGATGTTAAAGGCTGCCGACCTCTGGATTATAGACTTTGTTGCTGTATCTAGTTGCAACTGAACACACTGAACTTTACAAGGCCTACATCTGTCACATAAATGAGACAGGAAAAACTGCATATGTCGGCAGTTCCAGTAAGCAATTCATGACTTCCTTATCATTTAGGGCAGCCTATATTGCTCAGTATGGGTGAGGCACATGCTTTAATGTAGTGTCTGTATGTACAAGCCACAATGATCTTTTCCCTGGTTCTTTAAAACAGTTTCATCCTAACAGTCTTAGTTTGGTCCTGTTTTAGTCTTGGTTTAGTCCCAGTTCAGTCACAATTTTCATGTGGGGTTTTCAATGAATTGGCACCTCCTGTGAATAGATGCACTGACTAAGAAAATAAAACTGGAGGCCAAAGTATTTACGTTACAGTGAGCGTGTACTGTGACAGGGGCAGATCAGAGCAATGACATCTTGAATGCAGAAGCATAAATAAATAAATCACAGAAACATGCACAAATCACTCTAAATACAGTTTTGAGTGGGTATTATAACAATTATATAACAATATATAACAATTATAATATAACAATTATAACATGGTTATGCTCTGATGCCACGCCTTCTGTCTTGTGCAGGTACACCAACAATGGAATGTTGGGATCATTTTTCTGCTCGGGGGGGAATTATATATATATATATATATAATTCCCCCCCGAGCAGAAAAATGATCTCAACATTCTTCTGCTCGGGGGGGGAATTTATATATATATATAAAATCTTCATTTTAGATGTCAAAAAGTATTTGCGGCTCCTAGTGTTTCCTTTTCCGTGGAAATCAGGTCCAAATGGGTTTTTGGATGTTAAAGGCTGCCGACCCCTGGATTATAACCATGCAGTAGACAAAAGCACAATATGTCTGTTTTAACATAATTTATGAGCATGACTGAATTTGTTGCTGTATCTAATTGCAACTGAACACAGTGAAAAAAGAAAAAAACTGCATACTCTGGCAGTTCCAGTAAGCCATTTACATGGCTTCCTTATCATTTAGGCAGCCTATATTGCTCAGTATGGGTGAGACACATGCTTTAATGTAGTGTCTGTATGTATAAGCACAATGATGTTTTCCCTGGTTCTTTAAAACAGTTTCGTCCTAACAGTCTCAGTTTGGTCCTGTCTTAGTCTTTGTTTAGTCCCAGTTCAGTCACAATTTTCATGTGGGGTTTTCAATGAATGCACTCTTACAGAAGACATATTGTGTTTTTGTCTGCTATATAGTTATTATTTATGACACCCATGAATCATTATGTTATAATTTGGACATTTTAAACCTCAATATTGATCTAAAACTACATAACTCACACAATTCTGCTTTATGATACATCACATCAAAGCGCTGCATGCTGTCGGCACATCCTGTAAGTAGCTGCACCGACTAAGAAAATAAAATTGGAGGACAAAGTAATTACGCCGCAGTGGGCGTGTACCAGTGACAGTGGCAGATCAGACTAATGGCGTCTTGAATGCAGGAGAATATATAAATAAATTACACAAACATGCACAAATCACTCTAAATACAGCTTTGAGTGGGTAAATGTGAAGGCGAACAATTATAACATGGTTATGCTCTGATGCCACGCCTTCTGTCTTGTGCAGGTACACCAACAATGGAATGTTGGGATCATTTTTCTGCTCAGGGCTAAATGAAGTGGAGTCTAAGTTCTATCAAAGTGAAAGATACAATTTATAATAATGTGCTCATAAGTAAAATCATTTTGTAGATGTGTGTTTTTCATGATGGCACACTTGGCCTTGACATCTTAATGCTTTGTTACATGTGAAACTGTTATATAAAGTTGCTGTATAAGTGTTTGTGAAGGGCCATTGTTCTGATCTGCACTGGCTCTGGCCTTGGCTTGTACTGACTGTGGGGGTTGTAGCAGGAGTAGTCGTTGGTGAAGGCTCATAGTGCCATGAGTAATGACGCGCTCCCTTTTACTACTTGCTTTCGGTCAAAAACACGGCACGTCTCCTGCAGCGTATAGACATTAACCAGAGCTTATGCATGTTCTCAGACTACCTCCAGCCATCCACCAAGCGGAGAGAAGTAGCAATTTGGCAAAGGAACATGATCAGTTTTTATACTTGTCACTGTTTTATCCCACTATTGTTTCATTTTACTAGGTGTATATGGAGCTATAACCACTGTTCCCTCTAAACTGCGTGCGTTCGCAATTGTGCACTGCTGACACGGTCTCCGCGCACAGAAAATCTGTGCTGCGCACAAAAAAATCGAACCGGAGTTGAAAATAAAATAAACACACAACAATTCATTCTGCGCTATTTTTCATTGTGAGTCGTGAGTGTGACCGGTGACAGCTGCTCCAGCCAATTATGTGATTCACAGACCTATTTGAACAGCTTATCAACGTCATTGACAGGCGTCCTCATGTGCCGCTACCAGTGTTTTAGCTGACGTGGCCGACGTGGAGTGAAAACTCGCTAATGATTCTAAGTGCTGTTTAACCCCTTAACATTCCGACAGCCCGCCCTCGGGCAAAGATCCGCGCGTAAAATTACGCGCGCGTAATTGCGTAATTTACGCACTGTTTTGCAGCAGTTTTGCGTTTTAAACATGAGGAAACGGACAAAACAAAGGAAGTACGCGACCGAGGACACTGTGGATGTTTGTACAAGTTAAACTAGAGGCATCTCGGACCCGGAGCGGTTGGAACCGAGTGAAGATCTCATGGTGGACTCAGGAGTAGAGGACCTTATGTTTTGATGGACTGGATGCTGTTCCTGATCGGTAAGCGTGGTTTATTCTGCTATTAACTTAATTGTGGGTCAAATGTATATTATTTGTAATTACTAGCATTAGCTAATGCCAATCTGCACCACCACCAATCATTCACGCACACACCACTTGGGTGAAGTGTCTTGCCTAAGGACACAATGACAGAAGTTGGTCCGAGCGGGACTCATCCTCCAACCTCTGTCACAGAATGACTGTCACACTGTCACATGTACAGTGCATTTTTAGTTTCCAGTGTGTGTCTGTTCACTGTTTGCAGTATGTAGTTTGTAAATATATTTATTTTGCCCCATACCACTTGTTTTGAATATATTTTATATACAAATACACATTATATATTGTGTTTTGATATGATATGTAAATGTACAGTAATAGAGCAGCTGGGTGTGCAAATATAGATGTGTGTATTGGTCATTGAATACTGTCACTAGTTTATGAGTTGTAAAAATCAAATGATCGTGTCATATACT
This sequence comes from Periophthalmus magnuspinnatus, assembly GCF_009829125.3. Lineage (NCBI taxonomy): Eukaryota > Metazoa > Chordata > Actinopteri > Gobiiformes > Gobiidae > Periophthalmus > Periophthalmus magnuspinnatus. The sequence continues at coordinate 11,922,955 of NC_047128.1, read as the reverse complement.
GAAAAAGAGTTACCAGACTGTCTCCCAGACAATCTCACTCAGTGCACAGCAAAAGCTTCACACAATGGCTTTTACTCATTTTACTCAAGTCAGAGCTTTATAATAAAAATGTTAAGTGTGTTTTCAACATTGGAGTTTACAGTTGTCTTTGTTTGGTTGGAAGCTCATGTTTTACCATAGTTAAAATTAAATATTTATACTTCCAATAGCATTAACATACTACGCAGATCATGAGCAAGATTTTTGTCATTTTCATTGTATAAGTGGCTAAAGCACTTAATTAAAAGTCTTATAACACAAATGTAAATGTGGTAATTTGGATGATATTTATTGTGTGAACTTTGATGTGGAATAGCACTGGACACTTTACCTGCCTTTACTAAATTGCCAATTGCTTGTCTTAAGTGTTTTAGGGGTGCCACCCTTGTTAAATAAATTAGCTAAACTTATTTCCAGCCTCTCTCCAGTTTATTCTGGTACCTGCACTTATTGAATACTACAGAATTGGCGTTGTTGGCAGGATTGGGCTGTTCTTTCTTGGCCCTTGAGTCTTAGTGGGATAAATACAGTGACAGGTTGATGGCGCAGAGGGACTACAGTACTACAGTGTCACATCCCATCTCTGGTCCACGGTAGAACATGGAGGACCTGCAGGCCCTTATGGAGCAACTAAAACAGCTTAAAGCATCTATCTAATGAACAGTTGAAAGCGCAAGTATAAGCTCAACAAGCTCAACTACAAGCTCAACAATCCCAAAGTAGTGAGTCTGACCCAAGGCCTGGACCGTCTAGTGCAAACATGACTTTTGCTGGTAACTTGCTTAATGAAACTGCAAATATATGTTATGTGTATGTGCCTAAAGAGCGCAAGTGTCCAAAGTTTACAGGTAAACTGAGTGTTGACTTGTTAACTGTTGAACAATGGGTTGATGAGGTACGTAGATGCCTGGAGGTTAGACACATGCCCATCTCTGAACAAGTACTATTCATCAGTGACCACCTACATGGCAGTGCAAAAGCAGAGGTGAAATTTTACCCAGATTCTAACCGGGATACACCAGATATTTTCTATTTTGATGGAAAACTATAGTTGTACACAGTTGTATGTGGCTGCCCAGCTCCAATTGCTCCAGCGTACACAGAGGGAGGGTGAAACCCTTTGTGATTATTCTCACGCCCTAAAATCTTTAATGGATGTAGCTTTATGCAAAACTCCTGGTGGTATCCCTAATCATGATAGAATCTTGCGTGACCAGTTTATCAAATACATTTTAGATGATACTTTCCACAGAGAGTTAAAGCAACATGTGCTTGAAAATCTAACTATGTGTCATGATCCGCACTGTCCGCTCCTGGTTTTCCTCCCGTCCTGCTCCTTCCCTCCCTCACCGGCCAGATCTGGGCTGGGCTCCTGGCTCCTCCTGTGCGCACCTGCAGCCCATCAGCGCAATCACCACACCTGCTGTGCATAAGAGGAGCTGGGAGAAGAGACTCAGCGCGAGATCATTGTCGTGTTCACTTCATCCCTGTCGTGTCACTTGATTCCTGTGTTCCTGTGATCCTGTCATGCCTGCGTTCCTGTCGTGCCTGTCGGTTCCTGTTGGTTCCTGTGTTCCTGTGTTCGTGTGTTCCTGCTCACCTGCTCACCTCTGGATCACCTTCTGTTCGTACTTTGTCCCTTGTCTACAATAAATACTGTAATTCTGCCCTGAGTCTGCATCCCTTGGTCCGCTACACACACCCGTTATGACAGAACGATCTCGCCAACCATGGACCAAGCAGACTCGGGGTTCATCGGACAATACAACCAGCCCACCCTGCTTACCTGTCTGTCTCCGGTTCACGGGCCTGTTCCTCATTTGCTGTCCTGTACCAACCGGTCCACTCCCAACCTGTCCTCTCCTCGCCTGGACCGTTGTAGCTCCGCTGGACACCGTTTCCCGTCCAGGGACCTCCTCATGTCATCTGAACCTTGCCTGGACCGCGGTAGCTCCGCTGGACACCGTTTCCCGTCCAGGGACCTCCTCGTGTCATCTGAACCTCGCCTGGACCATTGTAGCTCCGCTGGACACCATTTTTCCGTCCAGGGACCTCCTCGTGTCATCTGCTCCTCGTCAGGACAGTCGCAGCTCCGCTGGACATCATTCTCCGTCCAGGGACCTCTTCGTGTCCTCTGCCCCCTCGGGGGGACCCTCGCAGCTCCGCTGGACACAGCTTTCCGTCCAGGGACCTCGTTGTGTCGTCCGCCTGTTTTCTGGACCATTGTTGCCCCACTGGACAGTCTACCGGCCCGCACCAGTGACATTTTTGCCCTCCGTCCGGCTCCCCTTCACCCACCCGTATCAATTTTTGGGTCACCAGGAGGTGGCCCTTGGGGGGGGGGGTTCCTGTTGGTTCCTGTGTTCCTGCTCACCTGCTCACCTCCGGATCACCTTCTGTTCGTACTTTGTCCCTTGTCTACAATAAATACTGTAATTCTGCCCCGAGTCTGCATCCCTTGGTCCGCTACACACACCTGTTACAACACTATGTTTTTTATTGATCTCCATGCAATTGCCATTATGTGGGCTGAAGCCCATAGAGCAAGCAGTAAGAATCGGACTTGTGCATTCTCTTGTGACTCCCAGCAGTTTGAAGTGGTTGAGGCTATGGTAAATTTGGTGACAACAAAGCCTATTGATGAGATACAATAATGCAACATTTAACTGTGCAGGTCCCTCAAGCTAATAGTAATGACGTATCTCAGAGTTCCCTAAAACGCCCTCGCATCCAGGCTGATAATAAAATGATCTGTCATCGCTGCAACAGATCAGGTCATATTGCACAGTTTTGTAGAATAAATCTAAACACCGGCAATTATCGCATACTGTCTAGCTCCAAAGTTGCTTCATACCAGTCAAGTAGTGGGGGGAGGGCCCAGACCTTCAGCTGTTGGAAATCTAGGCCCCTCTTGTGCGGAGAGCCAGGTGTCAGAAAAGGGGTTTGTGTGCTCAAATGAAGATTATAGTTGACTTGTTGGAGGATGTCCAGTGGTAGGAGTCAGCATGGGGGGAATAACAGTCCCCTGCCTCCTAGATACTGAATCTATGGTAACCACAATACGGGAGAGCTTCTTTGATAAGGTTTTCAAACCACAAGGGGTTGGGCCAGGGGTCGGCAACCCGCAGCTCCGGAGCCGCATGCGGCTCTTTCATCCTTTCATCCTTATACTCTGTGTGGCTTGGGTAAAGAAATTTACAGTATTTAATTTAAGTATATTTTATTTGCGTTAGTTCTTTTTTAATGTAGTTTAAATTGGAAGATTATTGTGATCTTGAAATATTAAAATACAATTATATTTTCTTTTTCTTTGCTCAAAATAAGAGTCACACTCACGGAACAATGTTAAAAACAACACTGCTCACGCCTCACAGGCACAGCTCACAGTCCTGCGTAAAGACACAGCCCTGATTTTCAGACGCTGTGCGCACAGGGGTCAGGAGCAGGAGGATCTTCTCCGACGTAACCTTCGCCCATCCCTCATGACGCACTAATAAGCTTGTCCGTAGATATATAATGAAGATCCTGATAGGAAATCGCCACAGAAATCTATTTGATGTGGTGGCAAGTATATTATATCTGTGCTAGATCTGCTCTTGTCCTCCGCGATAACGTATCACGTATGACACATCAGACATGTTGCCCAAAAGTAGAGCCACAAGCGAGTGAAAATGAGCCAAAACAAAAGTCTTTGGAGAGCTTTTTAACAAAGGGGAAAAGGCCAACTGAGGAGCCAGAAGAGGAGCCGAAGACCTCCAAGAAAAAGAAAGCTAAATTTAACGTCAGGAGTCCTACTTAAAATATGGGTTTGTTGCTACAGGACCCTCTCTTACTCTAGTCGAGTAATATGCAGGAAAAGCAAATGAGGCAATGAAACCTTCAAAACTGCTTTGACACAATAAGACTAAGCACCTGGGCTTAAAAGATAAGTGTAACCGGTTCATATATATGTATAATTAATGTATAATTACACAAAATGCTGCTTTTGTTTGTCACAGTTTTGTCTATACCTGGTGTTTTGATTTTATGTGCAGCCTTGGTCCTCCAGCCGCTTCTTCTTTGTTTTTCTTTCTTCTTCGTGTGTCCCTCGCCTTGCTCCTGGTATAAATTCAGGGTTTGACTCCCGCCTCTTCCCTTTGCAAACCCGTATTGGGAAGAGGTCAGTCATTCATTGTAATCCCAAGTGTCCTCTTTTAATTGTCTTTATCTTTGTATACATCTGTGGTTATATTTTATTTGTATTTAAGTTAATATTGATCTCCTGTGTCGTTTCGTTGTTTTTGTTTGTTCATGTGACCAAGTGCGGGAAGATGTTGATATTCTCTATTGTCTTTTGTTGTATAGTGTGGGCTGGACCGATGTGTAGCGGCACGTGTTCATAAAGTTTTATACTTTTTATTGAACAGGTATGTTGTTGTTAGCCCTTTGCAAACCCGTATTGGGAAGAGTGTGGGCTGGACCGATGTGTAGTCCAAAGTTTTATACTTTTTATTAAACAGATTAAAGGCGATTCAAAAGTTCCCGCGGTGTCTTGTGGCTCCATAGCACCCTTACAACACAACGCAGAAGTCCACCGGTCACATAAGCCTTTAGAGTTTTTTGAAAGAAACTGCGGCGCAGACTAGACATAATCACACTGCGGGTGTCATTGTCTCTCATCACTCCTTGATGGGACCACCTCATCACAAAGAAACAAGTGCTGGGCTCTCACTGATGCAGTGTATTTTTTAACTTATTTTTGCCATATTTATCTGCCACGTGTAGAAGGCCGGTCCATGAAAATAAAACCTATATTATTCCGGTCTGTGGTGCAAAAATGGTTGGGGATCCCTGTCATAAGCACACTATAGTTGTTTACACTAAGCCTAAAGGTAAAAAAAAAACAAAAACAATTTATACAGCGTTATCTTCATTTTAGATGTCAAAAAATATTTGCGGCTCCCAGTTTTTTATTTTCCGTGGAAACTGGGTCCAAATGGCTCTTTGCATGTTAACTGTCCTTCTGTTAATCAGTCTACGTGGTGTAACTGTAGATATAGCTCCATCAAAGGTCCTCAGCATGATATTATTTTTATCATGACAGCAAAGGCCCTGTGTGTCCTAGCTCTTGTTGATAACAGCTCTGGGGGAAGGCAGGGAAGTGCAAGCAGGGGGGAGTTTGGGTGAGGGACCAGGTGAGAGCCGAGGAGGTGGAGCTGGGGGGAGTTTGGGTGAGGGACCAGGTGAGAGCCGAGGAGGTGGAGCTGGGGGGAGTTTGGGTGAGGGACCAGGTGAGGGCCAAGGAGGTGGAGCAGGGGGGAGTTTTGGTGAAAGACGAGGGGGGGATAGGTGGATACGTGGAAGAGTTCAGCAGAGTCAGCCAGAACTCTTGATCGCACTGTTTTAGGTGTGAGGGGAGCCATTTTAATGCCTGATCTGATGAGACTTTGTAGATGGTTGGGAAGGCCCATGGGTGAAGATGGGGAGGAAAAGGAGAGTGAGAAGTCCCTAGAGGGTGTAGATGTAGCAAAGGGGACCCAGGGCTGGTCTGGGCAGGGGAGGTGTGGGGGGTGCTGCTGGGACTGAAACCTCTGCTGGGGCTGTCACAGACAGGTTCAAGGCCTGTGACGTAGGCCCTGGGGGAAGTGACGCTGGAGATGCATCCTTCACTTGGGAAGGTGGTGGTGCTGCTGACTTGTTCTCTGGGGGAGGTGGTGGTGCTGCTGAATCTCTTGCTGGGGGAGATGGTTGTGCTGCTGATGGTGGTCTCAGTCTCTGGTTGGCCCTGCAGGAATGCTTCTCTCATTCCCTTTTTCTCTCACTGGGCCAGGACCCTGTCCAGGCCGGTGCCTCAGAGGGTGGAGGAGGTTATCCGTCAGCACTCTCACTCCACCCCTGCTCAGGTGCGGGCCATTTCCCTTGAACAGGTCCTTTCATTTCCAGAATAGATCAAAGTTCTCAATGTAGTGCAGTCCTCTGGCTACACAGTCGTTGAACAGCCATGGGTTCAGCTGAAACAGCCGGGTAAATTTGTTCATCTTCCTTCTGTCTCAGAGGTCCACTGATGAAATCAAGCTCCTCGAATACTTTAATGAAATACGTTTTCAAGATTTCAGTCTGATTCATTCTGGTGTCAACTGCTCCCACGTGCACAATCAGCTGTTTAGCTCCTTGGTATGTTTACAAAACTTTTGGCAGGAGTTTTGTAATCTCATAAACAGTGTGACTGGGATAAGGGCAAGTTTGGATTCCTCTGTGGCTCACATCTTTGTCTGATAGCACTGTCTCCTAGCAGCAGTGTATTTCTGACCTTGATGTTCGGCACAGATCACATGTCTGCCGTCGCTCTTTTGCCAACTTTATTGCTGTTGTTTTGTGACAAAAATCAATTTTCTGTTTGTATGTTAAGCTGCATTTTGTGTGATGTAACTATATTAGCATTGTCTTTTATCACTTGTTGCGTTGGCTTGGCATTCTTGTCTTTACAAAGTTTTGGAATAGACACCATATCGCTCAGGTCCAAGTTGAAAGTAACAGTTTTTTCACCCTCTTCTCTGAAAGTAACTGTGGGCTGCTTACCACTGGAGGTCACAGGGAACGTCCGGTAAGTCCTTTTTCAGATTCTAAAACAAATATCGGTGCTTGTAGCTCATTCATTTGTTGTTGATTATTCCGACAGCGTTCGCAGAAAGAATTCCTTTGGTTCGTCAGAAATTTGGTTAAAAAAATTAAAAATTGTTTAAAAATCTTGGATTACTTAAAAGAAAATCATAACTAGACAAATCTTCCAGCACTGGAAGAGGTAAAATGATTAAAAAGAAAGTAAACAAGGAAGCAGCAGGAGCAAGCAACGTTTGCGTCTGCACTCTTCAGAAGCAGAAAGCAATAGGCTATGCATTATTTAGTGCTGCTGGATTATGACACTGTAGTTTAGTTCCCATACAGCTGCTCACCTTTAAAGCTTTCCTCTGGTCCACAGTGGGATGTGCTCAGGAATTGACCCAAAGGACAGGAGCTCTTATAGTGCATGATCTCTATGCATTGAGAACTTAAAGGGACTATCAGGAGATTGAGGGTCTCCTGAAGCAGGTCAGACACCACAACACAAAATTATAATCATATTTATTTGAGTCATACTTGTACACAGTTTTTACTGAGATGCTCTGAATGCACATATCCAGGATTCCACTTCATATGCAGTGGCGGAATATATAGTAAAAGTACAAAAGTACTGTAATGAAGTAACAATTTTAGGCATCTGCACTTTAAAGTGGATACTTTTTACTTTTACTTCACTACATGCTTCGAGACTGAAAAATATTTTTTTTATTATAGTTTGAAACCTGCTGAAAAGTCTGAGGGGCTTATTTTGATAAAACTAAACTAAAATATACAAATAAAAACAGGTAGGAAAAAAATATAAATTCAATTTTTTCTGTTGAAGAAAATTCAACATAAATCTTTATCAAAATCACTACATTTGAAGCCTCAAAAACTGTGCAAAAAACTTTTATTTTTTACTTTAAACGGGTACTTTAACACTTAAGTAGATTTTTTCATGTGATACTCTACTTTTACTTGAGTATTTTTTTGCTCTGGTATCTATAGTTTTACTTAAGTAACAAAATTGAGTACTTCTTCCACCACTGTTCATACCTACCACTTCATAAATGTAAACAAGTATTGGTTCTCAATGATTTACCAGGTTAAGTAACAAAGAAAAATAGACCAAATACATGAAATTAGTAGATGTGTCACACTATCCAAATCTCACAATACTGTGACTGTAGTCAACTCACAATACGATATACATTTTATACAGTAAAAATGATAATTTTCCCTAAGAAATAATTGTGTAGTGAAAACGAGGATGTCATCAATAATTGGGAGTGTAGCCTTATTTGCTTTAAGATTTAGAGTTGAGGCATGTTCATAGACCTGTTTTTTAAATAGGTCCCCAAATAGCAATGCAAAAATCAATAATTCTTTTTCAAGGAAATCAGTGTCTGTGAATAAGTGAATTCAAAGTTTCTATATAATCATATGTATAAAAGGTTTAGTCTCTTTAAACATCTAAAGTGGACGATTTATGTAATTTAGGATTTACTGTGACCTGCAACGAAATGAATATGATGGTAGAAATAAGAAGGTCAGATTACATCAACTGTTTCTACAGCCAGCTCCACCTGAACAACTTCAGAGATCCAACCTGTGACTTTTCCATACAGTCCAACAGGACTCACATCGTGTCCGACATGGCTCTGTACACATGTGGAACCAATATTGAGGTGCACTAACTGCACTGGCACTATTTTACCTTATGATATCAAGGGATAAGTTAGATGGTCAAAACAGGTTGTCCCAGCTCCATTGAAGGATGGGTCAAATTCAGAGGACATGTTTCCCTATGGGGCCAATAAAGTGTGCCTTAACCTTAGTGGATCTAAACACCTAAACTCCACCCACAGCCAAAATTCAAACAGAGCAGGTGAACTGGGCAGTGCCTGCCTTAGGGCAGTACAGTGTGATGTCACATACCACTTGAAATTTCAGTGTTGATGGTGAGGAGGGGTACAGGGGAGAGCTGAGGGAGTTGATAGTGTTGTGGCAGCAGTGGAATCGGAGAGGAGGTTGGTTGTATGGTATTGAAACTAACCTGACAGAAGTCAATAAGCCTGTCAAAAGCAGCCCATGAATTTTCTGCCCTGCCAGAGAAATGTATACCACTTCAGAAAAATGCTACATTTGTGTGTATAAAAAATTCAGTCACATGAGCAAGCACTTGAGATTTTAATATGAATCTTATGATAAGCTAGCTAGGCCTTTTTTTAATATATATAATCATAATATCTTGGAGAAAATTCCCTGTTGAAACAGGTAGGCATGGGAACATTGAAATTTGGTGTCACGATTATCATGGCCAAAATATTTGCGATTAATGATTAGATCACTATAATTATTAAAGTTGCTGAAGTTTATAAATGTTCTGATATGAATTATTATAATGTTAATATTATGAACGGGTTCCATATTTAGACAACTGTTTTAGTAGTGTGTTATAAGTGACAACAACAAGACAGTGGCATTTGTGTCTGTATACATTATAACCAGATATTCTATGTTCTTAAGAAGACTGAATTGAGTTGAATAATGATCAAGAAAAGATCACCAGGGAGCAGTAGGTTTGTTCTGCTTATTCTCTTGAGATAAGGCAGATAATCTCTGTTGGTGATTCTCACGATTATACAAAATGTTTGGTCCTTGTTAATATTGTGATTGCTAGGTAACATACCTCTACATATGTCATATCTGCTGCCTATGTAGAAGCAGGACATAAATTTATAAACTTCACCAAATTTACAAAACTACAAGATTTTTAGTCAAATCTTAAATGTAATGATGTTAACTATGTTTTATAGAAATTAGTCTAAAATCATGCATGGCACGGAAGGTTCCCCTCCTTAAAGCAGCACATGTCTAGGCCCGTCTTAAGATTGCCAGTGACCATTTGGATGATCCAGAGGAGTCATGTGAGAAAGTCATGTTGTCAGATGAGACCAAAATAAAATATTAGAATATAGAATATTTGGTCTTAACTCCACTCGCCGTGTTTGGAGGAAGAAGAATGATGAGTACCATCCAAAGAACACCATCCCTACTGTGAAGCATGGGGGTGGTAGCGTCATGCCCTGGGGGTGTTTTTCTGCACATGGGACAGGACAGCACTGTATTAAGGAGAGGATGATGGGGGGCATGTTTTGCAAGATTTTGGGGAACAACCTCCTTCCCTCAGTTAGAGCACTGAAGATGGGTCGTGGCTTGGTCTTCCAACATGACAATGATCCAAAGCACACAGCCAGGATAACCAAAGAGTGGCTCCGTAAGAAGCATATCAAGGTTCTGGAGTGGCCTAGCCAGTCTCCAGACCTAAACCCAATAGAAAATCTTTGGAGGGAGCTCAAACTCCGTGTTTCTCAGTGACGGCCCAGAAACCTGACTGATCTAGAGAAGATCTGTGTGGAGGAGTGGGCCAAAATCTCTCCTGCAGTGTGTGCAAACCTGGTGAACAACTACAGGAAACGTTTGACCTCTGTAACTGCAAACAAAGGCTACTGTACCAAATATTAACATTGATTTTCTCAGGTGTTAAAAACTAAATACTTATTTGCAGCAGTAACATACAAATAAATTATTTTAAAAAATCAGTGTTGTCATGATACTAAAATTTCAAACTTGATTTCAATACTAAGGAATTTTATTTATTTAGACAGTAGAATGTGATTTTCAGCATTTAATGGTAGTACTTTCTTTTATATTCCAATGTGGCCTTATATCTGTGTAATCCCTCAGTGGTCCAGGTAAGTTCCATAGTGGTCCATGGGTGTATACTACTCTATGTGGTCTTATATTTGTTCTGATACAGCTCAAGATCATTCTATTCTATTCAGCTATTCAGAAAAAGTTCAGTTCTGTCCTGTGAATGTGTCTTTTTTATTATTGATACCTGCTCAAATGAGTAGCTAGTTTCTGTACTAGTTTTAGTATCAATTGGTATCAATACTTTTGATTACCCTATTTGCATATAATTGTACCCAATTATATCAAACAAGCTCAAAGTCTCAATTAAAGTTGGTTACTATTTTGTTACTATGTGGTGTATAACTGTAATAACTATAGTGATTTGTAAATATTTTAGTAAGAGAGAAGGGTTTGAAAAAAAGTGCATTCTAAACAGGCAAACCATTCTTACATAAATCTAACAAGAGATTCAGCATAAATGAAACTAAACTACATTTTATGCTACCACCGTTCTGAATAAGCAAAAAAAAAGAAAAAGACATGTAAAAAAGAGGATGTAAAAAAAATAAAAATGCTTGTGCATGTGTGTAATTATCTACTATTAGTTACATTTTAAATATTACACTTAATACCAGGAACTTACCAAGTACAGTATGTGTTTGTTTGGCTGTTTTTAAGGAACAGTCCACAGATGGACAGTGATGGAAAATGTGTGACTGAAAAGGGGAAAATTAGTAACAGAATACTGAATACCCAAATTAAAATGTATTTTCTCAGGTATTACGTTACATGGCCCAATCAGAGTACTGTATTCTTAATACTTAGAATACTTTCACATTGAGTTGCATTATATTATAGTGTTAAAACATGAAATTTCATCACAAACAGCTTCATTTTTTTTGCACTGTTCTGCATTTGTTTATGTCCAATTAGAGAAGAAAAATCGCACATGGACACACTTATTCTCACTAATACTGTGCAGTTCAAAACAAAATTACATGAAGTACAGTCATGTATTCCTTTAATTTTAGGAAAGTAACTGTATTCTGAATACCATCAAATGAAAAAAGTAACTGTACCGAAATACAGTTACTCAAAATGAGTATTCTAAATGTGTATTTTCAGTACATGCATTTAGTTACTTCCCAACTCTGCACATGGATAAAGAAAATACATGTGCAGGCTATTTTAAAAACTTGTCTGTGGTTTACGCTAAAAGTGATCTTATTTCCATCATTCCATCAGACCAGTTTAGCAGTTCTACATTTTTTGGTATACTACATTCCAGAAGAGTGACAGGTATCAATAATGCTGAGGAAGAAGCAGCGACAGAGGAGCAACAGTGAGCTGTGAGCATCATGTTGTCCACTACCACTGGTGTCCTGCAGTTGCTGTGGCTCTCACTGGCCTCAGCAAGTCACTTCTACGGAGGGGTGGTGACCTTCTCTGCCACAACAGGCAGCAATGGGAGCATTGAGGTAAGACTTATTGTTTTAATTTATACTTCAGTACAGAACAAATCCTTTCTTGGGTGATCCTAAACTATACTTGTCAGACCATTATAACAATAATAGTACATGCATGAGTCTTAAAAAGTTCACTTTTCAATATTCGAAGTTGCATAGATTTTGGTGCAGTTCATTTAACTGTAAATCATACAAGGGCTGGATTTACTAAGCATTTGCAAAATATTCAGTGAACATAAAATGGAGGGAAAAATGCACAAAAGTTGCAATATAGTTACTTAACTGACAACTTCTGTCAAGACTGACTGCACTGCCTCCTGGGGAACCCAAGTCCTTGAATATCGAGGTAACTGAATATTTCCATTCTCTTTGGCAGGTACAACTTCGCAACAAGGCGACATTCAGTTCATGCCAGTACCAGTACGGGAGCTGTTACGGCAACTGGTACAGCTGTGGCTACAACAACCAAATTGATGTGGGTGTAATTGACAGAGGAACCAATGGCGTGATGACTGCATCCTCATGGTGTCAAACAGAAACTGTTGTCAGTAAGAGGCTAACAAGTGACAGACCTTTCCGAACATTGTAGGTTAATATTCATGACATATTTGTGCAGATATTTGTGTATCTATGTCTATGAAATGAACAATAGTATTTTTAAAGGTGTTTCACTAGTGAATATACTTGACTTTGCAGGGAAAGCAGCTGTTGTTGGATCAAACTTGACACACCTTCTGTATACCCATCGTGGAAAGTTCTGACTTCAGTGGATTTGGGCATAAGATCTGACACTAACAAGCCAAACAACTCTCCTGATATCGCCATCCTCCCTTTTCTACGGTAAGTGCAAAACATACTGCACATGCATTTTGCTAACAAGCCTCCACAGGTGCACTAGGTAACTTTTCTGGTGGAGGGTCTTCCATCTACTTGTCTCAACATGTTATTGCTTTGGCTGAAACACTTCGCAGTAAGCCATTAAAGTTATTTATCTTGCATTTTCAATTATATGGTTTACTGCTCAAAGATATGTTGAAAGGCGTCATGCCTCGTGGCAACACTTCCTTGTCTTCATGGAGCCAGATGTTCAATGCTATGAAACATTCTTTAGCATGTCGCCCAGAATCCTCAGCAACTTCTACAGCTGCATCATTGAGCCCATCCAGACCAGCTGCACCACTGTGTGGTATGGCGGTACCATGTGAAGGACCACAAACGCCTGCAGAGAGACTGCCACAAAGAGCACCAGGACTCCTCAACCCTCTCTGCAGAACATCTAGCATCGCCGAGTCCACAGGAGATCATCAAAGACCCACCCATCCCCAACATGGACTTTTCACTTTACTACTTTCAGGCCGGAGGTATAGAAGTGTGAAATGCAGGACTACCAGACTTAAGAACTCTTTCTTTACAGCCATCAGACTCTTGGACTGCTGAGAAATGGCCCCCGTCCTAGACATCGACTTATACTTTGCAGTTTAATAATTTGCACTATTTCTGACCGACTGTTAAATTAACCTATCAAAATACAGTTGCAAATGTAACTGCTCAAATGTTTACACTTCCTGTGTGCACACTATATAAATCATCTTTGCACACCGTTTTTACTACTGACATTTGCACAAAAAAGTAATGTTGCACATTATCTGTGAATATGTACATAGCATATAGCCTATATTTTTCATAATCTATATTCTGTAAAGATTATATTTCTGTTTGATTATATTTTATATGCTTCTCTTTATCTTATTATTTATCTATTATATAACTATTTTTTTATATACTCTTGGCATCCAGTGTGGGCAGCAAAGGAAGAATTTCATTGCATTTTACTGTGCATATGACAATGAAAGCTTTCAGTCTTTGAATTCAAGGCAAAGCAATACATAGTGCACCTTTAATGAAAGAACATTATAAAATGATTTTTCTTAAAGTCTTTGTAATTAGATTAGATATATTTCTGCTCCTTTGTCTACTTAGAAATTCAAATTGGACTAATAGGCATGAAGACACCTAAATAGACCATATATAATAATTAAACACTCCTTTTGTCTCAAAGAGTCCCTCAGAACTGCAAACGGTCCTACAAACCTATGGCCTTTGACCCTGATGGAGATATTGTTCGATGCCGATATGGAAACCGACATGCTTCTGAGTGTGTTGACTGTAGAAGACAAGTGGGATTCCATGTAGATGAGGTTCGTAAAATACATTTGTTTTTAGATCTATTAAGTTTTGTATTTCCTCATTTGGAATTGTAGCCACCTTTTCTTAGATCCTAAGGCAGAGGATATTGGATATTTGTAACATGTAGCAAAGCAAGAACATGCAAGGTGTTTCCCAATGCAAATACATTGATAAATTAATTATCAATGTAGTAAATTTCAGTTAAATAAACACAGCAAAAAAACTTTGAACAAGGTTTACCCTTACCTATTTTAATATAATTTGGTCACGTTCGGCGGGCTGGATTAATAAGCCCAAAGGGCCGTGTGTGGCCCCCAGGCTGCAGTTTGCCCTAGTCTGTCCTAAGGGGAGGTACATAAAAGGGTCAATTCACAGATAAATACAACACAAAATAAATACATATTACATGATCTGTGGGGTACACTTTGTCTGCAAATTGTGCTATACAAATCAACTTGCCTTGCCTACATATTGCCTAGAATTGTTCTTAAGTTTTTAGTTTAAATAAACACCCACAAAATGAAAGAAAAGTTGGTGCATTTGATTTCCCTAAAAAAATTGATACCTAAATCAGAACAAGCTTTACTACCATTATCATTGAACATAATTTCACAAAGTGTTTTGGCGATTTGGCATATTAAAGACTTAATAAAAATCCATTCATATATTGGGGGAAAGTTGTATTGAGACTGAACCTTGCATGTTTTTTTCTTAGGCTACATGCACACTGCTCTATTTGGCCTCTGGAAACCAAGGAGTCCATGGGTTTGAATTGGTGGTGGAGGACCATCCACGGCACAATGTTGCACTCTACTACTCTGACGGATCCACTTCTTACAGACATGGAAGGACTGCACGAAGAAAGAGAATGGCGACGACTACTGCTGCTACTACTACAACTGCAGCCCCAACTACTACAACTTATCCCCCCACTATCACACAATGGTCTACAACTACTACTCCACCCACTACTACAACTCCTCACCCCATTGCCGCATGGTGGCCCTGGTGGTATATCACCACACCACAGCCTACAACTACTACTCCATCCACTACTACAACTCCTCCCACCACCACATGGTGGCCCTGGTGGTATACCACCACACCATGGCCTACAACTACTACTCCATCCACTACTACAACTCCTCCCACCACCACATGGTGGCCCTGGTGGTATACCACCCCACCATGGCCTACAACTACTACTTCACCTACTAGTACAACTTATCCCCCCACTACCACACAATGGTCTACAACTACTACTTCACCCACTACTACAACTACAACTCTTCCTCCCACCACCACATGGTGACCCTGGTGGTATACCACCACACCATGGCCTACAACTACTACTCCACCTACTACCAACCAATGGTCTACAACAGGGGTGGCGAACAAGTTAGGTACAAAGAGTCAAAATTTTCAACCGTAAGACTCAAAGAGCCACACGACGCACTGACCTGCCAAGACAGACACACACACACAATTACAACCATATTATTTCCCTTAAAACACTCCTCTCCTTACAAAATAACAGCAAGCATTGTACTTGTGTTCATTTCAAGATAAGTGTCCACCCTCAACACACACATCAAATGCAGCTTAGCCAGAGTTAACACAGCACCTACTCCAGAGGTCAGATACCCCCCCACGTACACACATAAACACACACACAGGCATCTCTTCCTCTCTCTCTTTCTCTCGCTCTATC
This sequence comes from Periophthalmus magnuspinnatus, assembly GCF_009829125.3. Classification (NCBI taxonomy): domain Eukaryota; kingdom Metazoa; phylum Chordata; class Actinopteri; order Gobiiformes; family Gobiidae; genus Periophthalmus; species Periophthalmus magnuspinnatus. Next base: position 11,907,274 of record NC_047128.1, on the reverse strand, counting down.
GAACACACACACACACACCCCAACCTACACACACATTTGCTCTTTATCTTCATCTCTGTCTCTCTCTGACACACACAACTACTGAACACACTTCAGAAACACAGGGCCTGTATAATATAAACTGATGGAATATTTTTAGTTTATTTTTTAAATTATTTTAAGCTATTTATATATTATCTTGTTTTATTGCATGTACCATTTTCCTTCTGTTCTTTAACTGTGCGGTGCAATACTGGAATTTCCCCACTGTGGGACTAATAAAGGCTTATCTTATTTTATTAAAATATTAACACAAGCATAAGTCAGGTGTTATTTCCAAACCACATCACAGATTTTCTTACCTTGCTGGAGTGATGGGATGATAATCTCAGTGGGATTTTTTATTATCTGGAGCCAAGGTTTCAATTACATCCACAAAACACTGTTTTAAAAACTCTCCTTCGTTGTACGTTTTTTTTTTTTTTTTTGCATGGGCAATCTTCCACGCCACTTTATAGGATGCAAGTGTCACAGTTTCTCCATGCTTGTTCAATTACTGAAACATTTGAGACTGTCTTTTTACTTGGCTTTTCAAGGTGCTCAGTTTGTGCTTGCGTAGTTCAGAACCTTTGGGGAATTCCTTGTCCATTAGCCTGGAGAGCGCTAAAATGACGCTGAAGATTTGAAGCCTTGAAATGTGATATTGTAGTATTGCAGATTAAACAGAGTGATTTGCCATTCCGTTCAATAAAAAAGTAAGCATCTTCCAGAAATGTGCTGTGTTCATCCTCATATTTTCGTTTAGTTTTGCATTTTGCCATTTTGACTCGAGGGTAACAGTCTGCACGCGCATGAAATGTTTACTTATTTTCGCGGCATTAGACGTAACCCGCGTAAAAAAAAGAAAAAAAGAAAAGTGAAACATGAGACAATGCAAAGAGCCGCAGTATATAGAAAAAAATATTGGCAGAGAGCCGCATGCGGCTCGAGAGCCGCGTGTTCGCCACCCCTGGTCTACAGCTACTACTCCACCCACTACTACAACTCCACCTCCCACCACCACATGGTGGCCCTGGTGGTATACCACCACACCACAGCCTAACACTACTACTGCCACCACTACTACAGCTCCTCCCACCAGTACCCCAGGGTGGTGGTGGGATACCACCACTACAAGTCCACCCACTTATCCACCATGGAATGTTTCATTCAGTGTGCTGCAATTGCAATTTGTTTTCCGAGGTCAGTATCAGTTTAGATCGATTGTTGTGCCCTAATCATGATCTAATATATTAAAAGGTGCTGTACCTGATTTTCGCTGTCATAAAAATATGAAAATCAGAACTAGTTCATTTTAAACAGTTTGCAGTTGTACAGACTTAATTCCTCATTAACTTATTCAATCAGAGCATCCTAATTATTAATCGGCATGAGTTTATAACCGATTTACAGAAAACAAAAGACACAAGACAAATTTAGCCTTTGCCCTGAGCCTTTAATACAGAAATCCAACACACTAATGTTATGGTTTTATTACAGTGGACCCACATGTTCCTACGTGCACTGAAGGATATTACACTGGGTTACAAAAAAAAACATTTTTGAAAGTTGTCTGTGTTTTTTCAACTGAATTAGGACCATTTAGCGCCGCTGAATCCAAAAATGATATCCATTTTTCTCAGTCAGGTCAGGTTTTTATGCTAATTTGATTTGGAAAAATCCGATCTTCTGACTAAATTGATTACAATTTTGTGACATTATCAGTTGATTTTCTTTAATATTTCTCATCCCAAAAAAAATAAAAAATAAAATAAAAGATAAAAAATAGTTTTCTAACAGAATGTATTAATTAAATGTTACGTTATGTTAATTGATAAAGGTAAGTACATGTAAATTGGAACGTTACGTTATCATTGTGCAAAATTCAGGACATGAACTTCTGTTTCTATGAACCCCTGATGGAATCTCTCCACCTGCTCATCACTCAGTGATCCCAGATTCTCAGGAAACCTGAACATTTAGCTCCTTTTGGGAAGAAGGATGTGGAGCATCATCATTAAAACCACACTGGAGGAATCTTTGTCACTGATGTCAGGAACTTCTACAATGACAGGTACTGGAATTTCATCACAGTGAGCTACAGGACCACGTGCTGATTCACGGTCAGGATACTTGAGGCTGCTTTGGTTCTTTCTGTTGATCCCAGTCACATCAATAGCCCAGAAGTAGCTATTGATGTCGGCTCCCTCCAAACCATGGGAATTCCAAACTTCAGACAACTCTTCTTGCCTTTAGTCCACTGATGCAGATACTCGGTGCATGACTTGCATGCCATGTGTGGCGCCCAAGCTTCATCTTGGTCACCAAGTTTAATACCAAAATAAGCATGGTAAGCACGCTTTATGAAACTTGTGACTTGATTCCTGTTAGGAACATTGGTGTATTCATCGCAGATGTAGCAGAATATGTCAGGCTTATTTTTGCAAGATCTTCTAGTTGAAGCCATTTCATTCACTTGTAATATATATTAAAAAAAAAATAATTAGTCATAAGTTGGCACATGCAAAATCTTAAGAATTTGTTTATAGCGAGAAATATAACAGAATTTTGCATCATATGACGTGAAAATACTCATACATGTAAACAAAATCATCCAAAAACAAATATGTAGCTTAGTTCAGAACGTTGACCTGATTGAGCAAAACCAATGTGATTTTTGGATTCAGCACATCAAAATTATCCTAAATCAGCTAAAAAATCTTAGACAATAAATTTAGTGTTGACCAGTGTTATCTACCAAAGTATGTTTTCCCAACACCCAGAGATGGAGAGGTCATTCTGGTACAGACTGGAAGAGAAGTAGAAATAAGAGTGAAGGCAATGGCTCTTTATTCACAGTAAATAAACCAGAAATGCAAAATTTATAAAAACAAAACCTGATATATTAACATTGTTTTGTTTTTAACCAAAACAGAGCTGATAGGATCATAATGACCGGACCACTGAATGTCACCAAGCACAAAACCACTGCAGATGAGCTCACCATCAGATGGACTCCGATTGCTGAAAACCTCAGACAATATTTTCCTATCTGCTTTGCTGTTGAATTTAAAAATGGGTAAGAGACGTTTTGTTTACAAAGACTTTTACTCTTTTTAGTTAAATTTGTTTTGTTTTATGTAATCAGATCTTCCGTTTACCAAACTGAGATGAGATGTGTGCTGGTGAACATTACAAAAGAACAAGGTATGTGATTCCAAATCTTCCGAAAAATTTTCAAATCCTTATAGTTTAAAATTGAGCTGGATGAGGGGGCAGAAATCTATGGTGGCATTTTCTCTGTGACTATAGATTGCAGATGTGTTGACATGGTTTAAGGTAAATATCTCTAACTGGGCCTATCCACATGAAACAAAAACTAGCATAAAGTTTAATGTCTTCTCTGTCAAAAAGTTATTCCACCCCAAAGACATGATTGTTGTCAGTTGAAAGGACTTTAAAGCTACTTTCTGTAATCAGACTGGCCATCAAGTCATGCTGCATTCTCACATCACACCACTAGATGCCATCTACATTACTGCAGTCTGATAGTGTGCCAGCTTTGGTCTGACAGATGAAGGTCTGAGAGCACAGGTGAGCCCTGGATAAAGGCAGTGGGAGGGACAGACAGGATTCACATCTGCCATATACTGGTAACAAAAATATCAAATAGACATATATGTGGCAATCGAGGGGTTAATAATTTGGGATAGTACTGACAAATATAAGTGTTGCAACAACACCACCTCAAATCTAGTTTGGGGACTAGACCTTAAGTATAAAGGCACACAGGTAAGCATATCAAGGTGAAAGAGTCAGGTTCCATTTAATTTACATATTAATTTTTAATTTCACTGACAATGACTACAATATATATAAAATCTGCGTTCATGCGTACACTTATTCAATTCATTAAAAGTTTACCGAGCCCAAACCCACCACCTGTCCAACCATGTACAGGGCGAAATCCAGCTTGACGCACAGAGCTCAGGTGCACCAGTTCAAACTCAGCCCAGAACAGCACCACTAAAAGAAGGCGACCTCACAGTGGACCAATTTAAACTGTAAATTGAGCCAGGCAAAACAAGGCAAAGCAAAAGGGCAAAAATAAAAGGCAAAAGGCAAAACAAAAGGTGAGACAAGTCCAAGCAAAACAGGACAAAGCAAAGGTGGGACAAGGTGAAAGCAAAGCAGCAGAGGCGGCGTGCCCTGTGCCGCTGCTGACCACTGATGACACCTAAAATGAATGGGGAATTAGCATTAGTCCTACAACTCAATATAACTGAACCCAGCTAAGGAGGGACACATACCGCTGATTGAGTAAGGTGAGCACACAATCCCAGGGTTGATGGCTGGGAGTCCACTTTACGCAGCTCACTTTCTGGAGTTTGAAATGATGAGACACAAGATGACTCATGTCGTCCTTGGCACAATGCCAACTACACAACCAAACTAATAGTTAGAGGACTCATGGTTGGAGTTGAAATTACATTTGGGATGTGTTTACCTTTTTTATCGATGAAATTGCACCACTGTGCGTAATGGACCTGGTACAGCGAGTACAGTTGAGCAGCGGGACTATAAGGGACAGATGCGTAAGAATTTGGACATTTTATGATTGAAGAGGTCCCACGAGCTGTTTGTGGAGTCCTGTCACTGCAGATGAGGGCATACAGCGACGTGCACTTGGCCCAAGGTGCAATATTATGGCCAAGCAGGGGAACTGCAATGAGGAAGCAATGAGAAAGGGAGCGCTTATATAGTCCACCAGAACGCACCGCGGGAAACCAAGTAAGCGCACCTGCAGCACAGGCCTCAACAGCTGTCTTACCACATATAGATGGTAGCTTTAAACTATAAGATTAATATGGCAAGTGTGTAGAGGCAGTCTTTGATATAAAGTGATAAGGTTAAATATTATTAGGTTATATAGGCCCTTGCCGTCCCTCTGAAATAATAACATATTAAATTCTTAAACACAACCTATGGAGCAGCAATTCCCATTTAAACACATGGCTATTTTGTTGTTTATTCTCTAAATTTAGTGAATACAGTGGTCACCTGTCTGGAGTCGAGGTGGAGAAGGCCACATTACCTGAACTTCATTATGAAAATCTGCATCTCCCAGTAACATAGTCTGCAGCCTCCAAACCCACTCCAACAGCACTCACTTGGTCGCTAAAGTGCCCCTCAACACCTGTGGCACCCAGATCGAGGTAAAACTAAAAAGAAAAATGTGAAAGATTTATTAAAGCATTTATAGATCTGTATGAGTTTAACAAGCAAGAACCATTCAATCTTGTTTTTTAAATTCAGAATAGATAAAACCAGTCTCTTAAGTATCTTTGCTTCTACATGCATATAACTGCATACTCAACATTTACTTCATATCATTTTGTTTTATTTAATACATAACATGGTTTTATTGATTTGATGAGCAAACTATCAATGAAATTTCAATCATCTTCTATTCAGATTCATTGCTTACAGCAGACAATTCAACTGTTCAATTTAGCAAAAAATGCACATGTCAGCTATTTATAATATAAGAAAATCAAACAATTTACTATTTGATGATTTCAATACAGTTGTCCCTCACTGTAACGCGGTTCACCTTTTGCGGGCTTGCTGTTTTGAGGATTTTTTTAGTTCAATTTTGAAAGCTTTTTTTACAGCGTATGAACGCGCATTGTGTTCTGTGTCCTGATTGGCTAAAGGACTGTAGACCATTGTCAATCAATCTCCTCCGTGCCGTGTCAGTTGTACAGTACAGAATGCGTTCAGCTTACCAAATTTACATAAATGTTTGATCGCTAGCAGTGTGACTTTGAAGTGCTCTATGTTTGCAAGTTTTCTCCCCGACAAAAAACGTCAACGAAACGTTCTGCACCGACAAAGGCGCCTACAAACGTTTGAACTTTGAGAATGTTTAAACAAGAGACAAATGTGAGAAAATGTTAATGGCTGTGTGAGAAAAGTGTCTGGTGAGGGGTTTTACAGCCTTAAAACATATATAATAATTGTAAAAAATAAAGCTGAGTACTTTGTGGATTTTGCCCATTGCAGGTTATTTTTAGAATGTAAACCCTGCGATAAAGAGGGATCACTGTAGTTGAGTTCTCAAACTTTCTGAGGTCAGGGTCCACTTATCTGTATTAAAATATTCCAAGGACCCCTCCACGATGGCATCATAACGAAATTTAAGATTTCAAACCATGTTTCAAACCTTGTTTGTCTTAGTCCTTGTTTTGTTAATAGTATTCAAGTCATTTTCAATGTTGACAACTTTTGGGGAACCCCCAACATTTGTGCCTGGACCCCACTTTGAGAACCACTGCAATAGTTAATTACATTACTGCCTTTGCAGGAGGATGCTGATAATCTGTTTTTCAAGAATGAAATTACCACAGTGGACAATATCTCTGCCCTCACCACCAGAAAACACCAGTTAGAAATGAAGTTCTTCTCCTAGTACCTCAAAAGAGGAAACGTGACATTCACCTTCAGCGCTCACAGAGACAAGGTGACCGTGTGGGACAAGGGCCTTGGAAAGTTCACCTACGGGTTTGAGTTCTTCCCAGATCAGAGGTTTGTCTCCAGGATAGACCCCTGGCTCTACCCACTCGAGTATGACGTGGGTGATCGCATCTTCATGGAGATCGAAGCCACAACTACAGTCAACAACACAGAGCTGTTTGAGGAGTCCTGCAGAGCTGCGCCCTATGACAACACCAACTACCCCCACCCCTGCACCCTCATTGAGAATGGGTGAGTAGATTCTTTTAATGAAATTATAGATATTATGAACTGTAATGGTCAAAGGTATGGAATTAGATACTAATTGATACTAAAACTAGTATCAACACTAGATGTTAATTTGAGCAAATATCGATATTGAAAAATAAATCTCAAAAATTGAAATTCTTCTTGAGTTTTATCAGAACTAGAGTAAGATAAAAATAAAATACTATTATTTTGTGTAGAAATTTACAATTGCCTATTGTCTAAAAAATAACTTAAAAATCAAATGATCACTTGGGTATCAAAACCGGTATGGAGTATCGAGTCTATTCTTAAATATCGAAATGGAGTTTGAAATTATTGAAATATTATGACCAAAATGAATAAAGGGCTGCCAATATGTTATATAGTTTGTGCAGTTGCTTGGCATTTTTGTGTAACCACTTCAACTTTTGTCGGTGCTTTTAAACAGCTGCAACTTAGACCCAACACTGATTGTTCATCCGAGAAGTCACAACAGACAATTCAAATACAGCGTTGAGGCCTTCAAGTTCATTGGCCTTCACGACCAGGTATTCAGCTGAATGAATTGACTTCAATTTTCAATTTTCATTTATTTTTGTAACGCCCAAAATCACAACAACAGTTGTCTCGAAGGGCGTTCATGTTTTGGTTGATGGGGGAAACCGGAGTACCCGGAGGAAACCCATCCAGACACGGGGAGAAACATGAAAAACTCCACACAGAAAGGCCTGGTGACCCGGGGATCGAACCAACCTTCTTGCTGTGAGACATGAGTGATGGCACTCAGTCACCGTGCCGCCAAGACACAAAAAACAAAACAACAGGAAGAATCAGACACAACAAGAAAAATCAGACACAACAGGAAAAATCAGACACAACAGGAAAAATCAGACAACATAAGAAATCGGCCAGGAGACCAGACGAGGAGGAGGAGAGCCGGGCGAGGAGGAGGAGAGCCAGGCAAGGAGGAGGTCCAACTGTCATCGGGGCATCTGAAAGAGATACACTCCACAGGGGGAGTGGGACAGGGGACAACATGTGAATAGCATTGCTGATGAGAAAATAGGGCAAAGTAGAGGATAGTGCTCAGGTTGCCATACTTCCCCCAGCTAGTTACTCCTACTGCAGCTTATCTTATCCCGGGTTTTAATAACCCTAACTCCCTCACTAAGTAACCTGGTCATACGCTATACCGAAGAGGAAGGTTTTAAGCCTGGTCTTAAATACAGAGACTGTGGGGGCCTGTTTAACATCAGCAGGGAGTTGATTCCATAGCACAGGAGCTTGGTAACTGAATGCTCTCCCTCCCACTGTACTTTTGGACACTCTAGGAACCACTAATAGTCCTGCATTCTGAGAGCGAAGTGCTCTGTTTGGCTGGTACGGGACAATAGCATCTTGCAGATAGGATGGGGCCATACCGTTTAGGGCTTTGTATGTCAGGAGGAGGACTTTGAATTTGATTCTAAGCTCGACAGGAAGCCAGTGCAGATATTTTAGTACAGGACTGATGTGGTCTCTTCTTTTAGTTCCTGTTAGGACTCTGGCCGCTGCATTTTGGACCAACTGGAGGCTCCTTATAGTACTTTTGGGGCAGGCGGCAAGCAGGGAATTACAGTAATCAAGTCTGGAAGTAACAAATGCATGGATGAGTTTTTCAGCATCGTTTTTAGGTAAAATATTTCTAATTTTAGTTATATTTCGCAGGTGAAAGTATGCGGTTTTACAAGCTAGGTTTATATGGGCTGTGAATGAGAGATTGGTGATGTCACTTCACAGTGACATCACCTTTGAGGAAGGCAGCATGTCTATAACAGAATGTTACCATGGTGACACAATGCATACATTAGACATTTAGCATAAGCAGTCTCCAGTTTTTTAGATTGATTTAAGACTCAAGAAAAAAACACTAAATAGATTTACACAATGCATTTTCAGGAGCTTGTGATCACTATGAGCATTCATGGTTCCGTTTAGGTGTTTAATTTTCAACAAGAAGGTGAGAGTGAATAACTGAAAAAAAAAAAAAATAAAATTGGAGAATGCTAGATATCTTTAATGTTATTTGGTATAAAATCAGCTCACCTACAGTAGTTCCAGCTAATTCAGTTCTTTATGTGTTGAAATAAAGATCAGATTAAAGTCTAATCTGAGTAACAGAGCTTCAGACAGAGCAGTGCCTTTAGTTAGCTTCACCCCCAAAAATGACATTAGCTGCAAAGTAGCGATACACTGCTGTACATAAGCTAGTAGAAAAAAATACAAACAAACCTTTAAAGTTTAAGTCAATCTCTTAACTGTTTCCAGGTCTACATCAGCTGCTCAGTGTTGATGTGTGAAGCTGGAAACCCTCACACTCGCTGCTCTCGGGGATGTCAGCCCAATGGAGCAACAAGAGCCAGGAGAGAGGCAGTCATTGAGTCAGGAACCCATTATGTGTCCCAGGGCCCCCTGCGTCTGAGGAGATCTGTGGAGGCAGGAAACACAGGTAAAATGGTTGACAAAAGTATTAAAGATGATAAGACCAGTTGGATGTATTTTTATTATGTTTAGAGAGCATAGGATTTCATGTTTTTCAAATTATTCAAAGTTATGGCCTTTCTTAACATTGTGGTTGCTAGGTAGGAGTTGGAAATTAATTTTAACCTCTATGTATGTCAGAATTACAATCATTTTTATTGCAATTGTCAGTGAACAAAATTGACAAACTAGGAACTTGATTTGGCATTATGGTGCACCATAAACAAACAATAACATAAACTATGATCAAATCAAATAAAAACAAATGCGTTAAAATAAGATAAAAACAGACTTTGATATACAAAGTTTAAAGTGACAGTAACCAGTATTATAGAGTGGCAGGTGTTACAGAGTGTTCATGAGTCCAATGGCAGTGGGAAAGTCCTATCTGCTGCTCATGTCCAAACTGGAAGTTAAATTATAAACTCCACTAAAATAATAATAATAATAATAATAAAAAAAGACTAAAATAAAATCTTAAATATAATGATATTACCTACTGTATGTTTCAGTGAAATGGATAGTCTAACCTGTCATATACAATGCAGGCATCATGACAGTCACTAACTGTTGAAACAATGCTATATATCTGTCTCCCTTTTATTTCACCATCCCACTTTTGCTGCCACTACTTTTTAATACTGGCCTGTATTATTGAACGACACTCCATCCTACCAAGAGGTACTCTGAGTTGTATTTCTGCCTTAGCAAGACTGTCTGCAGCATCATTTCCTTCAACACCAACATGAGCTGGAACCCATAAAAACCCTACAAAACCAGCTAACTCAAGTTTATACACCATTATTAGAATTTTATTCACCACGTCAGGACGTCCCTTACTTCCTTCACCCCCTTCCAAGGCCATCAGCTCCAGCGTTGAGTATCAGGTCCCGGCTCCCTTTGTCCTCCCCAGGTGTAGTTTGATTAACAGACTGCCAGACTGCGATCTTGACAGGTTTTGATATAGTTTTAGTATCGATTGGTATCTTATATTTGACTGATACTTTTCACAACCCTACGTTCTAGTTACATTTGGGAGAATTCAATACAAAAAGCTTTATATGTTTTTTTTACACTAAAATGTTCAAACTAAAATATGGTTGAAAATAAATAGAAATCATTAAAACTCAAATTAAAATAAGTTAGATCAAAAAGACATCCCTAAGAAAAGAAATATTTAGTTTCGAAATCGAAACAGATTTAGGTTGAGAGTGAAATTCTGTTTAAATGAAACGACGAATTTAGATCTGAGATGGATGAGTATCAGTCTTCACTGCTCACATTTGGCTCTCATCAGTCCATCAACAAGTTCTCCAGACAATGAGAAGAATATATATCATCTATATAATTTAAAGTTAATGTATTGTGAAGGACTAAACTTGAAATAATGGACAAAATGTGTTATTTTCAAACAGACACAACTATGAGCCAAACTGAATCATATCTGAAGGAGCTGGAAGAAACACAAATGTTCACATAATTTCATATTGTTGACATAAAGCTCAAATCACTTTAGACTTACTCACAGAGGAAAGAGGAAGCACAAATTTTACTCAAGTAACAGTACTGTTATTTCAATAAAAACATTACTCCAGGAGGAGTAAAAGTATGACGCTAGAAAAGTACTCTGAAAAGTATAATTTAAAATAAAAGTAAATGTAACTGAGTAAATGTAACTGAGTACTATCAAACCGTGTCCCAATTTGCCCTTAAATGTGCCATTTGAATGGCGCATTTAAGGGCACTTACGTAACTTCCAGTGCGACAAGGTCTCCCCCATTTCATGCACCCGACGAATGCGACCGAAAATGTGCCCTGCGTTCCCATGGAGATCGACTGTAAATGAAGTGTACGTTTTCACCACCAGATGTCCCCAAAACTTTAACAGACGTTCTAAGGACCCTTTCAGAGAATCAGCTGCTTGCAAATGATGAGAAATTGTTGTAAAATAATTACAACACGTCATTTTGGAGACTCAGAAAAGAAAAATAGCAAGAAACTGGAGGTTTGTTAAAGACGTGTTATCATTTCCATCAATTATAAAATGGTTACAAAATTGTGTACAAGTATGACTCAAATAAATATGATTATAATTTTTTTGTTGTGGTGTCTGATCTGCTTCAGGAGAGCCTCAATCTCCTGCTAGTCCCTTTAAGTTCTCAATGCATAGAGGCCATGAGGTCACCGTCTCACGTGTATATCCTTGAGATGCTATGTGCACAACATCTGGAGACTGTTAGGATAGGTTGCAAAAGAGGCACCATATAGGAGGTTATAAATACCAGACCAGTCCTTTGCTTGGGGTCTTTCTTACATTGGCTCAGAGATTATCCAGACCTTTTGTCTACAATTGGCTTATACTCTGTAATAAATACCATTACACTATCAGAGCTTCTATCTTTTGGGTCAATTCCTGAGCACATCCTGAGCTTTAAAGGTGAGCAGCTGTATGGGAAATAAACCAGTGTCATAATCCAGCAGCACTAAGGGTAAATGCATGGCCCTCCTCTTCAGTCTTAAAGTCCATCAGTTCAACTACAAAATGACAAATAAGTTGAATTTAGATTCAATGAAAATCCTAAGATTCGAGAGACGCCACATCTCACAAACTTTCAAAGCACTCAGGTACCAGTGAAAATGTTGACCTGAACTAGCCCGTACCTAAATGTGTCCTATCCCAGTACAGATGTATTGTGTAAACAGCTCTTGAAGTCAGAATACATTTGTTGTGTACTGTCTGCATCTAATTATAAAATGTTTTGTCTGGGTAAACCCTCAGTCGTCCAGGTCTGATCCATAGTAAAAGATGAAGTTTTTACAATGGATCCAAGCTGCCTCTTCAGTGAAGTCTGATGAAGCAGCTTGGATGAGCAGCAAAATGTCTTCACTCTTACAATGATTTGTCTAGTTGACAGATTTAAACTTCGTCTTTTACTATAAAGTGTCTGAGTATAAATGAGTATAAATTGTCTGAGTATCAGGAAGTGCAAGGAAAAGCAAGGCAAGTTTATTTGAATAGCACACAAGTACACAAAGTAATTCAAAGTAATTCAAAGTGCTTTACAGAACAGGAAAGACATTACAATATCACAATGCAAACAAATCAAAACATAATTAAGCATCATAAAATTAACAAAAAGAAGTCATACCTCACAGCTAAACAAAACTGTCTGGAGCCTGGATTTAAACATTGTCAAAGCCTGTCTCACATCTTCAGGAAGACTGTTCCAGGTTTTAGCAGCATGATACTGAAACATTAATGTTTAGTCATGACTCCAGTGCATGGTTAGCATGCTAGTTGTTGGCAGTAAACTTCACTCTGGTGTCTGAGCTTTTGCTTTTGTGAAAAGCACTTCTAAACTAATTGCAGTGAATAATTAGGATGTTCTGAATGTATAAGGTAAATCAATAAGGTAAGTGAGGAAAAATTCAGTTTTTCCCGTTTTTAGGACAACAAAAACAAGTCCAGCCCCTTTAAGTAAAGTCTCCAGTTGGGCTGTGTGCATGAAGGGAAAGTGACACAGCCTCTGACCTCTTTGTGTTTCAATATTTGCTTTGACATTTTGTCCTGACTGTTTGATTTTTGTTTTGTTACAGGTAGAATATTTGACTTTCTGGACATCACCTGCATGATTATATGGAGAGAAAAATGGAAAGTTAAAGCCACATTTTAGAGCATTCTCCATGAAGATAGTTTTATGCCATACTGTGGAATATTATAGCCAGAGGAACAACATTTCCATGGAAACAAGCAGGCCAAATATAAGTCAGGTTTGTGAAAATGCAAGCCCACTCACAGCAAGAACAAATGGTTTTCAATGTAATAAAAACAAACAAAATAAAAAAAACTATTTTTGGGTTTTTTTCATTTGGTCTATTAGTTGGCTAAAAAGTTACATTTAAACCTACCATCCATAAGTTTATTTGATTTTATTTTTTCTAGCTATAGTCACATGTGAAACCTGTTCTCCCATCACTATTTTATTAGGCCCGAGTGTCCAAAGTTGGCGAAGGGCCTTAGCATCGCAAAGCAAATACTAAATTGAATTTTGGAAATGCTCAATTTTTACAAATTGCTTCCATTTGTGCAAACAAACTCTGATTTCAGTGAAGTTTGAAACTGTTGTTAAACTCCTTTCCCTAAAGCATTAGTGCCCCCTCCAGACTGAAAAAAAAAATTGAATATGTTTGCCCACATGTGTTTCGTGGATCTGGAGAAGGCATTCGACCGTGTCCCTCGTAGTGCCACACCTCCCCCTAACCCTAGCCTAAACCTAGGTCTAACCTCTAAACCTACCCCTGAGTCTAACCCTACTCCAACACCTTAACTCCTAATACCTAACCTAACCTTAACTCCTAGCAAAACCCCTAACCCTAACCGAACCCCTAATCCCCAACCCTGCCATTTTCCAAATTTTTTCATCCATCCATTTTCTTCCGCTCTTTCTTTCTGGGGCCAGGTCTGGGAGCAGGGACTCCCAGACTTCCCCTCATCCCAGACATCTCCTCCAGCTCCTCCGCTGGGACCCTAAGGTGTTCCCAGGCCAGCCAAGAGGCATAGTCCCTCCAGCATGTCCTGGATCTTCCCCGAGGCCTCCTCCCGGTGGGATATACTCAGAACACCTCTCTACGGAGGTGTCCAGGACGCATCCTGAACAGATGCCAGAGCCACCTCAGCTGGCTCCTCTCGTGTAGGAGCAGCGGCTCTACTCCGAGCTCCTCACCCTATCTCTAAGAGAGCCCCCAGCCACCCTGTGGAGGAAACCCATTTCAGCAGCTTGTTACCACGATCTTGTCCTTTTGGTCATTACCCAAAGCTCATGACCATAGGTGAGGGTAGTAACATAGACTGACTGGTAATTCAAGAGCGGACTGAAACAGCGACTGCATCACTGCAAACGCTGCACCGAGCCGCCTGTCAATCTCACACTCCATCCTTCCCTCACTTGTGAACAAGACCCCGCGATACTTGGACTCCTCCACTTGAAGCAAGGTTTATGAAATAAAAAAATCACAATTTTACATAATCCCCTTTAACTTTCAATTTCAATGACAAAAATGTAATGTTTCTAAGATTGTGTGTTGTTGCTGCCTGCATGAAAAAAAGCATTCCTGCTGTGCCTGCCAGAGACCAAACCCCCCAGCGAAGGAGTCATTACCAGCAGCAACACCATCTCCTCCAGTGAGCAATTCAGCAGTATCACCACTTCCAACTCCCCCAGAGAATCAATCAGCAACACCATCACCTCCACCTTCCCCAGACAACAAGTCAGCAGCACCATCACCTCCACCTTCCCAAGAGAAGGATTCATCACCAGTGTCACTTCCCCAGGGCCCTCATCATAGAACTTGGACCTGTCTGTGACAGCCCCAGCAGAGGTTTCAGACCCAGCAGCACCCCTAAAATGGAGCTAAAACAATCCCCCTCCATACTCTGCTTAGTAATATACAAACCTCTCCAGCACTGTCTATGTTTCACTGATGATTTTACTGAGGTGCTTTCAGTCATATACACAGACTTTGATGATTCAGTTGTTAAAAGTGACTTTAATGTATGTGTGCATAATGTGTTTGACAGAAACGCTAAAGAGTTCAGTTCTGTCCTTGAAATCTTTGGTCTGACTCAGCATGTCAGAGAACCCACCTACAACAGAGAGTACACTCTGGACCTGCTCATTACAAAAGGAGTAAATATTTCAAATGTCAATGTGGTGGATGCTGCTTTGTCTGATCATATCTGTGTCTTCTTTGACTTGTCTGTTATTCCCAAACTAGCGACTGGTCTTGCAGTCACTCATCAGTGATAACACAGGTGCACTGTTCATGGAAATGATACACTTTGAAAATGTCTATTTTCTAATGTTGATGATTTGTTGAACTTTGTAACTTTGAGTGTTTAAAATTTTCTGGACGCCATTGCCCCGATGAAGGTTAAAATGGTTAAGATAAGCAGAAAGCGCCATGGAGGAATGATAACTCGGCCAGGGCACAGAAAAGAGAGTGCTGGAGGACTGAGCGGGAGTGGAGCAAGTCAAAGCTCCGGGTTCATCATGAGATTTACAGAGAAAAGATGTACATCTACAACCACAGTTTATGTAGAACAAGGGAGAAAGATTTTTCTGACATTATTGTAAATTGCAGTACAGTAGTACAGTAGTAAACTCTCATGTCCTGTTTGCAATATTAAACAGATTAACAAACCCTCCAGCTACGCTGCTGTTAGAACTATTTTGCACATCTAAGTGCAGTGAGTTTGCAGTATTCTTTAATGACAGTTCAAGGCAATAAAATGCCACACTACAAATAACAGCTCTGCAGGCAGCTAGACACTTAGAGCTGACTCACGTTGCACCTGTAACTGACAAAACTGTCCAAGAGATTGTCATCAATCTGAGTTCAACCACATGCTGCCTCCATATGTGCTCAGCAGTTTACTATCATCACTCGCTTGCATAGTTAACAAGTTACTTCAATCTGGAACATTCCCCAAAGCTTATTATTTATAGTTTTGATTTATCTGTATTGTGATTTTAATGTCTTTCTTATTCTGTAAAGCACTTTGAATTACTTTGTATACCAATTGTGCTGAATAAATAAATATGCCTTGCCTTTATGTATTTCATAATAACAAAGAGGTCAAACAAAATGTGCTGTGAAACCAAAGCAAAGGCATTCATTGTCAAAGCTGCCTTTCAGAAAGTTGCTGTTAAGTCAGTATGGTTTTAGGTCACACCTCGGAGATTACTAACAAAGCTGCCCTGATGCCCTTGTTCTCATACGTCAGGTGTGACTCTAATAAAACCAATTCAAATGACCTTAACTGACCTCTGTAGACATAATGGTATCACTATGGTAACGGTAGTTTTATTTTTCTGTCATTTATACTGCATTCCAGTTGTCCTCAGAGGTCGTATTTTCCGAGTTCCCACTTGTACATTTACATTGGAACACTCTTTCCATCTCGGAATTCCTACTTGGAAACAACATTTCAGAAGCCCGAGCAGGTTCTGAGGTACCAAATCCAACCCGACTGCGCCCTGTGTTTGGATACACTTTGATCCAACTACTAAAAGGTTGATGGCACTTGTGTTACTCTAGTGTCCGCTCGCTTCTGTGAACCTGCTCTTGCAGCTGCTTATACTAATTGAGACACAGAGATTAATGCTAATGTGACGCCCACAATGTGTGGTCACATAGTTTTTATTTAATGCAATTTTGTAAATGAATGTTAGTGGTGGTTTTATTTTTGCAAAATGAACACTTGTAATTCTGATTTTCACCACTTGATGACATTACGCACAGTGAGACGGTTTGCAAGAGCTCTGGCTTCTGCTTCCTGTTAAAGGCAGTAGCAGCAAGCCACAACAACACAAAATTAACATCTCCATCTCACTTTGTTTATATCATTTACCAGCTCTCCTCTACAAATATTATTTTTAAACTGCTAGTGGTGGTTGTACCGGCCCAATATATGCTACAGGTTCTTGGTGGCCCATACGGGGAGAGTATTGGTCAACCCTGAAGAGCCCAGCAGTGACCACCAGAGTCCAGATGGTGCCAACTCCTGTGTGCTGATGAAGACTCAACACTACTATGCCTGTGGTGCTGAGCAAAGAGTACAGCTACAGTGTACCAGAACAAGGCCTGTCAAGGACATACACTCATCTGAAGGATTATTAGGAACACCATACTAATACGGTGTTTGACCCCCTTTCGCCTTCAGAACTGCCTTAATTCTACGTGGCATTGATTCAACAAGGTGCTGAAAGCATTCTTTAGAAATGTTGGCCCATATTGATAGGAGCATCTTGCAGTTGATGGAGATTTGTGGGATGCACATCTAGGGCACAAAACTCCCGTTCCACCACATCCCAAAGATGCTCTATCGGGTTGAGATCTGGTGACTGTGGGGGCCATTGTAGTACAGTGAACTCATTGTCATGTTCAAGAAACCAATTTGAAATGATTCGAGCTTTATGACATGGTGCGTTATCCTGCTGGAAGTAGCCATCAGAGGATGGGTACATGGTGGTCATGAAGGGATGGACATGGTCAGAAACAATGTTCAGGTAGCCCGTGGCATTAAACGATGCCCAATTGGCACTAAGGGACCTAAAGTGTGCCATGAAAACTTCCCCCACACCATTACACCACCACCACCAGCCTGCTCAGTGGTAACAAGGCATGATGGATCCATGTTCTCATTCTGTTTACGCCAAATTCTGACTCTACCATTTGAATGTCTCAACAGAAATCGAGACTCATCAGACCAGGCAACATTTTTCCAGTCTTCAACTGTCCAATTTTGGTGAGCTCGTGCAAATTGTAGCCTCTTTTTCCTCTTTGTAGTGGAGATGAGTGGTACCCGGTGGGGTCTTCTGCTGTTGTAGCCCATCCACCTCAAGGTTGTGCGTGTTGTGGCTTCACAAATGCTTTGCCGCATTCCTCAGTTGTAACGAGTGGTTATTTCAGTCGACGTTGCTCTTCTATCAGCTTGAATCACTCAGCCCATTCTCCTCTGACCTCTAGCATCAACAAAGCATTTTCGCCCACAGGACTGCCGCATACTGGATGTTTTTCCCTTTTCACACCATTCTTTGTAAACCCTCGAAATGGTTGTGTGTGAAAATCCCAGTAAGTGAGCAGATCGTGAAATACTCAGACCAGCCCGTCTGGCACCTAAATGTTTCAGTCAAATGAACATCAACAACCATGCCAAGCTCAAAATGGCTTAAATCACCTTTCTTTCCCATTCTGACATTCAGTTTGGAGTTCAGGAGATTGTCTTGACCAGGACCACACCCCTAAATGCATTGAAGCAACTGCCATGTGATTGATTGGTTGATTAGATAATTGCATTAAGGAGAAATTGAACAGGTGTTCCTAATAATCTTTTAGGTGAGTGTAGACTGAAAAGAGCCAACGCCAGTGTGGACCAGGTGAAAGGAAAATAGAGACAGCCATGGCAAAAGGTGAAAGGAAAGGTTTGGTGTGGAGCATCAAGAGAAGCCTGCTCACCCTCTCACTGGATAAACTGTTTCAGCTTGCCAAGTTACTGGGGACCATGCCTGGAGTGGACGAGTCACATCTTAAGTTAGGGGACGAGGAGAGTTGTTTCCAGTACATCAGTGATGTTATGTGCAGCAAAGCTTTACTAGAATCTGAGGATCAGGAGATCCAGGAGGTCCCAACATATGACTTCAAATGACAGAGATCCAGGAGTTGCTTAACAGTTATGAGGAGCTAAGTAAAATGGTAGCACAGTACATGCCTTCAGATGTGGTTCCATCTGCCATCTGTTCCATCTTACGTGCATCGGAGATCAAAAACCAGGGAGGTCAGATAGGGGATCAAGGGTCAGACATCAGTTATAACAAAATCTGTCGCCAGACTGAACAAGGGTTCAAAGAACAGTTTAGTGATGCTGAAATAGTCTGAGCTGTCTTAAGAGTCATCAAACCAGGTAATTTCAAGGACATGCTGATGAATAAAGATGAACTGACTGTAGAGGAATTAAGACTTTTTGCACTCCGATCTTGGTGAACAGAACAACATTGAGCTTTTCCAAGAACTGATGTGCACTAAGCAAAATGACAATGAGACACCCCAGCAGTTCCTTCATTGAGTCATAGGCCAAAAGCAAAAGATTCTGCTTACCTCAAAACATATTGCTACCGATGTAAAATACAATGCTAGTACCGTTCAAGATGTGTTTCTCACAAACACAGTGACATTCGCAGAGAATGTGAGATGAGGGAGTGATGAGAGCGAAAGGCCCCAGAGGTACCAATGTGCACAGTGCAGTAACCAAAGTAAATGCTGCACAGGGCACTTCTGCAAAAGAGGACAAGGAGACAAACTGACAAAAAGACTGACATCATTCAACAGCTTGTTGACAAGGTTGAAAAATTAACAAGTATGGTTGAGCATTTGCAGTCACAAAAAACAGAGCAGACAAATCAGTACATGAAAGGCAGAGCAAGTTCTCAGAAGCCAAAACGATATAGTTGTGCCACATGTCTTGCTCAGGACTGCCCTGATTTTCCTCACTGTTGTTGCTGTGAAGAGGAAGGACATTGAGCAGTGGGCCGTCTCAAGAAGCCAATGCATCAGGGAAACTGGAGCCGGTCAGTGTCAAGGGACAAACAGTGATCAGGCCCCCTTCTAGGACCAACAAAAGGAAACGCAAACACAGACCAAACATGTCCATACAATGGCTACAGACTTACCTGATGTAAAGAGTGAAAAACTGACTAAGCTTATTGGGAAGAAGGCTCTCACCCAGTGTAATTTAAATGGTTTAGCAGTTAGTTATTCGATACTGGGGCCCAAGTAAGCATTATTGATAAAGAGTAGAAAAATAAGTATTTACCTGACACACCAGTTATACATATCAGTGAGACTGTTAATGAGGATGATGACTTTAGACTACATGCTGTGAATGGTGACATTCTACCATTCGAAGGTTGGGTAGCTATAACAGTCAACCTTATGGGTAATGTAGACCCCAATTTGCTAATCACAGTACCTTTTGTCATTAGTAGTTTTGCCCTGGAGAGACCCATATTAGGTATCAGTGTACTAGAGGAAGTGATCCAAAAGCAACCTGAGAGGTTGATCTCAACACTCACCAGCCTAGTCTGTAATGCCGTGTCTATCCCATCTGAAAAAGCAGAGCAACTTGTGAACTTTATTTAGACGGACAAACCCTCTGTTCAGAATGAAAGATTGCGCACAGGTAAATGTGACAACATTATAAGCTGGTCAACTTGCTTTGATCAAGTGTAATGTGTCCTCTGAAATGAATCTGTCAGAGACTGTTTTCCTCTTTGAACTTGATGAAACTAACACACGTCTTGCAGAACTTGACATTGTGGAGGTGCAGAACGTGAAGAACCCCTATGTAGTGGTACAGGTGGGCAACAACACTAAACATGCAGTGACACTACAAAGAAAAACTGCCCTTGGTAGTATCCAGAATGCTGACAAAGTAATGAAATTGGACTCATCTTAAGATCCTGAGCCCACAGTGACAATCAGCAGCACCATCTCCCCTCCTGCCACTGACCCATCACCATGGCAACTGCCTGTTGATTTAAGTCACCTCACTCATGAGCAACAAGCAATAGTTAACAAATGCTATGTGAAGAATCAGCAACTTTTGCACAGGACAGTATGGACATTGGATGTATACTGACCCTGCAAATGTCAATCAACCTAACGGATGATATGCCTGTTCAAAGAGCCTACTCGTCAATACCAAAGACACTTTTCAAAGAGGTGAAGGACTACATACAAGAGTTGTTGTTGAAAGGGTGGATGGTAAAATCGAAGTACCCATATGCTGCTCCAGTTGTATGTGTCAGAAAAAAAGATGACAACTTAAGATTATGTATTGACTGTCGGCTTCTCAACAAAAAGGCTATTCCTGATAGACATCCACTGCCCAGAATACAAGACTTACAGACACACTTGGTGGTTATGCCTGGTTCAGCGTCCTTGACCAGGGAAAGGCATACCACCAGGGTTTTGTTGCCAAGGGGTCCTGCCCATTCACCGCTTTCACAACACCCTGGGGCCTATACGGATGGGTCCGCATCCCCTTAGGACTGACTAATGCCCCTGCAGCATTCCAAAGGAGCATGGAGAAAATGCTAGGTCCTCTCCAAAATGGAAGCTGCTTACCTTATCTTAATGGTATACTGTGCTATGCAAAAACCTTTGATGAACATGTTGAGTGCCTTAGAAAAATTCTTCGTGCCCTACAGCAACATGGGGTAAAGCTTATATGCAGAAAAGTGGGATGTTCGCATGTCAGAGGTTAACCTCATTGCCAGAGAGAACAGTCAAAAATCCAGTGCAAAAGGAAAAGTGACATATGACAAGAAAATGAGAGGTGTTGTGCTACAGCCAGGAAACTGAGTCCTAGTGCGAAACCTCAGTGAACGTGGGGGGCCGAGCAAGCTGAGATCCTATTGGGAAAAAACTGTTTACATAGTAACAGAACAGCTTGGCCAAAATCCAGTGTTGTCAGTCCTGAGAGTGGAGAAAACAGAAAAACCCGGACACTGCATCGCAATCTCCTGCTGTTAGTAAATGACTTGCCTTATGTACAAATAAAGTTAAAAGGCAGTAGCAGGAAGTCACAACAACACGAAATTAATGTCTCTGTCTTTGTTTATTTCAGTTACCAACTCTTCCCTACAAATATTATTTTTAAACTGCTAGAGGTGGTTGTACCGGCCCAGTACCTGCACTACACTAAAAAAAGCAACATGAACATTGGAACAGAGAAACTCAGAGAAAACATTATTCCAACTTCAGACCTCCAAGCATAAATTTAAATTTGCACATAATCACCTTTCATGGTTTGAAAATCAGGTATCCCATCTTAAAAAAGAAAGCGTTACTGATGATGGGACATATGCTGGTAAATAAGTAAGAACAGAAAAAGAAAAACAGAAGCTTGACAGCAAGGTCAAAATGTGAACAAGGAAGTTTTAGTTTAGTTTAGTTTCGAGATGTGTCAGTGTTTATGACTACATACGTGCAGTACAGTTCACATACTTTTTGTGACTACATACATCCAGTACAGGTCACATACTTTTTGTCACATACTTTTTGTGACTACATATGAGCAGCACAGGTCACATACTTTTCTTTGATGACTTAAGACATGTTTTTCTTTTATTGACTTCCGCCATTGTCAAAAATGCCTAATTAACTCTGTCATGGTACAATGTGATGTGACACAGACTTGACATACAAATGTGACACATGAAAACAGCACATGTTTAAAAATACACGTGACACATATAAAGGCACAGATCAAATTCATGGGGGCAAATATAAATGTGGGAGCATAGGGTACGACAGCTGGTCATTACACCTAAAATCTGAGAAACAACTTAATGATTGAAATTTTATGTATAAAGTTTACTCCAGGGGCAGATCATTTAGACTGAAAAAAAGATAAATAAAACACACATCTAAACCATAGACTGTATATAGATGGACATAACTAGCCTGGTAGCCACCACATTCCAAATAAGAAGTGATCATGGGCCCCGATTCAGCTCCAATTCACTTTCTATTGAAAAACTGTGGCCCCTCTCTCTGTAACTGCTGCTGTCAGCCTCATTATTTTAGTCCTAAACTGTTCATATTAACCCGCTCTACATGATCCTGTTTTTTGTTTTTTGTTTTCTCTCCACAAAATAACATAATAGAATATTAGCAACAGGTTTAATTGTCAGTGTTGCTAAGTGCCTGCTCCAAGGGGTGTAACCTTCAACAGCCTGGCTCTTTGGTTACTGTGATACACAAATAACCCATCAACATGCACAATAGGCAAAACCCTTGAGCCTTAGTCCTGACCATGCTCAAGATTTGGAGATGAGTTCCTGGGTGCAGCACCTGCGCCCACTGCTCCTGCAGGTTCAACCCAGAAACATTAAATGATGGGTCAAATGCAGAGTATATCTTATACAACACTGTTTCCACTGTTTCTTACCCTGTTACCTCATAAAAAATTATGAAAATAGATCACTTTATGCTGGATAATAAATCACACGATGTAAGTTTGGGAATAATTTGGAATGTTTTAAAATTGCACACAATCGCACAGTGTAATCCCATCTGAAGCCCATTTGAATTCCATCTTAAAACCAGTTTAAGCCCAGTTTAAGCCATTTTACCATGGAAAGAATAAGAACTGTATTTAAGTAACAATCAAATCCATAAAATGGGATAGTCTTATAACTTACGAAACTTGAGCTTGCAAAAATATTATTTTAACTTACAGACAAAATGAACAAGAAGATGGTGGCTTATAATATTATATATATATAAAGAAAATTTCTCACTTTTGTAAATTCAGTTATACAAACAATGTTGTGCAATTATTATTTGTGAACAATTGCTGGACCACATTATCTATAACATGTAATCTAGCAGAGCTTTCTTCAGTTTGGCCCTGGTTAGGATGTGACATCTGGTCAATTCTCGCTTGCTGCATCATTTTGTAACTGCTCTATTGCAAATCATGTCCACTCAATTCAACTCAATGCACTTTCTGAAAAATCAGTGTGCCCCTCTCTGTAACTGCTGCTTTTAGGCTTTACATTCTGACTTAAAAATATTTGCACTAACTCGCTCTCCAGTATTTTTATTTAGCTATTTTGTACATCATTCAAGCTATGAGCAATAACAGGTTGATTGACAGCTACCGATCTGTGTTCGCCTCTGGCCAAACGGTGCAGGTTTTCAACAACCTTGCTCCTTTGGTGGTGCTATAAATGCTAGTTTCAATGAGTTTCATTTAGCTGGGGCAAACTGCTACACTCCTTTAGTCCACTTCTATATACAGTCTAGGGCACAGAATGAAATCTGTTCTGTGTGGAGTTTGCATGCATTCTCCTTATTTCTGGGGTAATCCAGTTTAACCTATCAACCCAAAATATTCATAGTTGGCTAATCCTTCAGCTCGAGAAAAACATAGAAGTAGAGATTCATTCCTTGCCACTGTGCTGCAATTGCCTTCTGTTCCCGTCAGTGGACTTTTAGATGAATATTGCAAATTAAAATGCCCAAAACATAACATAACAGTCCACGAGTGTCACAGATTATACCTATATAGCAACCAAAACCAACATGCTTTAACATAATTTATGAGCATGACTGAATTTTTTGCTTTATCTGATTGCAACTGAACACAGTGAACTTTACTTGACCTACATCTGTCACATGAATGAGACAGGAAAAACTGCATACACTCAAAAAAATAATTCTTTGGATTTACTTAAAAGCATTGCGTCATCCGGTTGCACGCAATCACATTGAGTAATTGTTGTAAAGTATGCTTATATAGTACATACTTAACATACTTCAATAGGGTCTATGTAGATGGATTAAATATATACTAGATATTTTCATTACATAGTTAATACTCAACCTTATTGGGTGCAAACTACATAAATGCATTGCATAATCCCTTTATAAAATACTTAATAGTAATTACTCAAGATGCTTAGGTAAATCTTAAGAATTCGCATTCTTAATCCTAATTCAAACATATTAAGTAACTTGTATTAAATACCATTAAATAGAATTAACATCACTACAGTAACTTAATATTATGAATAAAATACATTCATATTTACTCCGGAACCGGATGACGCAACATTGTTAAGTATCGCTTACAAAAGCAAGTCAAGTTTCCCAGAAGTGAACAAAAAACAGTATCAGGAATAATTTTACAATTCTTCATTTATTGTCTTTAAACATTCAAATTTGTAAACACGCCTCTTTAGGGCAGTCCTCTTTAAGTGAATAGGGTCTATTCTAAAAACACAAGATAACCTTTCTAAAATAGCTGTCCTTGTTTGAAAAATTAACTTAGCAAACAACAGATAAGATTGTGAAAAAAGTAAATAAAATATGTATGAAAAGGACAACATTTTGTCCCAAACCAGTAAGTAAAATTCTGATATTTTCCTCAAAATAGTATTATTATTATTATTATTAAAATTAAGATTTCATACAATAAACTTAAGTAAATTAGGACCTATGCAGGGATTTCATACTTTAACGCTACTTTATTCATTCTGTATGTTCTATATGTGCCAAATGTTAAAACCATTTTATATTTTTAAAAATACAATAACAATAATATTCTGATTTAAACTTAAAAAGTAAAATTTTAAATATCAACTTTTTTATACTTTAATACACAGTATTTTTCAACTTTTTAAGCGACGACACACTTTTTTTGGATTGAAGACATTCTGTGACCACCATTTATAAATGGTTTTTACAATTTTTATAAAAACAAAAAAATATCCTATAAAGACTGTATTAATGTTAGCTGGTTAGCTGTACAAAATATATTGTTAAAAACCATTATGTTGAGATGTTAACAGTCTAATACATCCATTTATAAATAGTAACTAATTTATTGGAAATGTTTTCAAGGCACACCTAATACAACCTTTATCTCCTAGAGAGACACTTTTACAAACCAAAAATAACAGTTACGGTTGTAAGAAAACATTGTCAATATAACAGCAATAGTAAGCCTTAGTTGGAAACATACAAACATCTTTAGCTAGCTAAATATACATTTACAGTGGTTATATAGGGCATGTGTTAGATCTAATTTGAATTATTCAATACAGCATGTGGAGCGCAACTAGTAGCTCCTGAGCGACAAGTCGGAGACCCCTGCTGTGTACACTATTTAAATAGATTTTAATAAAATGAAAGTGGTGGTTCTGAGTAATGAAATTATTTCCAAGTTTAAAATGACAAACCTCATTAATTCCTGTCATGAAATCATCTTCTGTCCAGGTTTTCCTCCCTTCTTTCTAAAGATTTTCATCAGTTTAGGAGCATAAAGATCCAGCTGTGACATGAACTTTGAGGCCAATGGCATTGTGGTGATTCGTCTGAACTCTGCATTAATCTAGAAGACAGTGAAATAAAAATGTATTTAATTTTTTTTTTTTTTTCCCCTGCCCCAAATACCAAATTATAAATGTATATCCTCCTGAGACCCGAGCTTTAATCAAATAAAATAATAAAAAAATAAATAAAAATAAAAATACAATAAAAAATAATAAAAACAAATAAAAATTAAATAATTAAATAAAAATAATTAAATAAAAAAATAAAATAAAAATAAACAAAAAAATAAATATTCTAAACTCTTAGAAATATTCAAAATTGAACATGTTCTTGTTGCTGTTCTTCTAAAAATTTGCACTGTGGCCTAAACAATCCAAAATGTGTTGTCCACAGATGAGGACACCAGGTCTCAGGACGATAGAGCCTGTAAGCTTGGTGGTGTTTAAAATGTTTTTTATCTGCAAAAGTTTAAAAAGAAATGTGTCTGTGATGATCTTCTTTGATATAGGCATAGATGCAGAACTGATCAAATAATGAAGTTCAGAAAGCAGTTCATCAATTGCAACACTTGGAACAGCTTTTGGAGTAGCAGTTTTCAAGCTTCAATAAAAGAGATGCTAAGTTCAACTCTATAACATCTGACAAGCCTTTATCCTCTATGTCAGTGGCTTCAGTGTCATCACCACCTGCATTGCTGTCATCAGCAAGGGTCCCTTCTGAAGCAACACAAGCTGAGGTTTGGCTTTCAATGGTGTTCACAATCCCTGGTTTAAAGTCTTCTAAGGTGTATGGCGTGTGCTTCTGGGTTTTATGCGACTTGAATGTACCATAGATATTTGTTTGGTAAGAGCAACCCTTAAACATACAATGCACTGTCTCACTACTTTTTAGATGAGTGTTAATATGAGAAAAATACTCTTTTTCTGTAGCAAGACCACTAAATGTACACAGATGGCAGCTAAATGTTGCAACAGTTATGTGTTTTTTGTGTGGATGTACTCTGCTTGTATGGCTATAAAGAGTTTTAAAAGTCTTGAAAGTACCCGGGCAATCCAAATATATACATGAATATAATGGTCTGGAAACATGAACTAACTTGTAGTGCCTAAACAAACGCGTCCTTGTTCACACCACCTTCTGGCACAATTTACACTGCCACATCAGCACATCTGTGGAAAAAAAGACAAAGCATAAGACATATATTTTTCAATAGCATTTTAAATATTTTAATTAATATTTTTGTTATTTTATAGCACTGCCTTCTGAAACTGGATTCTCAAACTTTGAAGCTCACCATGTATAATTGGACTGTGTAATAAATGAGCTATTTAGCTATAATCTTGTGCTTTATGAGCTTTATCTGTCTGCACATTGGCCCTCCAAATACAAAACTACTAAAACCCACATTTGAAAGTTTATAAAATCCAAATTTCACAAATTTCTATCTGTGTAGGTAATTTTATCTTGTCTTATGGTCATTACAATAACTTTATAAAAGACTACATTAGATACATGTTCAATAATTTCATGATAACTCTATACATAAAACTAATTGATTTGATCATTAAAATATGCAAACAAAATCTTATTACAAAATGGAGGGAAAATTTATTATTTGTTCTACTTGTAATACAACGGCAGGAGTGATCCTGCATGCTCAAACCCTATCGAAGTATTTACAAAAAGATAATAGCCGAATTCCTTATTCAGTCTCCCTCTTCACCGGGATACAGCCCGAGGCTCCGCAGTCACGTCATCGCTGCGGTTGTGCCTGCCCATCGCCGCCTTCGCACTCACCACTACAGCTTTCATTTGGTCTCCGCTGGTCTCCGCTCACACACACATCCACCGACCGACCGGTCCGCCCCGCGCTCATACATTCTTCCCATTCTCCCCCACGCCAGTGTAGCACGTGCAGCACATACAAAAAGTCCTAAACACAAGTGCCTCAGTGTCCATTATAATGGACATTTATAAATCCTTATTATTTTTAAGACACAAACACATATTATTCGAATAATTGCTAAATGTACTCTTAAATGGTCAAGCAATACAAATACATGTTAAGAATATAGTTTAAAATGTGTAAATAAAGGGTATTTGATTTACCTTTCCTTGAACCGTAGAATGTACCATTTTGAATATCGGCCATTATGGATTGAAAGGAAAAGGTATTTCCAAACGTTTCAGTCAAACAAATGACATATGAACAGAAAGCCCTGGATGTGCTCTACAGGTTCATCCACAGTTAAGAGACTATCTCAAAACACTTCAAAGGTAGACTGGTTCACTCCTTTATAAAGGACACAAATTAATGGTACAGGTGTCATGGGGGATATGGTCACACTGACCCCTGCCTTCCATCTGATAAGTCAACAAATTTTAGAACAGTAACACAACCCTACATGAACACGATACTATTACATCATCCTGCCTAAGGGGACTTTTAAAACATTTTATTGTACAAAGTAGGGTGGTTAAAAGTATAAAAAGTCAAATACTAATACTGAAACGAGTATCAAAACTAGATTAATTTTAGCAGGTATCGATACTAAAAAAGTCATATGTATCCGACAGAAATGAACCTTTCCAGAATAGCTTTAGAATGATCTTGAGCTGTATCAGAACAAGTATAAAACCACATAGATTAGTGTACACCCACAGACCACTATGGAACCTAGGACCACTGATGTGTTACACAGATATAAGGCCACATGGTAATATAAAAGAAAGTACTACCATTTGATGCGGAAAATCACATTCTGCTGTCTAAATAAAGAATGTTTTTATTATCATTGTGGTATCGGAATCAGAACTGAGTATTGAGTCTATTCCTTAGTATCAAAATTGAGTTTTTAACAGAAGAAGCAGTTTGGATTAGCAGCGAAACGTCTTCACTCTTACAACGATTTGTCCAGTTGACATATTTAAACTTCGTCTTTTGCTATTGTCATTTCTTCATCTTTTCTCTTTATTTATACAGGGGAACCCAGTGAGACCACATGGGCCCCCTTTTGTATGGCTGCCCTGTTTAAACACAATACAAGGAGAAAAACAAACAAGTATCCAAGTTCATATAAAACATTAAAAACGGGAGCAAGTGTGAGCAATGTTCCCTCTAATTTTTCACGAGTCTGAGCAAACACACAAACTCCCTGAGCGGTCCCATGGACCACTGTGAGCAACATCAGATGTGTTCACTGTGGTCATGCTGCATCACATCCATCCAAGTTAAATGGTTTATTAAAAGAATCAAATTACCGTATTTACATTTCTGTTATAAGACTTTTAATTAAGTGCTTTAGCCACTTATACAATGAAAATGATAAAAATCTTGCTCATGACCTGCGCCATATGTTAATGCTGTTGGAAGTATAAATATTTAATTTTAACTATGGCAAAACATGAGCTTCCAACCAAACCAAGACAACTGTAAACTCCAATGTTGAAAACACACTTAACATTTTTATGATAAAGCTCTGACTTGTATTATGAGTATAAGCCATTGTGTGAAGCTTTTGCTGTGCACTGAGTGAGATTGTCCTACTGTGGTCTGGGACAGTCCGTTAAGTCTTTTTCAGTATATGACACGATCATTTGATTTTTACAACTCATAGTGACAGTTTCAATGACCAATACACACTGAGAGGAATCTGTATCTGCACACCCAGCTGCTCTATTACTGTACATTTACATAACAAAACACAATATAAAATGTATATTTGTATATAAAATATATTCAAAACAACTGGTATGGGTCAAAATAAATATATATTTACAAACCACACACTGCAGCCCCCCCACACACACACACCCACACACACCCACTTCAAAATGTAAACAAACACACATTGGAAACTAAAAATACACTGTACATGAGACAGTGTGAGTCATTCTGTGACAGAGGTTGGAGAATCGAGTCCTGCTCGGACCAACTTCGGCCATTGTGTCCTTAGGCAAGACAATTCGCCCAAGTGGTGTGTGCGTGATGATTGGTGGTGATCTGGGGGGGCGCAGATTGGCATTAGCTAATGCTAATAATTACACATAATACACATATGACCCAAATTAAGTCAATAGCAGAATAAACCACGCTTACCGATCGGGGACAGCATCCAGTCCATCAAAATCATAAGGTCCCTCTACTCCTGAGTCCACCATGAGATCTTCACTCGGTTCCACGAACCGCTCCGGGTCCGAGATGCTTCTAGTTTAACTTGTACAAACATCCACAGTGTCCTCGGTCGCGTACTTCCTTTGTTTTGTCCGTTTCGTCATTTTTAAAACGCAAAACTACTACAAAACAGTGCGTAAAATTACGCAGTTACGCGCGCATAATTTTACTCGCGGATCTTTGCCCGAGGGCGGGCCGTCGGGACGTTAAGGGGTTAAACAGCACTTAGAATCATCAGCGAGTCTTCACTCCACATCGGTCACATCGGATAAAACACGGGACATGAGGAGCCTGTCAATGACGTTTATAAGCTGCGCAAATACGTCTGTGAATCACATAATTGTCTGAAGCAGCTCGTCCCCGGTCACTGACTCACATTGAAAAATAGCGCAGAATGAATTGTTGTGTGTTTATTTTATTTTCAACTCCGGTTCGATTTTTTTTGTGCGCAGCACAGATTTTCTGTGCGCGGAGACCGTGTCAGCAGTGCGCAATTGCGCACGCGCGCAGCTTGGAGGGAACAGTGGGTGTGAGTATAAAAGATTGTTAAATGGCAATTGTGTCACCAAAGTATCCAGTTTAGGTTTTCCTTGGAGTGCAACCTATTTTTGTGAAGCAAAACTGCTCAAAGTCCTCTTTCCCGTCTCAGTTCTGGTGTAGCCAGCCCTTAGCCTTATGCAGTTATGAAACCTGGTATTAAATGTTCCAGTATCAATGATTAACACTAAACATAGTAGCAAAAGACAAAGTTTAAGTCTGTCAAGTGGACAAATTGTTGTAGGAGTGAAGACGTTTCGCTGCGCATCCAAGCTGCTTCTTCAGTTCTGATTAGATTGCTGGTGGCCACTGCCTTATATCTATCTGAAGGAAAGGGCTAACTACAGTGAAACTGCAAACAGTTTTGCAGTTTCAGCCTTAACAACCCTATTCAACTTTTAATGACCCTCCAAGTGTTCTCTTTTGTCTCACCCCCCCATTCCTGTTTAAGGAAGGATTGTCTTTCCTAACAAAAATAGCTTCTTTAACTCCCCTCTCAACCCATTTCTTTTCTCTGGCTGAGATCTGAACCTCACTATCTTCAAAGGAGTGGTTAGTGGCTTTGAGATGGAGATATACGGCGGACTGGAGTCCAGAGGAACTCTCACGCTGGTGTTGGCACATTCTCTTATGGAGTAGCTGTTTAGTTTCTTCAATGTAACGCTCATTCTCCAATGTAGATTACATTACCTTTAGACAACAGCAGTTTACAGTTTCAGTGTAGTTAGCCCCTCCCTTCAGATAGATATAAGGATAATGATTTGTTCAGTTGACAGATTTAAACTTCATCTTTTGCTAGAACCAGCAACAGTATTCCCAGGTGGAGGTGAAGATTGAACACCAAACGTTTGTTTAGTGACTGAACTAATAAACTTATATTGTTCTTACAGCTCACTACCACACACAGCACATTCAAAGATGAGGTGGGTGAAGTGTCTTGCCCAAAGACACAGCAACAGTTCATTTTCCACTAAAACTGCTACTACCTCACTGTGGCACCTGGTATTTTCAGCAGTCTCCCATCCGAGTACTAAAGAGGCCTAACACTGCTTTTATCTTTTACTCTCAAAGACATTCTCAAGTTGGAATCATTAACATCTCCTCCTAAACTGTAAAACAAATTAACCTCACTGGACAAAATTATGGGTCATGCCTAAACGACTATAAAAAAATAATTGTAGTCATACTGTGATAATCAGAATCGTTATTTGGACCATACACAGGGCCAGCCCAGTCTATAAGTGGACTAAGCAGCTGCTTAGGGCCCCGAGGCCTGCAGAGGGCCCCCGAGAGCCCAAACATACATTAAAAATAATATATCAAGTTTTAGAAACAGGGCTTATATGTTTACAGCAGCCTAAATATCCCTTTCAAATCATTACATTTGTTTTATATCTATAGTAGCAAAATATCTGCTGCTGCGTACATTTGGTTTTGAGCCAGGCATAGGTGAGGGCAGCTATGTGTTTACACCGGTGCATGAACCCATTATAATGTAAATGCAAGCCCTCTGTCGCTAACTGGAACCCATTCAAATCCACCAGAAACTTGTCTAGAATTTAAAAAATCTTGACTCCCCTTTATATGTTGTCTGCTGTTCTTGTGACTATAGTAGTTGTGACACTTTAGATGTTTTCAGTCTGGTCATATACATATAAATACAGTTGGTCAAGATGATGAGAGTATAGTCATAATGTTGTCAAATGTGAATCACCAATAGCTGAGCCAGGATACATCCGCTGCTGGGAGGCCCCAGAGACAAATTCATCTTAGGCCCTCCTGAAAGCTAGGGCTGGTCCTGACTATACAGACTGTAAAACACATGCCAAAAGATCTTTCATAACAAAGACAGCTGCATTATTAAATCAAAACATCAAAAAAGAATAAATGATTTCTTATTTTACTCAGTAATACACTTTATTCATGCATATTCTCTAGTTAGAAACCATCAGTCTCCATGAAATCCAAGAAATGTATTTAAAAAAAAAAAATTACACTAAAATTCTTCATCTGACAAGTCAACTATTAAAATACTTGTTAGTTGCAGTCCTGTTGAGATTTTGCAACTAATGTCATCAACATTGCACAAGGGTGTGATGCTAACTGTAGGGACTGCTGAGCTTTGTTTTAACACAATCTGACCATAAAGAATTGACTAAACTCAAAGTACAACAGCTTGCCTGATTTGTGCTGTTAAACAAGTCTCTCTCAAGCTTCACACTTACAAGCTTCTTTAACTCCCCATTAGTCAACAGTTGCACTCCTAAACAGGACCATGAAGGCTCATATTGATCTTAGGCTTCTGAAAATGTGTTGTTTAAACACATTTTATATGTTTTCCTTGAGTTTTTAGAACTGCTAAACATTCCACCAGAGATATACATGCAGAACCCCCAGCATGATGTCATTGAAAAGTATCAATCAACCGCATTCTTTTTGCCCTCCCCAGGACACATGCACCGTTCGATTTGACCATTCAGCACAGAGTGGACTGCATCCAATCAAACTTGTGCTGGATGATTTCCCAATGTATAACATCTACCTTACGTACTCCAACAGATTCTATACGAAGAAGTGCCGACTGTCTCTGTCAAGCCTCACACCAAGAGGGCCTCCACCTTCAAAGTCACCTACTCCACCAGGGATTTTTGTATCAACCATCAGTCCATTAAGCACCATTCAAGAGCAGTTTTCTATTAACGATAACAAAAAATGAACACACATAAATAAAGAGTCTTTATAGGTTGCATTCACAAATTATTATAGCATTTTAAAATCCTTATAGTTTAAAATTCAGCTGGAGACAGGTCAGAATTCTATGGTAGAATTTGCTGTGTAACTGTCAGATTACAAATGAAAATTGACCTGGTTTATGGTTAATATCTAAATATAATTAATGGGCCTATCCACATGGAACAAAAACTGGAGCAAGCTTCAACATGTCATGCACAAATAAACAAAAGTTAAATGATTCTATTTACTAAAGATTTAAAAAGTGGTGCCATTATTTAAGCCCAAAAGACATGATTATTTTCAGTTGCGAGAACCTTGAGCTATAAGAATAACATGACATGGACACATTTGTGGAGCCAATCCCAAACAATGATGAAGTTCAACATTTGAGGATCTTAAGTTTGGGTATTTCTTTCAAAAACAGTGACTCTCTTAAAGCTATACTGGCCCATGCACTCCATCTGAAATTATAACATAATCAAATTCTGTAACTTGCATTGTGTTGTGCACCCACTGTATACGATAATGTACAACAACAACTACTACTACTGCTACTACTACTGCTACTACTACTACTGCTACTACTACTGCTACTACTACTACTCCTTTATAGCAGAATCTTGTGCTGAGGGAGATTACTTTCCCCTTTTCATAGCCCCAACACCGAGTAACGGAGTAAAGATCCCTGCATATGCTGGACGCACCCAGGAAGTCAAAGTCAGGATGATGGCAAAACACAATATGTAAAAGAAATACAGCTAAAATGTTTCAAAAATAATAGTTCTTTACCTAAATTGCCCATTTCCCATATGTCAGGCTTTTCAATTAAAGGAACAGTAAGTAGCCTGCGCTCTCAGTTTTAAAATAGGGAGTACAATAATAACTGAACCTGTATGGCAGTGCCTTAATGTGCAGATAGAGGACACACACAAGTTTTTCTCATTCTCAGTATCTGGATAGCATGTACTGCAGCACCTGAGACTGCACTATAACTCATTCATGATTGTCTGTAGATGCTGGGGTTTATGTAGTGACCAATCAGATGAGAGTGAGGCCTTTTAAGTTTAAACCAACTGGTTCAACATTTGAACTGGCAACCAAAATCATCTTCGAGATTTGAGAATCAAAAATTGTTTTAATTTATGCCAAAATGGCTAGGCAGTGCTCCTGAATCTTATATGTATTACACTGATTAAGAAAATAAAGTTGGAGAATGAAGTAAGTACAAAGCACAGGGAAAACGGGGGTGTAAAGATTAGTCAAACATAAATAACTCGTGTTACAACTTCAGAGGGTAAATAAGAAGGGAAAACAACTATAAGATGATTAAAAGCTCTAAAAAGTCAATTTTGCAGAATAAGTCTGTTTCAGTGTTGAGGTAAACAATAAGAACTAATTAAAATGTTCTGGTCCTCCTCCCAGCTTTTTAACTTCATACTTATAGAACCAGAAGGGATCACCTACAACTGCACTTTTATTGACAAATTTGTCATAAAATGGACTTCAACTTCAGAAGATGAGGACAAATACTTCCCAGTTTGCTTTGTGGCTGAAGGAATAAACCAGTGAGTGCTATTGGATACCATTACTATACTTTTACTATGACAAGCTAAACTAATTAAACAAAATCATTTATTTTTCAGAAATGATCAAATATATCAATCTGAGCTGTGCTATTTCATTTTTGTAGTACAAATAGGAGGTAAGTAACTGTAAGACCAGGATTCAGGATTCCATTATATAGTAAAAGTAGAAAAGTATTGAAATGAAGTAACAATATTAGGTATTTGCACTTTATGGATACTTTTTACTTTTACTTAACTACATTTGAGAACAGGAAGCTATACTCCACTACATGCTTCAAGACTGTTTCTGTTGATGTCAAGATCCCAATTTGCATCATGTTTTTGTGCTGTCTTCCCCCTCTCTTCTGTGTCAGAGCCTGGAGCTGGGTGGAGACTCGGGCTGGATGTTTTTGCTCCTCATTAGATCCTGCTCCCTGGACCCGCTCAGCTTCTGTCTCTGATCCACCTGACCATGACCAGTACGAACCTCACACCTTCCGACCCAGCTCACCTCTACCGGTATTGCTCACCTCGTCTCTGACCACGCTGCCCACGATCTACTCCTGGACTACTGCAAACAACCCTGCTCTCAACTATCTGATCAATCTACCATAATTAGCTCATTTAAAAACTGTAAAATAAACATTGTTAAATCAAACTGTGAAATACTTTTATTTTTTACTTTTAAGTAGTTTAAGTTTTAAAGGGGTACTGTAACACTTTTACTTAAGTAGAATTTTTCATATGATACTTTCAGTTTTACTCCTCAGTTTTTTGTGGTTTTTTTTGGTATCTGTAGTTTTACTTGACTAACAAAATTGAGTACTTATTCCACTGCTGTTCATACCTACCACTTCATAAATGTAAACAAGAATTGTTTTTCAATGGTTTACCAGGTTAAGTAACAAAGACAAATAGACCAACTATATGAAATTAGTAGATGTGTCACACTATCCAAATCTCACAATATTTTGACTGTATTCAACTCACAATATGATATGCATTTTATACGGTAAAAATTATATTTTTGCCTAAGAAGCAATTGTATAGTGAAAAGAGCGATGTCACCAATAATGTGAGTAAATAATGAGTGTAGCCTTATTTGCATTAAAAATTAACAATTCTTTTTCAAGGCAATCAGTATCTGTGAATAAGTGAATTCAAAGTTTCTATATAATCATATGTATAAAAGGTTTAGTCCACTTTAAATGTCTAAAGTGGACGATTTGTGTAATTTAGGATTTACTGTGACCTGAAATGAAACAAATATGATGGTGGAAATAAGAAGGTCAGATTACATCAACTGTTTCTACAGCCATCTCCACCTGAACAACTTCAGAGATTCAACCTGTGACTTTTCCATACAGTCCAACAGGACTCACATCGTGGCCCACATGGCTCTGTACACATGTGGAACCGATATTGAGGTGCACTAACTGCTCTGGCACTATTTCACCTTACAAATGTGATATCAAGGGATAAGTTAGATGGTCAAAACAGGTTGTCCCAGCTCCATTGAAGGATGGGTCAAATTCAGAGGACATGTTTCCCTATGGGGCCAATAAAGTGTGCCTTAACCTTAAAGTGGATCTAAACACCTAAACTCTACCCATAACCAAAATTCAAACAGAGCAGGTGAACTGGGCAGTGCCTGCCTTAGGGCAGTACAGTGTGATGTCACATAGCACTTAAAATGTCAGTGTTGATGGTGAGGAGGGGTACAGGGGAGAGCTGAGGGAGTTGATGGTGTTGCGGCAGCGGTGGAATCAGAGAGGAGGTTGGTTGTATGGTATTGAAACTAACCTGAAGTCAATAAGCCTGTCAAAAGCAAATGTATACCACTTCAGAAAAATGCTATATTTGTGTGTATAAACAATTCACAGCAACAACATTGACCTTGGCAAGCACTTGAGATTTTAGTAAGAATCTTATGACAAGCTAGCCAGGCCTTATCATAACATCTTGGAAAAAAATTCCTTGTTAGAACTTATGTCAAACCTTTGAATTTACAGGCATGGGACAACATTGAAATTTGGTGTCACAATTATCATGGCCAAAATATTTGCGATTAACGATTAGATCACTATAATTATTAAAGCTGCTGAAGTTTATAAATGTTCTGATATGAATTATTATAATGTTAATATTATGAATGGGTTCCATATTTAAACAACTTAACTTATAGTACTGTACTTCGTTATAAGTGACAACAACAAGACAGTGGCATTCGTGTCTGTATACATTATAACCAGATATTCCATGTTCTTAAGAAGACTGAATTGAGTTGAATAATGATCAAGAAAAGATCACCAGGGAGCAGTAGGTTTGTTCTGCTTATTCTGGTGATATAATACAGATAATCTCTGTTGGTGATTCTCACAATTATACAAAATGTCCCACAAACAATTACGGTCTAGCCTTTTGATCACAATAAACCACAATATGGTTTCTTGTCCCATCCATATTTACAGGTAGACAGGGACAATATAATCTTCAAAAATAGGATTATAAATGGAGACCCCATTAATGTTATCTCCAAACATTTGGATGTGGAAATCTCATTTGCGCTTATTTCAAGAGAAACAACCTGACTCTGGGCTTCAGGCACAAAAACATTTACGCCTTCGGACTTTCACTTTTCAATTTGACTTCTTTGAGACAGCAGAATATGCAACTAGAATGAACCACTACCCGCTGGAAGTATCTATCACACAAATGATGTACATGCAAATCGGAGTAACTTCTAATGTCCTCAAAACTGAGTTGTTTGTTGAGACCTCCATAGCCACTCCTTATGGTAATTTAAACACAAGTGAGATCTACAGAAGTGTTGAGAATGGGTAAACTATGTCTTCTTAAAGTGCATTTGACAGATTAATATATTTTTTCTAATTGTTACTTGGTTTGGTGCAGAGGTAACTTTTTAAAGAAATTGTACCTTTTTCTAGCAGCATACTTTTACTCAGTGACATTTTTTTTAAGTAACAGTGCTCTTACTTGAGTAAAAGCTGTGGTTCCTCTTCCCACTGTGAGTAACTCTAAAGTAACTTTATATTGACAATATGAAATGATTCTAACATTTGTATTTCTTGCAGCTCCTTCGGATATGATTTTTTTAAATCAATTTTGTGTCTGTTTGAAAATACCAGATTCTGTGCTTTAATATTTAGTCTTTCAAATTATAAATCAAATGCATCTTGACAGTTACTCTTTAAGTTACTCTTACTGTCATGACGCCCGTTTGTCCCTGTCCTCCCGTGCTCTCTACCCCTCCCCGACCTGTCTGCCCGGAGCTGGGCGGAGTTCGAGACTTCTCCGCACGCACCTGGAGCGCATCAGCGTAATCACCGCCTGAGTACTTGAGGGCTCGGCAGTCTACACTCGGCACCAGGTCGTCCGCGTGTAAACACTCCTGCCTTCGCCCGCTTCTGCACCTGCCTCCACGCTCCGAGTCCAGCCTCCACGCTCCGAGTCCAGCCTCCACGCTCCGAGTCCAGCCTCCACGCTCCGAGTCCAGCCTCCACGCTCCGAGTCCAGCCTCCACGCTCCGAGTCCAGCCTCCACGCTCCGAGTCCAGCCTCCACGCTCCGAGTCCAGCCTCCACGCTCCGAGTCCAGCCTCCACGCTCCGAGTCCAGCCTCCGTCCGCTCCTGCACCGTCAACTCCCTCTGCTCTGCCTGTCCTGGTCTCTGGCGTCCCGCCTGCCTCTGACTCTGGGTCCCGCTTGTCCTGGTCTCGTCTCCGTCTCCCTCGTCACTCCGGCCCCGGCTTCCCGCTCCCGGCCCGCTCTCCGTCCGTCTCGTCTGCCTCCTGCTTCCCGGATCCTCGTACTTGTTATTAGACTGTTTAAGACTGCTTTTCACTAAAGACTTGTATAATAAACACTGTAACCTTGCCCCGAGTCTGCACCTCTTGGTCCTTCCCGCACCCGTTACGACACTTACTTGAGTATAGTAAAAGTTGAGATCAGACCTGGACAACTGAGGGATTACTCAGACATCTTACCTGAGTAGTTGTTTTTCAAAATACTTTTTTACTCTTTAACTTAATTTCTTTGGCCACTGCTTTATACTTCTATTTGAGTAATATTTTTTGAAGTTTTGAAGTAACGTTACTCTTCCCTGAGTAAAATGTTTGGCTACTTTAATCATCTCTAGTTTAGCGGGATAGTACCTGTGGTAAATATGAATAATAATTTTAGTCATGTGGCAGTTTGTTTAGAAAAGTAGAAAAAAAGTTGGAAAATACAGGAAGCAGCAGTGAACTGTAAAAGAAAAAGCTTCACCTATGTCATCAACTACCTCTAAAATGCGGGGACAATTTACGCACAAGGAAGGCATTACTTTGACACTTTGAACATTGATTTAACAAAATAAAGGTTTTATTTATTTATAGTTGTCAAATCATTACTATTACTATTTAGACAAGTTTTGGTTCTTGTTAACATTGAGGTTGCTAGGTTACAAACCTCTACGTATGTCATATCTGCTGCATGTGTTGAAGCAGGAAGTAAATACACTTCACCAAATTTGCAAAACTAGAAAAGACTAGGCAAGATTTTTAGTCAAATCTTAAATGACGTTAACTATGTTTTATAGAAATGAGTCTAACCAGTCATATGCATTTTAAACACTCATATACGTATAATTAATATATTATATTTTATAGATGTCCCATAGATGAATCTGTGGAAATCTACACAGCTCTGGGCAGCAGTTCTGATTTGGAATGGAGGCCTTTGAGTTTGTCACTGGACGTGAGGAGGTGAAAACTACAAACTTATAACAACTGAAAATTCACAGGTTTTGTTTCCATCCTAGAATCGGATTATTATTTCCAAAGGGCACTTTATTTCACTGAAAGGTTTTAAGAAGACTCCCACACACTGTCTCATTCTCAATTCCCTTTTATTAATACAACGTTTCAGTCCCTCTGACCCTCCTCAGGTATGAGGACAGCCCCTTCCACTCCCCTTATACAGTGGCTTGCAAAAGCATTCATCCCCCTGGAACTTTTTCAAATTTCATCAAGTCACAAATTTAAATATTTTTTAATTTGCACTTTATTTGAATAAGTAACACAAAATGGTATGCAATTGTGAAGTAGAAAGAAAAAGATACATAATTTCCTGTTAAGAGAACAAAACAAAAAAACTACAAAAAACTATATATATATATATATATATATATATATATATATATATATATATATATATATATATATATATATATATATATATATATATATATATATATATATATATATATATATATATATATATATATATATATATATATATATATACACACAAAACTGAAAACTGCAGCGTAAAAGCTTTTGCTGCAATTACAGTTGCAAGTCTTTTGGGGTATGTCTCCACCACTGACTGAAAATTTTCCTCATTCTTCCTGGCAATACAGTTCAAGCTCTGTCAGATTTGATGGAGATTGTTTGTGAACTGCAGTTTTCAGATCTTGCCACAGATTCTCAATAGGATTTAGATCCGGACTTTGACTTGGCCATTCTAACACATGAATATGTTTTGCTTTAGACCATTCCATTGTCACTTTGGCTTTATGTTTAGGATTGTTGTCCTGCTGGAATGTGAACCTCCGCCTGAGTCTCAAGTCTTTTGCAGACTCCAACAGGTTTTCTTCCAAGATTGCCCTGTATTTAGCTCCATCCATCTTCCCATCAACTCTGACCAGCTTCCCTCTTCCAGCTGAAGAAAAGCACCCCCACAGCATGATGCTGCCACCACCGTGTTTGACTGTGGGGATGGTGTGTTCAGAGTGATGTGCAGTGTTAGTTTTCCTCCACATGTAGAGTTTTGCTTTTAGACCAAAAAGTTCGATTTTGGTCTCATCAGACCAGATCACCTTCTGTCACATGTTTGCTGTGTTGTCCAAATTACTTCAAGTGAACAGTAAACAAGACTTCTTATGGATGTTTTTTTTTTTTAAAAAAAAAAACCAATGGCTTTCTTCTTGCCACTCTTCCATAAAGACCAGATTTGTGTAGTGCACGACGTATAGTTGTCCTGTGAACAGATTCCTCCCACCTAAGGTCAGGATCTCTGCAGCTCTTCCAGAGTCACCATGGGCCTCCTGGCTGCATCTCTGATGAGTGCTCTTCTTGTTCGTTCTGTAAGTTTTGGTGGGTAGGTTTGCAGTTGTGCCATACTCTTTCCATTTCCAGATGAGGGATTAAACAGTGTTCCTTGAGATGTTCAACACTTGGGAAATCGTTTTAGATCCAAGCCCCACTTTAAACATCAACATAACTTTTTCTCTGACCTGTTTGGTGTGCTCCATTGACTTCATTTTGTGGTTTGCTCCCCAACACTCTTTTAACAAACTTTTTAGTCTTTAGGTCAACATTCAATCTTTCCAAAAGCATCAGGCAACTTCTAAAAGCAATTGGTTGCATTCAAGAAATAGGGGGATGAATACTTTTGCACGCTGCACTTTTAAGTTTTTTATTTTTTAAAAATTGGAAATCTTGTAAAATATTTCCTTCCATTTCACACTTGTGAGTAATTTTGTGTTGCTCATTCACATAAAATGCAAAGAAAATGTATTTAAATTTGTGGTTGTGATGTGACAATATGTGAAAAAGTGTCAGAAGGATGAATACTTTTGCAAGCCACTGTATTAGTTAAGGGACTGCCCCCTTACAAATAATCAATATATACATATACATACATATACAGGTGGCAATGGAAATGGGGGTAACAAAGATTACGCTAGCTTGGCAGCAGCCATCGCTCTGATTGGTCATAACTGGTCACACTGTACACATTTCTGATGTCACATGGCTGGGAGTTGCAGGGCTTGCAGGGACAGAGGCTGGCGCTCCTACATCGGTCTCACCATCTTTGGGCCTGGGGAACAAAGGACTGGGCCAGGACAACATGTGTCGGGCTGCATTGAACTCATTATAGAGTGTATGTTGTCAGGGAAAGCTGAATAAGCACAGCCTACTGAAGCATAACATCAGGACTATGTGTGGCGTTGCACACAGGTCTGATAGTGATAGGCCCAAAAAGTGCATTGGCCCACCATGAAAAGTCCCAGTGCTTTTGGTTAGGTGTACAAAACAGATTCCACCCATAAGCCTACATAACAAGGAAGCTCTCTGCAGTATTCTCTATGCATTCCCTAACAGTCATCATTCTAGCAGCCATCACTCTGATTGTTCAAAACTGGTCATGCAGTACACATTTCTGATGTCACATGGGTGGGAAGCACAGAGCTTGCACAGAGGAAGTAATGTGGAAAAAAAAAAAAAAAATTTGGCATTTCATCAATGAGCATGTGGTGATTTAAATATGTTACGTGTTACAATTAATACCCCATAAAAGAGTAACACATTTAAATGATTGTCCCAGTTTATGCTTCATGTGGATATTACCAGTAATTAGAGGAATATATATAAATATGGATTTTACTAGTTTTAAAGCTACCATCTGCAAGATTGTTTTTGCGCCCGCAGATGGCAGATGTGAAACCTATTCCTCCTCCCCCCTCGCCTCACCTGAGTCCTCTCCCCTCACCTGGCCTTTGTTCAGGCTCACCTCTGCCCTCTGGTCTTCTTCTGTCAGGCTAAAGCTGGTACACTATCAGAAAGCAGTAACATAGAGAGCATCTAGTGGCAATTAGTGAGAATACAACAGAGGCGGATCAGTCAGTCTAATTCCAGATGGTAGCTTTAAAGTGGAGTTAATAGAGTTTTATTTTGTTTGTATTTGTATTGTGCAGGACTTTGGAAACTGTCTTTGTTTATGTCCTATATATGTAAAGGGAATTAGATTGATTTGAAATATATTGCAACCTAAAGTAACAAGTAACTTAATTATGCTGCAGGTGTACATCACATGTCTTGTGCTCTTGTGTGTGATGGACTTCCCTGGGACAAGGTGCTCTCAGGGCTGCATAACTTCTCCAAACACATGGCGAAGAAGAGGAACATGGCCAAGACCAACAGACACTCCATTTCACAGGGTTCAGTGTGTATCATCACCTGCCATGATCCATGTATCTAGGGAAGAATGTTCAGCAGTTAACATGATGAAACAATGCACACTTTAGCAAACACAGCCAGATTGGATGGACAAAATGGATTTAAATGGCACATTTTCACGAGCCTATAATCAATACAAGCGTTCATGGTCCTGTTTAAGTGTTTGATTTTCAACAAAAAGGCTAATGGCTAATGCTATCTAGCTTGTGACTG
Organism: Periophthalmus magnuspinnatus; assembly: GCF_009829125.3. Lineage (NCBI taxonomy): Eukaryota > Metazoa > Chordata > Actinopteri > Gobiiformes > Gobiidae > Periophthalmus > Periophthalmus magnuspinnatus. The sequence continues at coordinate 11,864,323 of NC_047128.1, read as the reverse complement.
TGATTTTATTTGAGAGGGACTTGTTTAGCTGTACAAAATCAGCTCATCTGTTGTTGTTCCAGCTAAGTCAGTTTTTGATGGACAGATTGTGTTAAAACAAAGTTCTGATTAGTCAAACAGGTCAATCTTGAGTAACAGAGCTTCAGACAAAGTTGTGCCTCAGCCCCAGGGAATGTTGATGGTATCAGCTTCAAAGTACCAATAGGTAGCGTTAACGTTCTAAAATGTATTTATTGATTTAAACTCACAGCAAGGATGTTGAGTTTTGTGCCAGTTTTTATTCCATGTGGATAGGCCCAGTAATTACATAGATATTAAACATAAAGGGATAAATACCTGGCCATGCAAGCTGCAAGAGAGTAACATCAGTACACTATTCTACACTTTGTACAACTGGTACTTTGTTTATTTGCATATAGTGTTGTCATGATACTAAAATTTCAAACTTGATTTTGATACTAAGGAATTTTATTTATTTAGACAATAGAATGTGATTGTCAACATTAAATTGTAGTACTTTCATTTATATTCTCATGTGGCCTTATATCTGTGTAATCCTTCAGTGGTCCAGGTAGGTTCCATAGTGGTCCATGGGCGTATAGTCTATGTGGTCTTATATTTGTTCTGATACAGCTCAAGATCATTCTAAAGCTATTCAGGAAAGATTCATTTCTGTCCTGTGAATGTGACTTTTTAGTATTGATACCTGCTCAAATGAGTATCTATTTTCGATACTAGTTTTAGTATTGATTAGTATCTGACTTTTGATACTTTTGCCAACCCTATTTACATATTATTGTACTCAATTATATCAAACACACAAGCATCATGGTTAACAATAAAAGCAACTCAAAGTCTCATTTAAAGTTGGTTGTTATTATTTTGTTACTATGTGGTGTATAACTGTAATAATTATGGTGATTTGTAAATATTTTAGTAGGAGAGAAGGGTTTGATAAAAGTGCATTCTAAACAGGCAGACCAAATCTAACAAGAAATTCAGCATAAATGAAACTAAACAGCATTATTCATTGTTATCCAACCATTGTTTCGAGTAAGCAAAAGGAGAAAAAGACATGTAAAAAAGAGGTGTGTGTAATTAACTGCACTTAATTACATGTTAAATATTACACTTAATACCTGGCACTTACCAAGTATAGTATGTGTTTGCTCTTAAGGATCAGTCACAGATGGACAGTGATGGGAAAATGTATTCAGTTACAAAATACTGAATACCCAAATTAAAATGTATTTTATCAGGTATTCCATTACATGGACCAATCAGAGTACTGTATTCTTAATACTTAGAATACTTTCACATTGAGTTGCATTATATTATAGTGTTAAAACATGAGCACACTTATTCTCACTAATTCAGATCATAACAAAGTCACATGAAGTACCGTCATGTATAGTAAATAACTGTATTCTGAATACCAACAAATACAGTTACTCAAAATGAGTATTCTGAATGTGTATTTTACTTGTATTTAGTTACTGCCCAACACTGCACATGGATTAAGAAATCACATGTGCAGGATATTTTAAAAACTTGTCTGAGGTTTACAGTAAAAGTGACCTTATTTCCATCATTCCAATAGACAAGTTTAGCAGCTCTGCATTTTTTGGTATATTACATTCCAGAAGAGTGACAGGTATAAATAATGCTGAGGTAGAGGCAGTGACAGAGGAGCAACAGTGAGCTGTGAGCATCATGTTGTCCACTACACTGGTTGTCCTGCAGTTGCTGTGGCTCTCACTGGCCTCAGCAGGTCACTTCTATGGAGGGGTGGTGACCTTCTCTGCCACAATAGGCAGCAATGGGAGCATTGAGGTAAGACTTATTGTTTTAATTTACACTTCAGTACAGTCAAATCCCTTGTTGGATGATTCTAAACTATACTTGTCAGCCCATTATAACAATAATATTACATGCATGAGTCTTGAAAAGTTCACTTTTCAATACTCAAAGTTGCATAGATTTTGGTGCAATTCATTTAACTGTAAATCATAGAAGGGCTGGATTTACACATTTGCAAAATGTTCAGTGAACATCAAGTGGAGGGAAAAACTGAACAAAAGTTGCAATATAGTTATTTAACTGTCAAGACTGACCACACTGCCTGCTGGGGAACCCTAGTCCTTGAATATTGAGGTAACTAAATATTTCCATTCTCTTTGGCAGGTGGAACTTCGTAACAAGGCGACATTCAGTTCATGTGCTTACCAGTACGGGAGCTGTTACGGCAACTTGACTGACTGTGGCTACAACAACCAAATCAGCTTGGGTGCAATTGACCTAGGCAATACCAGCACGGAAACCTCATGGTGTCAAACAGAAACTGTTGTCAGTAAGAGGCTAACAAGTAACAGACCTTTCCGAACATTGTAGGTTAATATTCATGACATATTTGTGCAGATATTTGTGTATCTATGTCTATGATAATGAACAATAGTATTTTTAAAGTTGTTTCATTAGTGAATATACTTGAATTGCAGGGAAAGCAGCTGTTGTTGGACCAAACTTGACACACCTTCTGTATACCCATCGTGGAATGTTCTGACTTCAGTGGATTTGGGCATAAGATCTGACACTAACAAGCCAAACAACTCTCCTAATATCGCCATCCTCCCTTTTCTACGGTAAGTGTAAAACATACTGCACATGCATTTTGCTAACAAGCCTCCACAGTTTAAAGGTGTACTATGTAACTTTTCTGGTGGAGGATCCGCTGCCTATGTGTCTCCAAGATGTTATTGCTTTGATTTAAATGCTCCGTAGTAAGGCATTAAAGTTATTTATCTTGCATTTTCAGTTACATGGTTTATTAGTATTGACACCAGAGAAGTTACATAGTACACCTTTAATGAAAGAACATTATAAAATGATTTTTTCTTCAAGTCTTTGTAATTAGATTAGATTAAATTTTTGCTCCTTTGTCTACTTAGAAATTGAAATAGGCATGAAGACACCTAAATAGACCATATATAATAATTAAACACTCCTTCTGTCTCTTAAAGAGTCCCTCAGAACTGCAAACGGTCCTACAAACCTATGGCCTTCGACCCTGATGGAGATGTTGTTCGATGCCGATATGGAAACCGACATGCTTCTGAGTGTGTTGACTGTAGAAGACAAGTGGGATTCAGTGTAAATGAGGTTAGTAAAATACATTTGGATCATTTAAGTACATTTTAGATCTATTAAGTTTTGTATTTCCTCATTGAGTTGTAGCCACCTTTTCTTAGATTCTAAGGGGAGGTACACAAAATGGTTAATTTACAGATAAATACAACTACATATATATCACATATTGCCTAGAATTGTTCTTAGGTTTTTAGTTTAAATAACCACCCACAAAATGAACGAAAAGTTGGTGCATTTGATTTTACTAAAAGAAGTGACACTTAGATCAGAACAAGCTTTACTGTCATTGTCAGAGAACAAAATTTCACAAAGTGTTATGGCAATTTGGCATATTAAAGACTAATAAACATTCATTCATAATTAAGGGGAAAGTTGAGACTCAACCTTGCATGTTCTTTTCTTAGACTACATGCACACTGCTCTATTTGGCCTCTGGAAACCAAGGAGTCCATGGATTTGAGTTGGTGGTGGAGGACCATCCACGGCACAATGTTGCACTCTACTACTCTTATGGAATCACGAATAATACAATGAGTGTTTCATTCAGTGTGCTGCCATTGCAATTTGTTTTCCAAGGTCAGTATCATTTTAGATGTATTGTTGTGCCCTAGTAATAATCTATATATATTAAAAGCGCTGTACCTGATTATTGCTGTCATAAAAATGTGAAAAACAGAACTAGTTCATTTTAAATGGTTTGCAGTCGTACAGAGTTCATTCCTCATTAACGTATGCAATCAAAGAACCCTTAATGATTAAGACACAAAAGACAAATTTAGCTCAAATACACGGTACTGGTACTGGGCCTTTAATACAGAAATCCAATACACTAATGTTATGGTTTTATTACAGTGGACCCAAGTGTTCCCACGTGCACTGAAGGATATAATCTACCAAAGTATGTTTCCCCAACACCCAGAGATGGAGAGGTCATTCTGGCACAGACTGGAAGAGAAGTAGAAATAAGAGTGAAGGCAATGGCTCTTTATTCACAGTAAGTAAACCAGATATTCAAAAATTATAAAAACAAAACCTGATATATTAACATTGTTTTGTTTTTAACCAAAACAGAGTTGATAGGATCATAATGACGGGACCACTGAATGTCACCAAGCACAGAACCACTGCAGATGAGTTCATCATCAGATGGACTCCGATTTCTGAAAACCTCGGACACTATTTTCCTATCTGCTTTGCTGTTGAATCTAAAAATGGGTAAAAGACTTTTTGTTTATAAAGACTTAAACACAGGTAGGGAATAAGTATGCATATTTTACTATTTTCAGTTAAATTTGTTTTGTTTTATGTAATCAGATCTTCTGTTTACCAAACTGAGATGAGATGTGTGCTGGTGAACGTTACTAATGAACTAAGTATGTGATTCCAAATCTTCCGAAACATTCCGAAAATCTTCCAAAACATGTGTATATATCACATTACACACACACACACACACACACACACACATACACCCCCCCCCCCATATATATATATATATATATATATATATATATATATATATATATTAGAGATTTGGCCTGTAACATGTAGCAAAGCACGTATATGCAGTTGTGCAAATTGTTTCCCAAATGCATTAATTGAATTATTAATCAATTTATTAAATTTCAGTTGAATAAGCATAGCAGAAAAACTCACATTCAGTTTTATCAAGTGCCAAAAGATCAATAACTTGTTACCTATTTTTAATATAATTTGGTCACGTTCGGTGGGCCGGATTAATAAGACCAAAGGGCCTTGTGTGGCCCCCAGGCTGTAGTTTGCCCATGTGTGGTTTAATGTATTTTCAGTTAGTATAAATAAAGCCTCAGAAAGTTATTCCACCCCAAAGACATGATTATTGTCAGTTGAAAGGACTTTAAGGCTACCCTGTGTAATTAGACTGGCCAACCTAGCCATGCTGCATTCTCACACCACACCACTAGATGCCATCTACATTACTGCAGTCTGATAGTGTGCCAGTTTTGGTCTGACAGAAGAAGGTCTGAGAGCACAGGTGAGCTGTGGATAAAGGCAGTGGGCGGGAAGGACAGGTTTCACATCTGCCATATACTGGTAACAAAAAAATCAAATAGACATATAGATGGTAGCTTTAAACCATAAGATTAATATGGCAAGTTTGTAGAGGCAGTCCTTGATATAAAGTGATAAGGTTAAATATTATAAGGTTACATAGGCCTTTGGCCTCCCTCTGAAATTATAACATACTAAATTCTAAAACACAACCTATGGAGCAGCAATTCCCATTTAAACACATGGCTATTTTGTTGTTTATTCTGTAAATTTAGTGAATACAGTGGTCACCTGTCTGGAGTCTTCAATGATAGTCGAGGTGGAGAAGGCCACATTACCTGAACTTCATTATGAAAATCTGCGTCTGTCTGATCCCAGTAACATAGTCTGCAGCCTCCAAACCCACTCCAACAGCACTCACTTGGTCGCTAAAGTGCCCCTCAACACCTGTGGCACCCAGATCGAGGTAAGACTAAAAAGAAAATGTGAAAGATGTATTAAAGCATTTATAGATCTGTATGAGTTTAACAAGCAAGAACCATTCAATCTTGGTTTTTAAATTCAGAATAGATAAAACCAGTCTCTTAAGTATCTTTGCTTCTACATGCATATGACTGCATACTCAACATTTACGTCATATGATTTTATTTTGTATATTATGCAGTATGATTTTATTGATTAGATGAGCAAGCTATCAATGAAATTTCATTCATCTTATATTCAGATTCATTGCTTACAGCAGACAATTCAGCTGTTAAATTTAGCAAAAAATACATGTGTCTGCTATTTATAATATACAAAAAGCAACCAATTTACTATTTGACTATTTCAATAGTTGGGTTCTCAAACTTTCTGAGGTCAGGGTCCACTTATCTGTATTAAAATATTCCAAGGGCTCCTGCACGATGGCATCATAATAAAAGTCAGGATTTCAGATCATGTTTCAAACCTTGTTTGTCTTAGTTCTTGTTTTGTTTATAGTATTCAAGTAATTTTCAGTGTTCATGTGTTAATTTTTGGGGGACCCCCAACATTTGTGCCTGGACCCCACTTTGAGAACCACTGCAATAGTTAATTACATTACTTCCTTTGCAGGAGGATGCTGATAATCTGTTTTTCAAGAATGAAATTACCACAGTGGACAATACCTCTACCCTCATCACCAGAAAACACCAGTTAGAAATGAAGTTCTTCTGCCAGTACCCCAAAAGAGGAAACGTGACATTCACCTTCAGCGCTCACAGAGAGAATGTGACCGTGTGGGACAAGGGCCTTGGAAAGTTCACCTACGGGTTTGAGTTCTTCCCAGATCAGAGGTTTGTCTCCAGGATAGACCCCCGGCTCTACCCACTCGAGTATGACGTGGGTGATCGCATCTTCATGGAGATCGAAGCCACAACTACAGTCAACAACACAGAGCTGTTTGTGGAGTCCTGCAGAGCTGCACCCTACGACAACACCAACTACCCCCACCCCTACAACATCATTGAGAATGGGTGAGTAGATTCTTTTAATGAAATGATAGATATTATGAACTGTAATGGCCAAAGGTATGGAATTAGATACTAATTGATACTAAAACTAGTATCAACACTAGATATTCATTTGAGCAAGTATCGATATTGAAAAATAAATCTCAAAAATTGAAATTCTTTTTGAGTTTTATCAGAACTAGAGTAAGATAAAAACAAAATACTATTATTTTGTGTAGAAATTTACAATTGCCTAAAAAATAACTTAAAAATCAAATGATCACTTGGGTATCAAAACCGGTATGGAGTATCGAGTCTATTCTTAAATATCGAAATGGAGTTTGAAATTATTGAAATATTATGACCAAAATGAATAAAGGGCTGCCAATATGTTATATAGTTTGTGCAGTTGCTTGGCATTTTTGTGAAACTAATTCAACTTTTGTCGGTGCTTTTAAACAGCTGCAACTTAGACCCAACACTGATTGTTTATCCGAGAAGTCACAACAGACAATTCAAATACAGCGTTGAGGCCTTCAAGTTCATTGGCCTTCACGACCAGGTATTCAGCTGAATGAATTGACTTCACAGTGACATCACCTTTGAGGAAGGCAGTATGTAATGTTACCATGGTGACACAATGCACACATTACAAATTTAGCATAAACAGTCTCCAGTTTTTTAGATTGACTTAAGACTCAAGAAAAAACACTAAATAGATTTACACAACGCATTTTCAGGAGCCTGTGATCACTATGAGCATTCATGGTTCCGTTTAGGTGTTTAATTTTCAACAAGAAGGTGAGAGTTAATAACTGAAAAAAAAAAAAATAATAATAATTTGGAGAATGCTAGATATCTTTAATGTTATTTGGTATAAAATCAGCTCACCTACAGTAGTTCCAGCTAATTCAGTTCTTTATGTGTTCAGATTAACGTCTAATCTGAGTAACAGAGCTTCAGACAGAGCAGTGCCTTTAGTTAGCTTCACCCCCAAAAATGACATTAGCTGCAAAGTAGCGATACACTGCTGTACATAAGCTAGTAGAAAAAAATACAAACAAACCTTTAAAGTTTAAGTCAATCTCTTAACTGTTTCCAGGTCTACATCAGCTGCTCAGTGTTGATGTGTGAAGCTGGAAACCCTCACACTCGCTGCTCTCGGGGATGTCAGCCCAATGGAGCAACAAGAGCCAGGAGAGAGGCAGTCATTGAGTCAGGAACCCATTATGTGTCCCAGGGCCCCCTGCGTCTGAGGAGATCTGTGGAGGCAGGAAACACAGGTAAAATGGTTGACAAAAGTATTAAAGATGATAAGACCAGTTGGATGTATTTTTTATTATGTTTAGAGAGCATAGGATTTCATGTTTTTCAAATAATTCAAAGTTATGGCCTTTCTTAACATTGTGGTTGCTAGGTAGGAGTTGGAAATTAATTTTAACTTCTATGCATGTCAGAATCAGTTTTATTGCAATTGTCAATTAACAAAATTGACAAACTAGGAACTTGATTTGGCATTATGGTGCGACATAAACAAACAATAATAACATAAACTATGATCAAATCAAATAAAAACAAAATCATGGCTTGCATTAAAATAAGATAAAAAACAGACTTTGATATACAAAGTTTAAAGTGACAGTAACCAGTATTATAGAGTGGCAAGTCGCATCTGCTGCTCATGTCCAAACCGGAAGTTAAATTATAAACTCCACCAAAATAAAAAAAAAAAGGACTAAAACTAAATCTTAAAAATAATTATGTTACCTACCGTGTGTTTCAGTGAAATGAGTCTAACCTGTCATATACACTTTAAACTCACCTTGTATATTCCTACAGGTCTGAACTTCAACCTCAACCTGGTCTTCATCGCTGGCTGTGTTTTAGCCGCTGTAGGAATGATCTGTGGAGTCATCATTTACAAATCCAAGAAATCCAGTGTCAGATACCAAGCTCTGCCTTCAGATGAAACATAGAAACACCACCTGCAGATGCAAAGAAATACATTGCAGTGTCTGAATTATGTGATTAATGAAGAATTATGGTTGAAGGTGATACAGATTTATATGAAGTTATGTTTGCTTTTTGTCTTGTTACAAACATACGATTTCTTGGTTAAATGGGTGAAAGGTACTCTTGTTAAGTTTGTATTACACACATCATGATATAAGATACAATAAAAATATAGAGAGATTTTTGTAAAATGTGATTGAACATGAACTAAGATTAAGAGGTAGAAGAACACAGAATAAGTCACATCACAGATTAAAACACACATTTACGCAGAAATAATGATCAATGTGGTCTTGTTTGTATCTAAATATAACACAACTAAATCAAAACTGTAAATTGCACTGGCACACTTCAAATTGCCACGGTTGCAATTGAATTATTAGTAATGAAGTTTAGGCTTCTACAAACATGTTCTGAAATGTACAGATTATTTTAGAAGTTCATCTTCAGCACAACTGAATTCATAAAAATACCTTCAGAAAACACAGGATTAAAGGTTTTATATTCCACCATTTTAAGATCTATGTTATAATGTGATTTCCTTATCAAAAACATACCAGAACTTTTGTTTGTTTCATTTACACATGTTTAACAAATGATATTAAATTGTATAGTTTTTCTCTCAAAGAGAAAACACTCCACCTTGTGATGTCATGTGGTAATACAGGAAATGTGCCAATGTGTTTATAAACTTCATAAACCTTCACTGGAATCATTTGGATGATTTCAGCCCGGAATTTCTGATCTCTACTTCACAAAAGTTAAATGCTGTTAATTTGAAAACTACCGCTTCATGACATAACAAGGTGGAACCGAATTTTGAGCTTTGGAGATGTAGACTCGGTATGTACGTCGAGCTAATAGGACTTGATCGTTGCCTGGAGTTCATAAGTTAAGTTGTGTCATTGGGGTCATACTGCTTTGTCTACAAATAATCTCACTGCTTTTTAGTGACATTTGAAGTTTTAAAAGCCCTACTGGGACTGGTGTTGTGAATTAGCCAAGGCTATGAACACTGTGATACCTGCATCAGATTACTGAATTGGTTAATCTATGTTTGCTGTATCTGTCCCTATTCAAATAAACAATTAAAAATGTTTTAAAACAGTGTGCACCCCCCTTCCCTCCTTGATGTTTCGTTAATGAGCCCACGATATCTCCAGAGGGCTCAGCAGTGATACTAGGTGTCCCAGGTACACTCCCTCAGCATCTTGCCCTCCTACTTTATTTAACAGTCCAGGTGTTCTTTCTTCTGACCCAGAGCCAATTGCTGCTCCTTTCTGCTGCAGTTGACAAGGACTAGATGATTTGTTGGAGGGAGGACCCTCAACTTTCTGTAACACAGATGTCATAGATGTTGCCACAAATCCTCTGCATCCAACTTCAACTTAAAACATGTTCATTTTTCATCCATTTTGGCCTGCTTGCAATATTAACTCTGAATATTTGGTGTTTTTCCTTTTAGAGACTTCCTCAATACCCTCTTCATGGAACTGTCATTTCGATCACTAGCCCACTTTATCGCTACTGACCACAATGCTATATATGGACGTGTTATGGCCACAATCCCTTGTTTGGCCATTGATCTGACCCTCAAAGATGAGTGAATGAAATGAATGAAACAAAACACAACTCCAGGTATTTTTTGATGAGGTAACACATTAGAAGATGGCTTGAAGTTCACAATAATCCATTCTGTGTAATATAGGACCTTTAAATTTTGTTAATCGAAAAAATCAGGGGCCGTGGAGGCAGCACTTCCCTCTTCACACACACTTCCTCCAGCTCTTCCGGGAGGATCCTAAGGCATTCCCACGCTACATCCTTCCCTAACTCATGAACAAGACCCCAAGATACTTGAACTCCTCCACTTGAGGCAAGGACTCTCCACCCACCCGGAGAGGGCAAACCACCTTTATCCGGTCACACTCGGCTGCAAACCGCCCCAGTGCCTGTTGCAGGTCCTGGCTCGATGAAGCCATCAGGACAACATCATCTGCAAACAGCAGCAATGAGATCCTGTGGTTCCCAAACTAGACCTCCTCCGGCCTCTGACTGTGCGTAGAAATTCTGTCCATAAATATAATGAACAGAACTGGTGACAAAGGGCAGCCCTGGCAGAGTCCAACATGCACCGGGAACAGGTCTGACTTATTGCCGACAATGCGAACACAGCTCCTGCTCCGGTCATACAGGGACCGGACAGCCCTTAGCAAAAGGCCCCAGACCCCATACTCCCAGAGCACCCCCCCAAAGGACGCCACGAGGGACACGGTTGAATGCCTTTTCCAGGTCCACAAAACACATGTGCACTGGTTGGGCAAACTCCCATGAGCCCTCAAGCACCCAATGGACAGTATAGAGCTGGTCCAGTGTTCCGCGACCGGGACGAAAACCACACTGCTCCTCCTGGATCCGAGGTTCGACTATCGGTCGGATTCTCCTCTCCAGTACGCTGGAATAGACCTTACCGGGAAGGCTGAGGAGTGTGATTTCCCTGTAGTTGGAAGACACCCTCCGGTCCCTTCTTAAACAGAAGGACCACCACCTCGGTCTGCCATTCCACAGGAACTGTCCCTGACAACCACGCAATGTTCCAAAGGCAGGAGTTGAAGACCCTGCTGACAGAGGGTTCCACCAGACATTCCCAATGGACCCTCATGATACACTTGGGTCTGCCAAGTCTGTCCGGCTTCCTCCTCTGCCAGCGGATCTAACTCTCAACCAGGTGGTGATCAGTTGACAGCTCTGCCCCTCTCTTCACCCGAGTGTCCAAGACACGCGGCTGAAGGTCAGATGAAATGACGACAAAGTCAATCATCGACCTCCGACCTAGGGTGTCCTGGTGCCATGTGCACTGATGGACACCCTTGTGTTTGAACATGGTGTTTGTTATGGACAAACTGTGACTAGCACAGAAGTCCAATAACAGAACACCACTTGGGTTCAGATCAGGGAGGCCATTCTTCCCAATCATGCACCTCCAGGTGTCACTGGTGTTGCCCACGTGGGCATTGAAGTCCCCCAGTGGAACAATGGAGTCCCCAGTAGGTGCACTGTCTAGTACCCCTCCCAGGAACTCCAAGAAGACTGGGTACTGGCATAATGCCAACATAGCTCCTAGGATAATTCGGGTACGCAACCTCCCCCACCACGATAAGGTGGCAGTTCAAGGTGCTGCATGTTGTGTCTTTGAAAGTAGGAAGTGTGAAGCAGGTGAAATTTGAGTGAGGGGATAGGATAGACTCTTTTGCTTTTTTTTTTCTTCCTATTCCACACAAATAACCTTTCAATTAAAATAATAATAGACCATTCTTCTACTGGCTTAAAGAAGCAAAGCTATAATTAAGGATTTTACCAGAGTAGGAAATGTTTAAATGTAATTTGACCTTGAACCAGTGGATGGAAATAATGTAACTGTCATGGGTTTTTCTCGTTAGTGTAATACAAGGCGGCTGAAATGGGCTTCCTCCGCAGAGTGGCCGGGCGCACCCTTAGGGATAGGGTGAGGAGCTCAGTCACACGGGAGGAGCTCGGAGTAGAGCCGCTGCTCCTACACGTTGAGAGGAACCAGCTGAGGTGGCTCGGGCATCTGCTCAGGATGCCTCCTGGACGCCTCCCTAGGGAGGTGTTCTGGGCATGTCCCACCGGGAGGAGGCCCCGGGGAAGACCCAGGACACGCTGGAGGGACTATGTCTCTCGGCTGGCCTGGGAACGCCTTGGGGTCCCACCGGAGGAGCTGGAGGACGTGTCCGGGGTGAGGGAAGTCTGGGAGTCCCTGCTTAGACTGCTGCCCCCGCGACCCGGCCCCGGATAAGCGGAAGAAAATGGATGGATGGATGGATGGATGTTTATAATAGCCTAACTGATAATAAAAAAATTAAAAAAATAAAAAATAACACTCTTGTTTATTTAGGCAATAGAATGTGGTTTTCAACATTAAATGGTAGTACTTTCTTTTCCTTATATCTGTGTAATCTCTCAGTGGTCCTGGTAGGTTCCATAGTGGTCCATGGGTGTATACTAGTCTATGTGGTCTTATTTATTTGTTCTGATATGGTTCAAGATCATTCTAAAGCTATTTCGGAAAGGTTCATTTCTGTCCTGTGAATGCGAATTTTTTGGTATCTATACCTGCTCAAATGAGTATAAAGTTTTAGTATCGATTAATATCTGATATGCAATACTTTTGACAAACCTACCTTTTAGTTACAGTCAGGAGAATTCAATCCAAAAAAAGTTTCATATGTTTATTTGTTTATGCTAAAATGTTTAAACTAAAACTCAGTCAGTCCATTAACAAGTTTTCCAGACAATGAGAAGAAGAAGCACTATTTGATCTGTGTACTCATAGTGTGTTCATCATTTCAATCAGTGTGGAACCACAGGTGGTCCAGCAGACAAAAATTCTAAATAAGAGTAATGTTATTTCAGTAGAAGTACAACGTAGTGGTCCAAGAAAATAATCAAGTATGGGTAAAAATGGTATTTGGGAAAACTAGTACTCAAGTCAGAGTAACTTAAAGAGTAATTTTAGGAGGTAAACAAGTAAGGGTCTATTAGTATATTACCTGTATCAAAAATCTTGGAGAAAACAATTAAAGAACAGTTAACAGAGCATTCAAACAACAATAATTACTTACATTCCACAGTCATTCCACTGAACCTGCCTGACGCTAGTTGGTGCTGTGTTTCTCGACCTACAAAAGGCCTTCGACACAGTAAACCACTCTGTCCTCCTGTCAAGCTCTCTCAGTACTATCTTTCCATTGATGCATTACATTGAGTCAAGGGTCAGTTCTGGGGACCCTGTTTTTCAGAATTTATATCAATGACCTCCCAGACATGTGCAAAGACGTAGATATCATCATGTATGCAGATGATGCTGTCATCTACACATATGAAAGGGATGCGCAAGTGGCCACTACATTATCTTCAGCTATCGACAAAATTTGTAATTGGCTCCAATTTTCACATCTGACACTAAACATTAATAAAAGAGTTGGTATGTATTTTACCGAAACTAACAGAATTAAAGATATTCCCAGCATCCCTGTTAACGGAGTAAAAATAAATATTGTAACAGAGACAAAGTACCTAGGGGTTCATTTGGACCTTTCTAAAAGCTTATAAAAAAAGTATGCAACTTAGTCCGATACAACGTCTCTTCCGTAAGACACATGAGCAACAGCTTGACAGTAGAAGCAGCTTTCACATATTTCAATGCCATGTTCATCCCACATATGACCTACTGTGTGTCCTGCTGGTCTCAGGCCAATGAGAGCGTGCTCAAACCCCTCAGATCCATCTACAATCAGGCATTAAAGGTACTCGATAAAAAAAACCTTCGTTTTCACCCCTGTAATAGAGTATCTTAAGTAAATATATAATGTTCAGTCATGACAATTTAGTTTTGTATTCAAATCTAAGAAATGAACTCAAAATGATTAATAATGCAGCTCCACCTACATTGAAAAAATGTATTAAACTTTCTTCCGAACAAACTACCTGATCCACTTGGTCCTCTGTGAACTGAAATTGCATAGTTCCAAAAATATCCTCGGCCTTTGCTCAGGCTGCCTTTTCATTTTAAACCATCAGACAGTGGAATTAGCTCCAGACAGTCTGAAATTGTCTGTAGATATGAATAATTTTACTAGAAATTTGAAAAAGTACATTTTAGATAATCAAATGTGTCCACACCAGACTAGTTAATTTGTATTGTTCTGTCTCAATGTAAAAACCTGCATATAATTTTTACATTGGTATAAACTGTAAGAAACATCATGTATTGGACATGGGGACATTTATTGTATTTTACTGTTAATTGCCCATGATGAATTGTTAGTTTTGTGTAATTGTAATTGTAATGAAATGTGCATTTCAATGTGTGTTCACCTGCCGAGGGAACGGAAAGTAGCAGTAGGTAAATCTGGTACAAATAAGCTCTTCCTTTGTAAGATTAATGAATTTGTACATGGTCCCTGACAAAATAAAGAATAAAGAAAGACGAAAGAACTGTCAGGAATGAATAATATTTTAAAGTTAATGTAATGTGAAGAACTAAACAACTTAAACTTAAATAATGCATAAAATGTGTTATTTTCAAACAGACACAACTATGAGCCAAACTGAATCATATCTGAAGGAGCTGCTAGAAACAAAAATGTTCAAAGAATTTCATATTGTCGACATAAAGTTACCTTAGACTTACTCACAGAGGAAAGAGGAAGCACAACTTTTACTCAAGTCAAATCAAATCAAATCAAAAACATTGCTCAAGAAGGAGTAAAATTATGCCGCTAGTGACTCAAGTAAATGTAACTGAGTAAAAATAACTGAGTACTATCAGAGTTGCTGGTTTAACACTGGGCATGCTTTACTATGCTACATCAGATGCAATGTGCCTGTTCACCACCAGATGTCCCCAAAACTTTAACAGACTTCCTAAGGGCCCTTTCAGAGAACCAGCTGCTTGCAAATTATAACAAATTGTTGTAAAACAATTACAACACACAAGAAAAATAGCAAGAAACTGGAGGTTTGTTAAAGATGTGTTATTTTACAAGTAAGTAAAACACCAACCACAGTTATCTTGGTAAATAGGTTGTGAACAATTATCATTTCCATCAGTTATGGAATTGTTACAAAAATCCATTTAATTGGCTTTTTCTGTATTTGTGCAATCAGAGGATGATCGGAGGAAAAACCTGTGTACAGAAAATATGACTATAGTTTTGTGTCATAGTTTTGTGTCAAATGGGTAAGTGCATGGCCCATCCTCTTCAGTCTTAAAGTCCATCAGTTCAACTACAAAATGACAAATAAATTGAATTTATAAAGTGTTTTGTCTGAGCATCAGGAAAGGAAGGCAAGTTTATTTGGATAGCACACAAGTACACAAAGTAATTCAAAGTCATTTACAGAATAGGAAAGACATTACAATATCACAATAGAAACAAATCAAATAATAATAGTAATAACTTTGTATCACAAATTGGTTAAAATGAACCAATTCTGTTTTTCACGTTTTTAGGACAATAACAACAAGTGCAGCCCCTTTAAGTGAAGTATCCAGGTGTGCTGTGTGCATAAAGGGAAAGTGATGCAGACACAGCTCCATGCGACGAACAGCTCTTGACCTCTGACCTCTTTGTGTTTCAATATCTGCTTTGAGATTTTGTCCTGACTGTTTCATTTTTGTTTTGTTACAGTTGGAATACTTCACTTTCTGGGCGTCACCTGCATGATTATATGGAGAGACAAATAGAAAGTTAGAGCCAGATTTCAGAACATTCTCCTTGGAAATCGTTTTATGCCATGCTGTGACATATATATATATATATATATATATATATATATATATATATATATATATATATATATATATATATATATATATATATATATATATATATATATATATATATATATATATATATATATATATATATATATAGAGAGAGAGAGAGAGAGAGAGAGAGAGAGAGAGAGAGAGAGAGAGAGAGAGAGAGAGAGAGAGAGAGAGAGAGAGAGAGAGAGAGAGAGAAACAACATTTCCATGGAAACAAGCAGGCCACTCACAGTAAGAGCAAATGGTTTTCAGTGTAATAAAATCAAAAAAAAAAAAAAAAAAAAATTGGTCTATTTGTTGGCTAAAAAGTCACATACTGTGGCTTTAAAGCTACCATCCATAAGTTTAATTGATTTTTTGTTCTAACAATAGTCCCATGTGAAATCTGTTCTCCCCTCACTATTTTATTAGGCCCGAGTGTCAGAAGCTGGCCAAGGGCCATAGCATTGCTCCCATTTGCACAAACAAACTCTGATTTCAATGAAATTTGAATTAGTTGTTAGACTCCCTGCCGTAAAGCATTAGCACACCCTACAGACTGAAAAAATATATGTAATATGGGGAGAAAAAAGATGAAGTTTGTCTAAATTTTCGGAAATTGTGCACAAAATTTCTGTTTTGGCATCCTGATCACAAAGTCAATGACACCAACGGCATATTTCTTACAGCGTAGCCACAGCAATGACACAAACTCTTCATGTTATTCTAATGATAAAATTGACAAATCACACAAAATGAGGATGATTTCACTCAAAGTTTAGTGAGTGACCCTCAACAGACTGATATAATAACAGTTAAAAATGGGTGCACTGTCCTAGGAAATTTGTATGGAACAAAAAAATGTGGTTGTAGACATACAAAATTTGGTACACATATTCATGACATACTCTCAATCAAAGAATTCTGACTTGAGTGTGACTCTGAGTGTGTTGAATGTTCTGGACACCATTGCCCCAATGAAGGTTAAAATGGTTAAAGATAAGCAGAAAGCGCCATGGAGGAATGATGACTCAGTCAAAGCACAGAAAAGGGAGGACTGAGCGGGAGTGGAGCAAAAAGCTCCAAGTTCATTATGAGATTTATTGGTGAAAGGATGTACAGGTAGAACCACAGTTAATGTAGAACAAGGGAGAGGGATTTTACTGACATTCTTGCAAGTTGCATTAACAGCTCTCGTGTCCTGTTTGCAACAGTAAAAAGATTAACAAACCCTGCTGCTCTGATGTCGTTAGAACAAATTTCCACACCTAAGTGCAATGAGTTTGCAGTATACTTTAATGATAAAGTAGCTGTTATTTGTGTTCCACAACACAAACAACAGCTCTGCAGCCACTTAGAGCTGACTCACTTTGCACCTGTACTTGACAAAACTGTCCAAGAGATTGTCACAGTCTGATTTCATCTACATGCTGCCTCCATGTGTTACCCACTAGATTTGTAAACCTGTGCTCAATAGTTTGCTATCATCACCCGCTTACACGTTACTTCAATCTGGAACATTTCCAAGAGCGTTTGGCCAACAAAAACAAAGAGAGTGTCAGCAGTCACCTCTAATATCTCTCTCTAAAACCTTCAAATCAGACTAGAAATCTAGGGGTAATAATGGACTTTAACAGCCACATCAAATCAATAACATCTGCAGCTTTTTACCATCTAAAAACATAGCAAAAATCAAGGTATACTGTCAAAACCAGACTTAGAGAGACTTATTCATGCATTTGTCTCCAGTAGGTTAAACTACTGTAACGGCCTGCTCACTGACCTCTCCTAACGAGCGTTAAGACAGCTACAATACATCCAGAATGCTGCTGCTTGGGTCCTGAACAGAACCAGGAAGTCCTGTGCTCAGATCTGTGCACTCACTTCCTGTAGCTCAGAGAATAGACTTTAAAGTGGTTCTGCTTGTGTACAAGTGTCTTTATGGCCTAGCACCAAAATATATCTCCAACATGTTAATACCATATGAACCATCTCACAATTTGAGGATACCTACTGGTGCACAGAGTCAGGACTAAACATGGGGAATAAGCGTTTCAGTTTTATGCAACTAAAACCTGGAACAGTCTTCCTGAAGATGTGACACAGGCCACTACTTTGACAATGTTTAAATCCAGGCTCAAAACAGTTCTGTTGCTGTGCATATATCGGAAACATTTTTATTCTGAACTCTGCTCTTTTAATTAATTTTATGATTATTATTTATATTTTGGTTTATCTGTATTGTGATTTTAATGTAGTTCTTATTCTGTAAAACACTTTGAATTACTTTGTGTACCAATTGTGCTAAACAAAAAAAACAGCCTTGCCTTTATGTATTTCATAATAACAAAGAGGTCAAACAAAATGTGCTGTGAAACCAAAACAAAGGCATTCATTGTCAAAGCTGCCTTTCAGAAAGTTGGACAAAAGTACTTGTTGAATCACTGTATTAATTTGGTTTTACCAGTTTGTGCTGTTGAGTCATCAGTGTGATTTTAGGTCACACCTCACCTCAGAGATTACTGTCAATGCTGCCCTGATGCCCTTGTTCTGATATGTTAGGTGTGACTCTAGATCAATTCAAACAATCTGAATTGACCTGTGTAGACATAATGGTATCAATATGGCAACGGTAGTTTTACTTTTCTATCATTTATACTGTGTTCCAGTTGTCCTCAGAGGTCGTATTTTCCGAGTTCCCACTTGTACATTTACCTTTACAACACTCTTTACATCTCAGAATTCCTACTTAGAAACAACATCTCAGAAGCCCGAGCAGGTTCCGAGCCACAAAATCCAACCCGATTGCGCCCTGTGTTTGGATACATTTTGATCTAATTACTAAAAGATTGATGGCACTTGTGTTAGTCTAGTGTCCGTTCGCTTCTGTGAACCTGCTCCTATAGCTGCTCATACTAATTCAGACACAGAGATTAATGCTCACAAAAGCAACATGACCACTGGAACAGAGCAACTCACAGAAAACATTAAACATCTAACCTCTGAACATAAATGAAATGCAGCACATAATCTCCTTTCATGGTTTGCAAATCAGGTACCCCTTCTTAAAACAGACAGTGTTATTGATGGAACATACGGTGGCAAATAACTATGAACAGAAAAAACAGCAGGTTGACAGTAAGGTCAAAATGTGAACAAGGAAGTTTTAATTTCAGGATGTGCCAGTGTTTGTGACTACTTATGTGCACTACAGCTCACATGCTTTTCTTTAATAACTTGTTTGGCATTGTTGGGAATGGCCATTTAACCCTTTGTCATGTTACTATGAGGTGTGGCTCAGAAATGTGACCTATCCCCAATACACTTTCTATTGAAAAACTGCTGGTTACTGTGATAGACATATAACCCAACAACATACATAATAGGCAAAACCCTTGAGCCTTAGCCCTGACCAAGCTCAAGATTTGGAGATGAGTTCCTGGGTACAGCACCTGCGCCCAGGTTCAACGCAGAGACATTAAATGATGGGTCAAATGCAAAGAATATCTTATACAACACAGTTTCCACATAGCTTACTTAGGCTTACCTTCATAGGGGTGCTGGGGGTGCTCTTCCTCAACACCCCTGCTAGATTCCTTCTAGATTCCCAAGGAACCTAGGAACTCTTTTGTTGCTGCATCTGCCCTGAGCAAAACTAGATCTATTTCTAGAGCTAAGATCAAAATAAACAAATACTCATTTTAAGTAATTTTCACACATATTAGTGCTCTGTGGACCAACCCCAGTGCGCACTAGATTTTGTTGTTTACTTTACTTTAGACTCAGCCTTGTTCACATAAACTGCGCATCATTCTCCCCAAACACATACCATGAGCCACATAAGAGTCCATTAGCTGATCACTGAACTTATGTCTATGACAATGCGTTTCAAGCAGACAGAGCCCCATGAATATGCGCGTACACACTCGCTTCACCTATACGCAGTGTAGTGCAGTCTTTCACCTGTGGCTAAATACACCGTACGTTCTTTTACGGTGACCTGACTAGTGGGAGTGTGAAAACAACCTTGTTGAATTGTTTCTGCAATAAACTGTTTGTCTGAAGGTTAAACTGTGGGTAAATTAAACCTGAATGTGATACCGCTCATATGCAGCGCGCTAACCTGCGAGCGCTGAGCAGTGACAGCTGCTCTTCATATGCTGTGGTGGACTTTTGGCAAAAAAAAAAAACAAAAAAAAAACAACAGAACAATCCCTGACTGTAACCAAACTGGATTAAGAGAAAGAAACAAACGTGAATGCCTAAAAGTTTGGACTTTGCTGGATTTGATTTGTACAGGTTGCGTTTGGTTAAAACTAATACATCAGGACTAAATGTTCAGATGGTGAGAAAACCACATGTCCCCTGTCTCACAGTGGTGGATTTGTCTTCATCTGAGCAGGACAGCATTGCTGTGAGTAAAACTGATGTAACTGAGAGCAGTGGAGTCAGATTGATAAAGACCAATAGGCTACTTGTTGCTGCCATAACGCTATGCTGTTAAACGATGATATTTATGTTTGGAACACGACCTGTTGACCAAAAGAGTGGGGACATTGTTTTCACGAGTAGAAGGTGAGTTTCATTATTGCTGTTAATCTGACCCGCGTGACGCCAGCTTGAGTCATGCGAGTGTGTCGGTGTGTGTGTGTGCGCGCGCGTGTATGCCTATGATGCAGTGAGAGCGCTAACCCTGTGCTCAACCTGGAGTTTAATGTGATTTTTTGTGGTCTGATTTGATCACGGGGATCAACAACAACAACAACAACAACAACAAACTTTATTTATAAAGCGCTTTTCATAGAAAAATTGTAACACAAAGTGTTTTACAGTGCATTAAAAACAGTTCCACCCACCAAACCCACCCAACCACCCCACAGCCAAACAACTCAACCCCAACACATCAATAAACACAACCAGACAACCCCCCTGCCCCAACGCACACTCCCACCCACCACCCCAACACATGTAAAAATACCTTTGGTTTCATTAAAATATGTGTAAGTGCCATAGGCTGGATAAAGATAAACCAGATGAGAGAGCGCCACCAGAGGAACCATCTGCACCAGGAGCAGGGTCATCCACAGCCACAGGACACCAGCCCAGGGCCCAGAGAAGAGATGAGGTCAAGACCAAACCTCCAGGGCCCACGAGCCAGGGCTCAGCAGCCACAGCCAACCACAGCTCCCGGTGCAGAGGGCTCCTCAGAGGAAACACTGGCAAATCTAAAATTATTAAAAGAAATAAAATAAATCAAAGCTAAACAAGTAAATAAAACATAAGTAAAGCATGGATATCAACATAAACACACTAGCTAGCCTGAATAAATAGAGAAGTAAACTAAAGTGATAAATACTAGTCAAAAGCTATGCTAAAAAGATGGGTTTTGAGCCTGCTTTTAAAAACCTGAATGTTCTCTGCGGCCCTGAGGTCCTCCGGCAGACTGTTCCATAGACAGGGGCCATAAAACTGGAAAGAGGCCTCTCCATGAGTGTGTGTCCTGACTTTGGAGATGACTAGGAGCGCAGGGGCCGTGAGGGTTCATAGGATAAAAGCAGTTCTGTAAGATAAGAAGGCCCAAGACCATTAAGACATTTAAAAACCAGTAAAAGAACTTCAAAATCGATCCTGAAACACACAGGGAGCCAATGCAGGGATTCTAAAACCGGTGTAATGTGCTCCCGCCCCCTGGTCTTAGTCAGGACATGTGCTGCTGAATTTTGTAATAATTGTAGACCTGAAATAGCCTTTTTGGGAAGACCAGGGAGCAGGGCATTACGGTAGTCTATACGACTGGTGATAAAAGCATGCATCAGCATCTCTGTGTTGGCCCGAGAGAGAATGGGACAGACTCTGACTATGTTTTTCAAATGGTAAAAAACTATTTTTGTGATGTAGAAGCAGTGTTAGTTGCACAGGCTGACAGTATACGGCAAAAATAACGCAACTATGCTTATCCTGTTTCCTCATAACAAATTATAAGAATAGATCACTTTATACTGGATAATAAGCTGCACTCTTTTTGGTGTAAGAGTCAAAGAATTCCAAGAGTCTGAAACATTAAGTCAGAAGGGTTTAATGAATTCCACACAGGTAAAGTGAACAATGAAGCAACGGATTCTCTGGAAAAGGATAGGTGGAGAGCCCTCAGATGTACCTGTTGACAGTTTTTATGGTGTCTCTCAATGTGTGTGCGTGCATGTGTGTCCGTGTGTGTCTGTCCATATGAGGAGGGTCCTTCTTCTGGTCTGCAAGGTGTCCTCATAAGCACCATGCTGCATAGTGTCTTTTCATGAGTCCTCACACAGTCCATACATACTCCACTGGTGGGCACATATTACTTACTCTAGCATTAGTAAATCAAGGTACCAGTTTGATGTAGTACTTTCTCTCTTTTGTAAATTCAGTTACGCAAACAGTGTTGTGCAATTACTATTTGTGATTTGTGATTTTGAATTGTTGGGCCACATATCTATAGCATGTAATATAGCAGAGCCTTCTTCAGTTTGGCCCTGGTTAGGATGTGCCAATGTGACATCTGGTCAATCTTCACTTGCTGCATCATTTTGTAACTGCTCTATTGCAAATCATGTTGACTCAATTCAACTCAATTCACTTCCTATTGAAAAATCACTGTGCCCCTCTCTCTGTCATCATCCTAACCTAAAAATATGTGCACTAATCTGTTCTCCAATGTTTTTATTTAGCTATGTTGTACATAAATCAAGCTGTAAACAATAATAACAGACTAAACAATCAGGTGCCACCTTTCCCCATGGTCAGCAAATGTTAGCAACAGGTTGATTGACAGTTACCGATCGTTGCTAAGAGTCCACCCCTGGCCAAATGGTGCAGGCTTTTGAAAGCCTCGCTCATAAGTGGCTCTTTGGTGGTGCTATAAATGCTAGTTTCGATGAGCTTCATTTAGCTGGGGCAAACTGCTACACTCCTTTAGTCCACTTCTATATACAGCCTATGGCACAGAATGAAATCTGTTCTGTGTGGCGTTTGCATGTATTCTCCTTATTTCTGGGGTAATCCGGTAGACCATCAACCCAAAATATCCCTAATTGGCTAATCCTTCAGCTCATGAGAAAAACATAGACCTAGAGATTCATTCCTTGCCACTGTGCTGCAATCACTTTTTGTTCCCATCAGTGGACTTCTTTCTTTCATCATAAGTCAAGTTTAGATGAATATTGTGATTTAAAATACTCAAAATATAACATAATAGTCCACGGGTGTCATAGATTATATCTATATAGCAGACAAAAGCACAAAATATCTGCTTTAATATAATTCATGAGCATGACTGAAGAAGCGGCTTGGATGAGCAGCAAACCATCTTCACTCTTACAACAATTTCTCCAGTTGATAGATTTAAACTTCTTTTGCTATGGATCAGACCTGGACGACTGAGGGTTTACACAAACATGGCTGAAATTGTTGCTTTACAATGAACTTTGCTTGGCCTGCATCTGTCACAGGACTGAGACAGGAACAACTGCATACTCTGGCAGTTCCAGTAAGCCATTCACATTACTTCCTTATCATGTAGGGCAGCCTATATTGAGGTACAGACAGACAGTATGGGTGTGGCGTAGACATACAGACACATGTAGTGTCTGTATGTCTAAGCCACAATGATGTTTTCCCTGGTCCTTTAAGGCAGAAAATAAAATTAGAGGAGGAAGTGGGCTTGTACTGGTGACAGGGGCAGGAGAATATATAAATAAATCACATAAACATGCACAAATCACTTTAAATACAGCTTTGAGTGGGTAAATGGAATGGGGAACAATTATAACATGGTTACAATCTGACTTTATCGTAGAAATCTCCAGCCTCCTGGATCAGGCAAGTCACGATTATAATTTCTATTACCATATTTTTTTTCCAAACTATACACCACTCCAGAGTATAAGTCACACCGGCAAAAAAAATGCGTAATGGTGCGTTCACACCAAGGTGTCAAAAAACAAGTTGGATGCCTTTGCATTTGAGGACAAACACTTCCGACACGCATCATGGAAAATAATGAAATGGGAAAATTTACTTTAACAAGCCCATATCAAATATTTAATGTGTCTCATTGAGGATGTAAGCATGAATAAAGGTCTAGTGGTTCAGTCTAACTTGTAATAATGATGCAGATTTGAAGTATTCACTATATTGGTGATCAGTCTGTGGCCCTCAATTGGCCCTCAGTTTTTATGTGTGGCCCTTATTGAGAAAAGTTTGGACACCCCTGCTTTAGTATATTTACTACATAAAACCCATCAATGGAGACGATCGGCTCTGTGGCGGCGTGTCTGGGTCTGTGACTAGCCTTTAAGCAAGTTGGTGCGCCCAATGTAATGAAGTTGTTGCTAGTTTGTGTCTTTCTACTTTTTACAAATAATGACGTCGCTATGTCACTGGAGCGTTGTCTCTGATTGGTTGATGCTGTGCGTCAAACGCAAAAACGTTCACCTTTTTCAACTTCTGGACGTGCAAACAAAATATCCGATACCTGAACACTAAAGATGTGCCGCGTCAATGCCCGATTCGTGCAGCTCTGACGCTTGAAACCATGCCGCAAAAATGAGGGCGGCAAAGATGTGCGTCCACCATAGACTTTGCATGTAAACTCGACACCCCTTACGCCCCAATGTGAACTCACCATGATAATGAAGAAAAAAAACATGCATACATTGCACTGGACTATAATTTTGCATTTTTTGGGGGAAATTTATTTTACAAAATTCGAGACCAAGAACAGACATTTTATCTTTAAAGACAAGTTATAATAAAAACAATAAAATAGAGAACAACAGACTGAATACCTGTCTGCTACATTAATGTAAGATATTAACAGTTAATCAGATATGCTAGTCTAACATAACATGCCGGCTGTGGTCTTACTTCTTTATCACAGTTCACAAAGTAGAACTAGCAAACCCATAATATATAACGTAAGTTCTGGCTCATATTACATTTACACACTGTAAGAACGTTCGTTTTGGGTGTAAGCGTCAAAGAGGACCAAGAGACTGAAACATAAAGTCAGAAGGGTTTAATGAGTTCCACACAGGCGAAGTGAACAATGAAGCAACAGCCTATCCGGAAAGGATAAGAGGAGAGCCCTGAGATGTGCATGCTAACAGCTTTTATAGGGTCTTCCAATATGTGTTTGTGTGTGTGTGTTTGTGTGTAAGGCAGGTCCTCTTCTGGTCTGCATGGTGTTATATATTAAGAAACTTTAGGCAAGGTCGAACAAGGTGACTGTTTTACAACTGTCAAGAAAACTCCGTTCTCGACACACTGTTTACCAAAAAGACTCAACACAAGTATACTGACTTATTTCTACTCTGATCAGAGGGACGAAAGCACACATACGAAGATCTTGCATCCTCCCTTCGTCTGTGCCATTCTCCGCTTTCCCTCTTCTCAGTGGCCTTTTATTTGGACACATGACGTACAAGTCTATAACAGATACCATACATTCCTTTAAACACATAGCATACCTCTCCTTTAAAGGTAACGTACTTCTTACTCACATACTCATAACTAACATACTTCTTTCCACAGGACCCCTCAGCATGTTAAACAAAACACCACTCTTCAAATGTCCAGAAACCATCTCCTGGCTTACTCCTGTTTACACAAGTCTCTGTTCCCACTATACCATATAAGTCATGTATACACAATATAAGCATATAGTTCATTAATGATAAAATATAAGCATGGTTTTATTCACAACAATCCTCTCAAAGTGGGGGTGTGGCTTTAACCAAAATGACCAGATCATAGCTGTTATCTTATTGTCCACAGTACATAATCTCCCACGCTGGTCTCCATAGCGTCTTGGTGATTGCCCACACATTCCATATCCACTGGTGGGCACTTGTTTTTTACCTTAGCATTAGTAAATCAAGATACCAGTTTCATGTAGAGCGCACCAATAGAAAAAACGTAACACAAAACTGCATATGAACGCATGGAAAATATATATACCACTTTGCTCTCTATCTCACTCCAAGTCACTAAATCCATTGAATTCTTCATCCTCTGTGTCGCTTCTGAACAACTTCGTCTGCTTTGGAAGTTGATGAAGCGCTGCTTCAGCTGCTTCATGAAAACTATGCAAGGAGATGTCCTAAATGCGAGGGTGTGCACTTTTGTCATTTCCGGGTTTGATCCAATATGGCCGACTTCCTGTACATTTTAGGGTGGGGCCATAATATGATTTTTGTCATGTCCTGACATGTTCTATTTTTTGATGTGATTGACTTTTTTCCATGTAGGGCTCCCATTGGCGAAATGAAAATTAAGGTTTAAGGGGGCGCTACCAAGTTATCTTTTGTTATTTTTTCTCAGGGTCTTTGGTGACAATTAGAGCTCATCGAGTTCTAATTTTTGATCCAACTCACTGCCATGTTGGGGCGTGTTTACTACTTGATTTTTGGCATTTTCCGGGCTCCGGATGCGTTTTTAATGAGTCCCTTGCCAGGATGTTGTCCCAGGCTCGGGCCTAATAATAATAATAATGGAAATTTTTTTCCCACCCATTATTTTTCTCCTAAACCATAACAGCTACAGTCATGTGACTTTCTCACATTGTGCCCAATCACAAATAAGGCCCCTGTGATTTTTTTCACAATCCATGACAAATTGATTGTTTTCTACAAATTTTTGAAAATGCATTTTGAAGAGGGCGCTTGAGAGTCATTTTGTTGAATAGTGCCATAATTTGCATATCAGTGTGTTCAGTTGATAAATCTGCATGAACACTGTATTTGCTTTTTTCCCAACAAAAAAATGTGTGAAAGAGAAATATTTTATTGAAATATTACAAAAATTGCGATTTAGTTGAAAATTCACTAAGACCACACCCAAAGTCATATTCAAAATGCAATTGATAATCTTTATTTGCACATGGGTTTAGTGGGTTTGGGCCAAATTTGAAGTGTTCGGAATGAAAACTGTGCAAGGAGATGCCCTAAATGTGAGGGTTTGTCGTTCCCGGATTTGATCCAATATGACCAAATTCCTGTAGTTTTTAGGGTGGGGCCATAATATCATTTTTGTCATGTCCTGACATGTTCTATTTTTTGTTGTGAGTTTCAGATTTTTATGTTAACTTTTTTCCAGGTCGGGCTCCCATTGGCCCAATGAAAATCAAAATTTGAGGGGGCGCTACCGAGTCATCTTTCATTATTTTTTCTCGGGGTCTGCGGTGACAATCAGAGCTCTTCGACTTCTAATTTTTGATACCACTCACTGCCGTGTCAGGTCGTGTTTACTGCTTGATTTTTGCCATTTTCCGGTCTCCAGACGTGGTTTTAATGAGATATAAATAATAATAATACGAGGGTCATTCAATAAATAAGGTGAATTTTTCGGTATAAGGACTTTTAATACAGTTAGAAGCTTACTTTTTTTTTTTTTTACTTGGTTTTCACATGGATTTAATTTCTTTTGCAGATTAAAAAAAAACTTTTAGAGTTTTGGCGATTAACAAAGATGGCCAACCAAGAAGCATGCTCCAGGATTGAACAGCGGTCAGTTGTCAAGTTTTTGGTTGCTGAAGGGTGCAAACCCGTTGAAATTCATAGGAGAATGTCAACTGTGTATGGTTCGATCACCTCAGGAGACCTCACTTCTGTAGGCCTCCCAGGCCTACCTTCATCCTCAACACTGCTCCGTCCTTCTTTAAACAATTTAGCCTACTTGTAGACATTTTTTTGGCTGAAACATGTGGCACCATACACAGTTGACATTCTCCTATGAATTTCAAGTTGTTGTTTTTTTTTTCAATTAGAGCTTGTGGAGTTCTAATGTTTGATACCACTCACTGCCATGTCAGGGCATAATTACTAGTTGATTATTGCCATTTTCCAGGCTTCGGACGCGGTTTTAATGAGTCCCTCGCCGGGACGTTGTCCCAGGCGAGAACCTATAAAAAAGATAAAGAGAACCTGGGACACAAATAGTGTAATTTAATAGGGATCAATAAAAGCTATGTATCTCAGTAATTTTGAGAATATCTCAATATCTCAGCTCGAAAAGTTTAATGACAAACATCGAATACTAAGTAGCAGTTAATACGGCTTCAAAGCAACTACTCAGAGCTACTGCTTCAATTATTTCCACTTCCATGGAAATAATTGAAGCAGTAGAACAAATCACCAATGCACTGGACCAAAAGAAGCATGCTGTTGGTATCTTTACTGATCTGAAAAAAGCATTTGACACAATTAATCATTCAATCCTGCTAAATAAACTTGAAAGATATGGTATCAGAAGAGTAGCTGAGGACTGGCTAAGAAAGTACTTAAGAGGACGAATCCAGTATGTTTGAATACCTTGACATTGCTTATGGTGTTCCCCAGGGGTCAGTGATGGGGCCCAAACTTTCCAATGTTTATATAAATGATACATTTAATGTATCACATTCATTAAATCTTATTATCTTTGCTGATGACACTAACATGTTTGTAATAGTTTAGATTATAATGAGGTTGTTGACACTGTGAATGTAGAATTAAATAAAATAAAACAATGGATGGATATAAATAAGCTGTCACTAAATCTAAGTAGCAGTTAAATCAAGGCCAGCTATGTCGCCCGGACCGGCATTACCGGGGCCCCACCCTGGAGCCAGGCCTGGGGTGGGTGCTCGGCCCCCAAGGGCCCCCAGCCCGAAGGAACGACGTGGGGCCGTCCTCCCGTGGATCCACCACCTGCGGGAGGAGCCATGAGGGGCGGGTGCAAAGAGATCTGGCAGTCTGGCAGTTGAAGGCGTGGACCTCGATGACCGGATCTCCGGACATGGAGACTAGCTCTGGGGACATGGAATGTCACCTCGCTGGGGGGGAAGGAGCTTGAGCTTGTGCAGGAGGTTGAGCATTACCGGCTAGATATAGTCGGCCTCACCTCCATGCACAGCTTGGGCTCTGGAACCCAACTCTTGAGAGGGGTTGGACTCTCCATTTCTTTGGCATTGCCCGCGGGGAGCAGCAGCGAGCTGGTGTGGGCTTGCTCATTGCCCCACAGCTCAGCTGCAACGTGTTGGAGTTCAGAGGGTCGTGTCCCTGTGCCTTCGGGTCGGGGACAGGTCTCTCACTGTTGTGTCGGCCTACGGGCCAAACAGCAGTGCAGAGTACCCGGCCTTCTTGGAGTCCCTGAGAGGGGTACTAGACAGTGCACCAACCGTTGTTCTCCTGGGGGACTTCAATGCCCATGTGGGTAATGACAGTGACACTTGGAGGGGCGTGATTGGGAGGAATGGCCTCCCCGATCTGAACCCGAGTGGTGTTTTGTTATTGGACTTCTGTGCTAGTCACAGTTTGTCCATAACAAACACCATGTTTAAGCACAAGGGTGTCCATCGGTGTACGTGGCACCAGGACACTCTAGGTCAGAGGTCGATGATCAACTTTATTGTCGTGTCATCTGATCTCCGACCGCGTGTCTTGGACACTCAGGTGAAGAGAGGGGCAGAGCTGTCAACTGATCACCACCTGGTGGTGAGTTGGATCCGCTGGCTGAGGAGGAAGCAGACCTGGCAGGCCCAAGCGCATCGTGAGGGTCTGCTGGGAAGGTCTGGCGGAGCCCTCTGTCAGAGGGGTCTTCAACTCACACCTCCAGGAGAGCTTCTCCCTGATCCCGGGGGAGGCTGGGGACATGGACTCTGAGTGGGCCATGTTCTCCACCTCTATTGTTGATGCGGCTGCTTGTAGTTGTGGTCGTAAGGCCTTGTCGCGGCGGCAATCCCCAAACCCAGTGGTGGACACCGGAAGTAAGGGATGCCATCAGGCTGAAGAAGGAGTCCTATCGAGCCTTGTTGGCTCATGTGTCTCCTGAGGCAGCTGACGAGTACCGTGCCGCGGATCGGGTGGTCACAGAGGCATAAACTCGGGGTTGGGAGGAGTTCGGGGAGGCCATGGAGGAGGACTATCGGATGGCCTCAAAGAGATTCTGGCAAACCGTCCGACGCATCAGGAGGGGGAAGCAGTGCTTCACCAACACTGTTTACAGTGTGGGTGGAGAGCTGCTGACCTCGACTGGGGATGTTGTCGGGCGGTGGAAGGAATACTTTGAGGATCTCCTCAAACCCACTGTCACGTCTTCTGAGGAGGAAGCAGAAACTGGGGACCCGGAGGCGGACTCGTCCATCACCCTAGCTGAAGTCACCAAGGTGGTTGACAAGCTCCTCGGTGGCAAGGCTCCGGGGGTGGATGAGATCCGTCCTGAGTACCTCAAGTCTCTGGATGTTGTGGGGCTGTCTTGGCTGACACGTTTCTGCAACATCGCGTGGTGGTCGGGGACAGTACCTGTGGAATGGCAGACCGGGGTGGTGGTCCTTCCGTATAAGAAGGGGCAACGGAGGGTGTGTTCTGATTACAGGGGAATCACACTCCTCAGCCTTCCCGGTAAGGTCTATTTCAGGGTACTGGAGAGGAGAATGCGACCGATAGTCGAACCTCGGATTCAGGAGGAGCAGTGTGGTTTTCGTCCTGGTCGCGGAACACTGGACCAGTTTTATACTCTCAATCGGGTCCTTGAGGGTTCATGGGAGTTTGCTAAGGGCTGTCCGGTCCCTGTATGACCGGAGCAGGAGCTGTGTTCGCATTGCCGGCAGTAAGTCAGACCTGTTCCCGGTGCATGTTGGACTCCGTCAGGGCTGCCCTTTGTCACTGTTCTGTTCATTATATTTATGGACAGAATTTCTAGGCGCAGCCAGGGGCCGGAGGGGGTCTGTTTTGGGAACCCCAGGATTTCATCTCTGCTGTTTGCAGATGATGTTGTCCTGATGACTTCTTCGAGCCAGGACCTGCAGCAAGCACTGGCATTGGGGCGGTTTGCAGCCGAGTGTGAAGTGGCTGGGATGAGAATCAGCTCCTCCAAATCCAAGGCCATGGTTCTCAACCGGAAAAAGGTGGTTTGCCCTCTCCGAGGGGGGGGGGGGGGGGGGGGGGGGGTGAGTCTCTGCCTCAAGTGGAGGAGTTCAAGTACCGGGGTCTTGTTCACGAGTGAGGGAAGGATGGAGCGTGAGATTGACAAGCGGAGCGGTGCAGCAGTATAAATGTCATCATGTATGCGGACGATACAGTCCTGTTCACTCATGGGAAAAACAATGCAGAAGTGGCCATGAGATTAACAAGGGAATTGCAAAAAATGGCTGCCTGGCTGCAGAATTCTTGTCTTACATTAAATCTAGAAAAGACAGTTGCAATGTATTTTACAAACAGGCATAATTACCCAGATATCTATATTAATGACAAAAAAACTAAAAATGTCAACTATTTTACTTACTTAGGTGTTACTCTTGTTCCAAACTTAACCTTTAAGAATCATGTAAAAAAAAACTACCGTAAATTTCGGATTATAAGCCGCTACTTTTTTTCCACGCTTTGAACCCTGCGGCTTATACAGCAGTGCGGCTTATTTATGGATTTTTTACTGGATAACGGCCCCTGGGTTTTATTTTCACGGACAAGCCTTCTACACGTGGCAGATAAATATGGCAAAAACAACTTAAGTGCATTAAAAAAATACAACTCACCAAACCGTTGCATCAGAGGGAGCCCTGCGCTGATTATGTGATTATGTCTACTCTGCTCCGCAGTTTCTTTCAAAAAAACAAAACAAAAAAACAAAAAAACTCTAAAAGCGTATCGTTTAATCCCAGGTGCTTATTCTTCACGTGCCAAAGCAGTTTTGAAGGTTTCATTGCCTTATTTGCTTTTCCCGTATGTTAAACAGAGCGGACTCTGTGCGTGAGAATCACCTGCAGCGACAAACCCAGATTTTAAGTTGGCATTGTCTGTTAAATTTATCTTTCTTTTTCTTGGAGGTCGTAGTCTCCTCTTCTGGCTCCTCAGTTGTCCTTTTCCCCTTTGTTAAAAGCTCTCCAAAGACTTTTGTTTTGGCTCATTTTCACTCGCTTGTGGCTCTAGTTTTGTGCGTTGTGTCTGATGTGTTATACGTGATACGTCATCGCGGAGACAAGAGCAGATAATAAACTTGCTACAACATCAAATAGATTTCTGTGGCGATTTTCAGCAGGATTTTCATGATACATCTACGGACGAGCTTATTAGTGTGTCATTAGGGACGGGCGAAAGTTGCTCCTGACCCCTGTGCGCACAGCGTCTGAAAATCAGGGCTTTTTACGCAGGACTGTGAGCTGTGTCTGTGTCCGTGTCTGTGAGACGTGAGACGTGAGCGGTGTTTGTTTTGAACATTGTTCCGCGAGTGTGACGCTTATTTTGAGCAACGAAAAATAAAAAAATATAATTTTATTTTAAGATCATAATAATCTTCCAATTTAAACTACAACAAAAAAGAGCTAACACAAATAAAATACACTTCAGCCACGCAGAGCCGCAGTATAAGGCTGAAAGAGGCGCATACGGCTCCGGAGCCGCGGGTTGCCGACTCCTGAAATAGAGCCACTGCACGTAAGCTCGACATCAATGAATCCAACTTGGTCAATGTAAAAGACGACAAAAGTTTTCAGAGGAAATAAAAGCAGATTTTCCGTGTTGGTGCAGTTTTATTTTCTAAACCTGCAGATGTGTTCATCCCGTGTTGTCGTGTTGGTTCCAATTTTCAGGCACAGTTTTAAAAAAAGCGTGTCGGTGCACAGTCTTTCTGTGTAAATATCTCATGTTACAATATGAAAACCTGCGGCTTATATTCAGGTGCGGCTTATATATGTACAAAATTGATTTTCTCTTCAAATTTAGCTGGTGCGGCTTTTATTCAGGTGCGCTCTGTAGTCCGAAATTTACGGTATGTAATTCATTAAAATTTAATCTGGCAAATTTTAGATACATACGAGGGTCTCTTACAACTGAGGCATCAAACATGTATTTAAATTCTATGATTTTGTCACATTTTCTTTACTGCATAACAAGCTGGTCGCAGGCTTGCAAAACAGCTTTAAAGCCTCTTGAATCAATGTATAAATGTGCGCTAAAGATTCATGACAAAAAATCCACACAGTATCACCACTGTCAGATCCTCTCGAAATATGGTTTTCTAAACTTTAAAAATCTGTTAATATATGCAAACATCTGTCTACTTTTAAAAATTATTCATGGTATTGCTAGTCCTCCTCTAAGAAGGTTTGTCTCACTGAGCTCAGAAAAAACAACTCAAATCACTAGGGCGACCCCTAGAGGAGAGTGCAGCGTTCCAAAACGTAGGACTTCCTTTGCTAAATCGGCTTTCTCGATTGTTGCTGTGAGTCAGTGGAAAAGTTTGCCAAATGAGATTATAGCATGTACAAGTTTTCAAAGGTTTGCACAGGTGACAAAGGAATGGCTAATATCAAAGCAAATTTGCACTCATTAGTGAATGTGTATGAAAGAAAGAGTATTTGCATATTTGAAACTCAGTGTTTGTGTGTGTGAATAATTTGGTATGGAAGTGTGTGTGAGCTGAATGTTTTTAGAAATGTCGTATTTGAATGTGAGATGTGTTGTATTTGATGTATGTATCATAGATTTACAGGTTTCTCATCCATCTACACCAAACTTATTTTTACTAAACATCAGCCTGTCCAGGGACTACAGGTGGAAATTAGTATTTATGCTATAACCTGGCACCAGACATCTCTCCTGTTTTTTAAGATCAATGTAATGTTGTGCACTATCCCTGTTTCAAATAAAAGCATACCATACCATACCATACAAGCGGCTTTCCTCTGTAGGGTGGCCGGGCACACCCTTAGGGATATGGTGAGGAGCTCGGTCACACGGGAGGAGCTTGGAGTAGAGCCACTGCTCCTACACGTCGAGAGGAACCAGCTGAGGTGGCTCGGGCATCTGCTCAGGATGCCTCCTGGATGCCTCCCTAGGGAGGTGTTCTGGGCATGTCCCACCGGGAGGAGGCCCTGGGGAAAACCAAGGACACCCTGGAGGGACTATGTCTCTCAGCTGGCCTGGGAACGCCTTAGGGTCCCACCGGAGGAGCTGGAGGAAGTGTCCAGAGTGAGGGAAGTCTGGGAGTCCCTGCTTAGACTGCTGCCCCCGTGACCCGGCCCCGGATAAGCGGAAGAAAATGGATGGATGGATAAATCTAAGTAAAACCAAAGTAATGACCTTTGGTGACCATAAAACCAACCCAGGACTACAAATAAATATTGATGGTGTACCAATTGAAAATGTGTTAAATAAATTCCTGCACAGTAAATTTCCCAGTGTAAAAAATCCATAGTAAAATTGTATTTACTCTTTAAAAGTAGATATTACAAAAGTTAGAGTGAAACTCCCTCTAATGTCCTTGTTAAAATAGAGTGTAAACCCGCTAGTGTCATAATTGCATGGGGAAGCTTCACACCTTCATACTCCTCTCAAACTTTTTCGAATCCGCCATATTTTCTTCCTTCCCTTCGGCAAGTGGCTGCTACATGTCTCAAGTAAGTAGTAGTTTTGCAGTTTCAAGTATATGCCCGTTTGTTCCTGTCCTCCTGTGCTCTCTCCCCCTCCCCGACCTGTCTGCCTGGAGCTGGGCGGAGTTCGTTACTCCTCCCGCACGCACCTGGAGCGCATCAGCGTAATAACCATCACCTGCTGCTGAGCATATGAGGGCTCGGCAGACTACACTCAGAGCCAGACCGTCCGCGTGTAAACATTCCTGTCCTCGCTCGTTCCTGCTCCTGCCTCTGCGCTCCGGCTCCGGTACAGTCATCCCTCCGTCTTGCTACCTGTCCTGTCTTGGTCTCCGGCTTGCTGCTTGCCTCCTGCCTTGGGTCCCGCTCTCTGGACTGCGCCGGCCCTGCCTGCCCCGGTCTCGTCCCGCTCTTGTCTTCACTGCGGTCCTGGCTTCCCCGTCCCCGACCTGCACTCCGCCCGCCTGGTCTGCCTCCCGCTCCCTGATTCCTCGTGTGTGTTTGAATGAACTGATAAAGACTATTATTCACCATTTGTACAATAAACACTGTAAACTTGCCCTGAGTCTGCATCCCTTGGTCCTACCCGCACCGTTACGACAGAACGGTCTGGCCACGATGGACCAAGCAGACTCGGGTCCGGACCAGGCGCTCTGGTGGTGTTAGGTCAACACGAACATTCCATTCGGACCCTGTTGGATCTAAACCAGACTCTGTCCCAACAAGTGGCGCAGCTCAACCACCAAGTGGCCGAGCTTCTTGTTGCCCCGCCTGCTGCAGCTCGGGTGCTGCCACGTCGTCTGGAGCCGAGAGGCACGGACCCGGAGCCATATTCTGGTCAGCCTCACCTCTGTCGGGGATTCCTGTTTCAGTGTGAGTACGTGTTTCAGCAGTGTCCTACTCGCTTTAACTCTGGGGCCGCTAAGATTCGCTACGTGTGTGGATTACTTCGGGGAAGGACTCTCCAGTGGGCTGAGGCACGGCTAACCAACACACCTGCAGAGACTTTGGATTTTAACGAGTTCATCTCCAACTTCAGACTGGTGTTCGACCACCCGCACTACCGGGACAATGCGGCTTCCTGCCTACTGACTCTCAACCAGGGCTCCAGGACGGTAGCGGACTACACTATCGACTTCTGGATGCACGCGGCTGAGGTGGACTGGACGGACAGCACGCTGCGGGCCGTTTTCGTGCCTGAGCCTGCCTCTACTGTGGCGAGCGCGGGCACTTTGTAGCCACTTGTCCGGCTCGGCCAAAAGGGGGCGCCCACCAGTGGCGCTGGGAGTACTGGTGGGTGAGTCTCACATGCCGGATATCAATAATAGACTGCGGCTCAGTGCCAACCTGTGTGTACGCTCAGAGACTTTACCTGTTTCCACTCTTGTTGATTCCGGGGCCAAGAAGGACTTTATTGACGCCCAAGTCGCGGAGCAGCTCGGCGTACGACTGGAACCCCTTGAACGCCCCCTAAACGCCCAGGGACTTAATGGACGTTTTCTGGGCCGTGTGACCCACGTCACGGAACCCATCACCGTGGTTTTGTCCGGCAACCACCGTGAGACCCGGCGGTTTCATGTTCTGTCTTCCTCCGCCTCCCCGCTAGTTTTAGGCCACCCCTGGTTACGAACTCATAACCCCGTCTTTGATTGGGCCCGGGGTGGAGTTTCGGGGTGGAGTCCCGAGTGCCATGCCAAGTGTCTCCAGTCTGCCCTACCTCCTGCCGGGGGGTCCGGTCCCGCCATCGGTCCGTCCCAGGACACCCCCAATCTGTCTTCAGTTCCGGCAGAGTATCGCGACCTCAGGGAAGTTTTTAGTAAAGTAGGGCACTCTCCTTACCTCCGCACCGCCCGTATGACTGTTCTTTAGACCTTCTTCCGGGTGCCCCGTAACCTTCCAGTCGGCTGTATAACTTGTCGAGACCTGAACGAGAGTCCATGGAGGAGTATATCCGTGGATCCCTGGCCGCTGGGATTATCCACCCTTCTACTTCCCCGATGGGTGCAGGCTAATTCTTCGTGGCCAAAAAGGACAAGTCACTGTGGCCCTGCATCAATTACCGGGGTTTGAACAATATCACTGTCAAGAACAAATACCCGCCCCCCCTTCTGGACTCCGCCTTCACGCCCCTCCATGGAGCCACCGTCTTTTCCAAGTTGGATCTGCGAAACGCTTACCATCTTGTGCGCATAAGGGAGGGGGACGAGTGGAAGACGGCGTTAAAACCCCCCTTGGCCACTTTGAATATTTGGTTATGCCCTTTGGCCTTATCAATGCCCCTGCGGTGTTCCAAGCCCTGATAAATGATGTGCTCTGTGATTTTTTGAACCGTTTTGTCTTCGTTTACCTGGATGACATTCAGATTTTCTCCCAGTCCCTTCAGGAGCATCGCCGTCATGTCCGCCTGGTTCTTCAGCGCCTCCTAGAAAACAAACTGTTCGTCAAGGCAGAGAAATGCGAATTCCATGCAGAGGAGGTCAGTTTTTTGGGCTTCATTGTGGGGCGGGGCCAAGTGAAAGCCGATCCCGAGAAGATCCAGGCCGTCACGGATTGGCCCGTCCCGACCAACCGCAAGCAGCTGCAGTGATTCATCGGCTTCGCCAACTTTTATAGACGGTTTATACGGGATTTTAGTAGGGTTATCTCACCCCTTACTAAACTTACCTCTCCTTCGTTGCAGTTTTCCTGGTTCCTGGTGCAATCAGTTTTCGAGAAGCTCAAGAAGCTGTTTACCTCTGCTCCCATCCTGCACCAGCCCGACCCCCGGCGCTAATTCGTCGTGGAAGTAGACGCCTCCAACTCCGATTATTTTTATTCCAGAGGCTGTGGGCCAGTGGAAATTTGTACACGGGCAGCAATTGGCCCCCCACGCCAGACTTTGGGTATACCTGACTTAAGCGAATGTGGTAAGACAGCTGTTGAGGCCTGTGCTGCAGGGGCGCTTATCTGGTTTCCCGCGGTGCGTTCCGGTGGACTATATAAGCGTCCCCTTTCTCATTCCTCCTCCTTTTTCCCACATGCATTTCCAGGCCCCTGTGTAGGCAGCTCCGTCCTCCATACCCACGTAAAGTCCTACTCTGTTACTCTTCATTCATGAAAATATCCAAATTCCTAAATCATCGTTCTTTTAGTACCGCCATCTGACTGTGACTCACTATTTCAAACTCCAGAAAGTGAGCTGCGTAAAGCGGACCCCCACCATCAACCCTGGGATTGTGTGCTCACCTTACTCAATCAGCGGTATGTGTCCCTTCTTAGTTGGGTTAAGTTCCATTGCACTGTAGGACGAATGGTAACTCCCCATTCATGTTTTTAGGTGTTGTCAGTGGTCGCAGCGACTTAGGGCACGCCGCCTCTGCTGTTTTGTCTTTCGCCTT
The DNA here is from genome assembly GCF_009829125.3 of Periophthalmus magnuspinnatus. Classification (NCBI taxonomy): domain Eukaryota; kingdom Metazoa; phylum Chordata; class Actinopteri; order Gobiiformes; family Gobiidae; genus Periophthalmus; species Periophthalmus magnuspinnatus. The sequence continues at coordinate 11,826,565 of NC_047128.1, read as the reverse complement.
GTCTTCCTTTCTTTTGTTTTGCCTTTGACTTGCCTCACCTTTTGTTTTGCCTTTTGTTTTGCCTTGTTTTGCCTGGCTCAATTTACAGTTTAAATTGGTCCACTGTGAGGTCGCTGTCTTTTAGTGGTGCTATTCTGGGCTGAGCTTGGACTGGTGCACCTGAGCTCTGTGCATGGAGCTGGATTTTGCCCTGTACATGGTTGGACAGGTGGTGGGTTTGGGCTCGGTAAACTTTTAATGAATTGAATGAGTGTATAGGTGAAGGCAGATTTTATATATTGTAGTCATTGTTAATGAAATGAAAACACTTTTTAATACGTAAAATAAACATGATGTAAATTAAGTGGAACCTGGCTCTTTCATGTTGACATGCTTACCTGTGTGCCTTATATCTAGGGCAGGGGTCACCAACCCTGTGCCCGCGGGCGCCATGTTGCCCCCAAGCCCCACATGAGTTGCCCGCAGACCGGTTCTAAAAATAGCACAACTCACTAATGAGCTGCATCTAAAATTAAATTTTATTCTGTTGCTATTTTTTTTAATCACCCTTGCATTTATATAGATTTAAAAATGTCAATAAACATATCTTGAACATATGTTCATTATACGTGAAATTTATATAAGTTAAGGTGAACTTTGACCTACTCACTTCAAAGGTCAGTATTGTGCGCGTGACAAAAGAAAATAAAGAGATCACTTTCACAACGATTTAAGACTGTAAAATAAACCTGCGTGTATCTCATCTACGGAGCGACTGTGGTGACGGCAAAGCGGCACAATGTGGAGGGACACTTCACTACATCTCACAAAACTCCACACTAACTACCCACGGGGACGCGCACTCCCCACGGGGGCACACACTATGGGCAGAACAAGCCTAGAGCTAAACGCAGCTTTGGGTAAACAACAGGCTTTTTTCACGACACTGGTGAAAAAGTCACACAACGCAACCGAGATTTATTTAAAAATATGTAAGCTTATTTTTCTTTAACATTACATAATTGATAACTTTATGAAACATGGTGCACTGTATATTATTTATGTTTTGTTAAAAAGGTTTGTCAATGGATAGTAAAAATGGGACACTTTTCCTATGAGATGTAGTGATGTAAGTGTCATCATAACAATTACTAAGATTAGTAAAGTTAAAGTGCTGAATACTGATAACTGTTTCCCTACTTGTTCATTGTTGATAATTATTTTGAGAAATCATTAATGTGATCAGTGTCTTGCAACATGATCAGTGTGTTCACATAGATGATTATCATTTATCATTATTAATAATGTATAACTAAAGGCAAACTGAGCAAATTTGTTATTTCAGAAGAGCGTCTCAAACTGGTAGCCCTTCCTATGACTCAGTGCCCATAAAGTAGCTCTCAGGTTAAAAAAGGTTGGTGACCCCTGATCTAGGGTCTAGTCCCCAAACTAGATTTGGGGTGGCGATGTTGCAACACTTATATTTTTTATTACAATTCCAAATTGTTAACCCCTCGATTGCCTCACAAAGGTGTACAGCTCGAATACTGTACAGAGTATTAGTATATGTTACACATTTTGAAATGCTTGATGGTAATACCCATTTTCTATGGTCTTTCTACATAGTTGGTCAGAGACATTCTTTCCAAAAAGCCCAGAGGGGAAATGGTAAGTACAATCGAACACAGTCTTTGGCAGATGCTTGCTGCTGACATAACAGAGAAAAATTGGTATGTTTTTGTTTGTTTTTTTATCCGCAGCTTTTAATGTACAGAAATGCTAATGTGTCTGTCTAATTTTGCAGTACATCTCCACCCAGACAAGTGAAAAAAAAATATGCCAGAGGGATTTATTCCACCATGTCTGGGATCCCTTTTCAGAAAATGGACATGTGAGTTTTATATTTCAGTGGGGGGCAGAGCTGTCAACTGATCACCACCTGATTGTGAGTTCGATCCGCTGGCGGAGGAGGAAGCCGGACAGACCTGGCAGGCCCAAGCGCATCATGAGGGTCTGCTCGGAACGTCTGGTGGAGCAGGAGCCATGTTTGCATTGCCGGCAGTAAGTCAGACCTGTTCCTGGTGCATGTTGAACTCCGCTGCCCTTGGGAACCACAGGATCTCATCTATGCTGTTTGCAGATGATGTTGTCTTGATGGCTTCATCGAGCCAGGACCTGCAGCAGGCACTGGGGCGGTTTGCAGCCGAGTGTGAAGCGGCTGGGATGAGAATCAGCTCCTCCAAATCCGAGGCCATGGTTCTCGACCAGAAAAAGGTGGTTTGCCCTCTCCGGGTGGCTGGTGAGTCTCTGCCTCAAGTGGAGGAGTTCAAGTATCTCGGGGTCTTGTTCACGAGTGAATGAAGGATACAGTGTGAGATTGACAGGCGGATCGGAGCAGCCTCTACAGAGATGCGGTCGCTGTATCGGTCCGTTGTGGTAAAGAACGAGCTGAGTCGTAAGGCAAAGCTCTCAATTTACCGGTCAATCGGTCAAGATCGCGGATACAAGTGGCCGAAATGGGTTTCCTCCGTAGGGTGGCTGGGCGCACCCTTAGGGATAGGGTGAGGAGCTCAGTCACACGGGAGGAGCTCGGAGTAGAGCCGCTGCTCGTACATGTCGAGAGGAACCAGTTGAGGTGGCTCGGGCATCTGCTCAGGATGCCTCCTGAACTCCTCCCTGGGTGGTTTTCCGGGCATGTCCCACCAGGAGGAGGCCCCGGGGAAGACCCAGGACACGCTGGAGGGACTATGTCTCTCGGCTGGCCTGGGAACGTCTTGGAATCCCATCGGAGGAGCTGGAGGACATGTCTGGGGTGAGGGAAGTCTGGGAGTCCCTGCTTAGACTGCTGCCCCCGCGACTCGGCCCCGGATAAGTGGAAGAAAATGGATGGATGGATATTATTTAAAAACTAAACAACTTTTACATGTTTTTTTTTTTTTTAGAGTGGCACAAGTATTTGAGAACATCTCGACACCATCACTTCGAGCACTCAGCCTTAGCTCCTCGCAGTTGACACTCAAAGGAACAGGATCAGCAATATTGATGTTGGGAAGGTCAGGGAGAGACCTTGTATTGCAGAAATAAGAGCAAGGTTACTTCATTAGTGTTTCTATGTAGTGCAGTGTTTGCTGGGCTGACTTCGAGAGTTCAAATTTACTTGTTAGGCATATATCAAACTGTTCCATGGGTTTCTTCCAGGAAAAACTCTCAGTCTTAGATGTGTTGAGACTGGATGTGGTCGGGTTTTTGGTTCCTTCTCTGGGTGTAGAAAGCACTTAAATGCAAAGCACGCTGACTATACTTGTGAGACTGCATCAGTTACAGAATTGGCTGATGCAGTCTCAAGATGTTGGCGTGAACTGTCAAAGTGAGGCACACATGGTTCACATTGAGGAGAAGGCTTCAACTTCATATCAACATCACCCGTCTAAGAAGAGCACTCTGGATATGTGTGCCTCTGCAGTTGCACAGCTCAAGGCAGCTGGTTTAAATCAGTCAACCCTAAATGGTTTTGTTTCTTGCCTGGAAGAAGCTTTTTCTGAGATCCAGGCTCAGGCTAAAAATGCAGCTTTACAGTGTTTGTACTCATGGGATATAGAAATTGTGAACAAAATTCGTAGTCCTTTCAGATGCTTGAGAATCCATTTACACCCATAAATTCAGAAAGTAAATGGGTAAAACATTTTGCTGAGAAATGGAGAATTGTTGACCCTGTGGAAAAGGTTCTTGCCACACGTTTTGACAGTAGAAGAAGCAAAGCTTCTGGTGCCTATGAGCAAGTCATTGTTAATGATAAATTTGCTTACATCCCCATTTTGGAAACCCTAAAAACAATGTAGCTAAACCCAAATCTGGCAGTAATATTAAACAGTCCACATAATCAAAAAGAAGGCATATATTCGGACATGATGGATGCCACCTATTTGAAAGAAAATCCTCTCTTCTCTCGGAAGAAAGATGCTTTGTAGATCAGTTATTTTATGGTGATTGGGTGCCATTTATTTTACATTGAGGAATTTCCCACCAGTTTATAATTCTTCACTATGAAATATCTACTAGTGTGTCTGTTTCACGCCCAAGATGTCAAGTAGTATGGCTTCAATGCTGTACTTGAGCCTCTCGTCAGTGATCTTAAAATTCTTGAGAGTGAGAATCTTAAAATTCCCATGTCTGATTATGTAGTTTATGGAACAAAAGTTCAAGTTACTGGGGACAATCATAGTATTTTTGGCTTTGTGGAGTCATTTGGGGCTCGCTATTGCTGTCGCTTCTATCTTCTTGAAAAAGAAAAATTACAAACTGTATTCTGTGAAGATGACACTGAAGTAATATTAAGAACTGTTGAGTTACATGCGCAACATTATCAAACTGTTGAGTCAGACTCTACACAGTCTCACGTATTTGCTGTGAAACGTAGTTGTTTGTTGAATTCACTGCAGTATTTCAACACAGTCAACAACTTTGCTGTTGTCAGGCATGACATTCTAGAGGATGTTGGGCAGTTTTAGATGAAGCTTATTCTCCAATACATTCAAGAAAACTACATTAGTGTGGAACAGTTTACAGGTAGAATACATGCTTTTGATCATGGTTACAATCAGCAGGGAAATCGTCCACCAGGAGTCAAATTGTGTGATGGAAGTAATGATTTGGGACTTAATACTATACAATTTTGGTGCTTACTGTGCAACTTGCCGTTATTGTTTGGGGATTTAATAGAGACAGAAGATGAGCATTGGGAACTTATACTTTTGCTTCTCCAAATTGTCAACATTATATTTTCTCCTGTTCTTTCTTAAGGTATGACAATATACCTAAAACATTTAATCGCTGATCATCATAGACTCTTTAAGTGCTTATTTCCAACAATGAATCTCTTTCCGAAGCATCATTCCATGCTCCACTATGCCCGTAGCATAAGGAAAGTTGCTCCAGTCCTCCACAAGCCAAACATAACTTCTTTAAAAAAAGAAAAAAAAAAAAACAGTTAAAAAGCTTCAAAAACATCACACCGACTTTAGCCAAGAAGCATCAGAGTTGTATGGCATTGTGCCAGGAGTCATTTACCAGGGAACAGCTGACTTTAGGTCAGGGAAAGATCATTTAACCCTGTCAAATCAGACAACGTCCAAGTTGAGATGTGACTGGTCAACAAATGTGTTTTCTGTTAAGTGGGTTAAATGTCAAGGTACAGAATATCGTCAAGACAGCATTGTTTGTACGGAGGTACTTTCTGGAATGCCTGTGTTTTGTATGATCAAAGCCATTTCTGTGATCAATGAGATTGTTGTCTTCTGTGGTGAACTGATGGACACCGTCTATTTTGACCAACATTTCTATGTTTTTAAGATCAGACCTCATCCACACAAAGTTTCAAATGTTTTTACAGTGAATGAGTTGTGTTACTACAAGTCATTTGATGTTCAAATGAAGTATGGAACCTTGGATTCATCCATGTATATTGCACCTTACTGCCATTTTGTATTTTAGGTCAATGTTTTATTGAAATAGTTTTAACATCAATAAAATGTAAATTATATTTCAAATTGTATTATATATATTTATTAATAGCAGATTGTAGTTTACACTACAAAAGGAGTGGAGTTGACTCTTGAGTAAATGTGATGATTAAATTTGTGCCGTATCGGCAGGTGCAGGTGCGGACCAAGGAGTGCAGACTCGGGGCAAGTTCACAGTGTTTATTTACAGTTTGTGCAGAAATAGTCAATAGTTCATTAATCATACATGGGGAGCAGGGAGCGGGAGGCAGACCAGATGGGCATAGTGCAGAGCAGGAACGGGAAAGCCAGGAACGGAACAAGAACAGGATCGGGACGAGACCAGGGCAAGCCGAGCAGGAGTAGTCCAGAGCGGGCACAGAGACAGCCAGGGCCGGAGCACGACAGGACCAGGAACGGGGCCGCGGAGGGCCGAGCAGGAGTAATCCAGAGAGCGGGAGCCAGCCATAAGTGTCATTATTAGCACTGCAACAGAGTAAATAATGAACACTACTTTTAGTACTATTGACACTGTTTAGAGTAAATAATCCGCTAGAGTAAAATTCTGAAAACACTGCTCACTGTCATCATCTTACTCTAAAAGTGTAAGATTATAATATAATAATAATAATAATAATAATAATAATAATAATAATAATAATAATAATAATAATAATAATAATAATATTTTACTCTGAAGCTAGAGTAAATCTTACTCTGTACAGATAGTGTCAAATTTTACTCTTTAAGTGTTGGTTTAACACTTGAAAATTGACTGTGTAGGAGTAATTATGGAGAGCAACATGGAAACCCCACACCCGGCATATAAAAACTAAGATAGCCAAGAGCGTCACAATTACAAATAAAGTAAAACAATATCTTAATCACGATGCAATCTGTACATTATACTGCTCACTAGTTCTCCCTTATTTCACATATTGTGTTGAAATATGGGGAAACAATTACCAATGTTCAACTAACCCATTATTCTTGTTGCACACAAGCAGTGCAGATCATTCACATGGTTGGTTTTCAAATCTTTTCATCCAGTCCAAAATTTTTTTTAATTTTCCCACCTTGTAAAATATTATACTGTAATTATATAATTCAAAGCCTTCAATAAGGTATTTCCATGTAACCTGCAAAAGTGTTTTGCTCTTAAAGAGAGAACTTACAATTTGAAAGGCCATGGAAATTTTATACTACCTAATGTTTGACCTACTCGTAAAAGGTTTATGTGACTGTATGTGGGATGAACCTGTGGAATGCTCTGGATTTACAACAAAAGCAGTGCCAAAGTATTGATAAATGTAAGTTTTTATATAAAGACATGGTCGGGTCTGAATACAGAGAGAGGCCAGTTTAAATACTGCACTTTCTCTGTATCAGTGTTGATTCTACTTTATGCTTATTGTTTACATAATATTGCAGTCTTCTTGTTCTTACCGTTGTTGGTAAGTTTTTCTTTCTGTTACAATTTAGAAATGCCTTATGTTACTTATAGTAACACTGTACAACTAAATTATTGTCAGTGACATTTTGCTGCATTTTTTGTCATCAACTGAATGAGTATATATCCTCCTGAGACCCGAGCTCTTGCATGACATGCTGTATTAATTTCTCTTTGTTATTTCGGTTGATTGGGACCAGATGAGTCTCAATAGAATTAGAAAAGAATTATCTTTATTATGTAGTTTCTGAGAAAAAAATATGTAAACCAAACGTCCTCATATGTGGACATTTTAATCATTTTGATAAAACATTTGAATAATGATTCGCAAAAACTATTTATTAAAACCCTGAACACAGCAACACTTGTCCTGAATGTAAAAACAAAATGAGAAACAACAATTGTGCCTCTTGGAACAATGTGTCTCGTGTGAAGAGCTGCTGATAGGAGCAGGAAGAAAAAAATAAATTATTCTAATTAAAATATTCTAAACATTCTAAACTGTTAAAAAATGAATATATATAATATATTTGCATTGTTGCTGTTCTTGTATGCTGTTATTCTTCTTCTAAAAATTTGCATTGGCCTAGACCAGTGGTCCCCAACCTTTTTATCACCGCGCTTGAATCACTACTATTGAACCCTCAGTAGTAAATGCACAAGTTTGGGGTCTTTGTAAAGGTAACACCCTATAGTTTTACCCACAGGTGTCAGAATCACTGTAAGTTTGTCTGCTGAGCATTTATACACTTTGCTAATACTAATGATTACACATGATACACATTTGACCCACAATAGCAGAATAAACCACGCTTACCGATCAGGAACAGCATCCAGTCCATCAAAACATAAGGTCCTCTGCTCCTGAGTCCACCATGAGATCTTCACTCGGTTCTATGAACCGCTCCGGGTCCGAGATGCCTCTAGTTTAACTTGTACAATCATCCACAGTGTCCTCGGTCGCGTACTTCCTTTGTTTTGTCCGTTTCGTCATGTTTAAAATGCAAAAGTGCCGCAAAACAGTGCGTAAAATTACGCAACTATGCGCGCGGGCCGTCGGAACGCTAAGTGGTTAAGTTGTCGCCGCTCAAGTGACGGAAATGTAACTGAGAGAATCCGGTCATTTTTCAAAATAAAAGATTTTTCAAAATAAACGATTGTTCAGACTCAGATAATAAATACAATGGAAATAATTAATTATTTCTTGGACGGCCGGTGGCCCGGTACCAATTGATCCACAGACCGGTACCGGTCCACGGCCCGTGGTTGGGGACCACCGGCCTAGACAACCCAAAATGTGTTGTCCACATATGAGGACACCAGGTCTGAGGAGGTTAAGTATGTATGTGTATGTATGTGTATATATGTATGCATATGTAATATATATGTACACAGTATATGATATGTATGTGTGTGTATATATATTTTTTTCAACCGAGTCAAAAGTTTAAACAAAGCATTTAATGTATGCTCTAATGGAAGTCAAGGGTGGGCCTTACTAAGTTTTCTTCTTCCCACTCATTTTCGAGCTTGTATAGGAACAAATCTTTGAGATGTGCTTTGTGTGTGCCTGATACGTGTGCTTGAAATGAAAAAATAAAATGAAATGAAAATGAAGACAGCGCTGCGGAGCACATGCTTTTGTTATGATACGTTTTTACTCTATGGACCTGCTTTGCCCTCCATCTCCGACCCTGCTCTTCTCACTGGTACTGTCCTCCCTGCCTCAGACCCTGCTCCTCACGCTCCCACCTTGGGCCATGGCACTATTCCCAGAGTTCGGTCTTTTTGGTCCCCCTTGCCCGTCGTTACGACAAGGACAAACAGACTGAAACAAAGTCAGAAGGGTTTAATGAGCCATGTTTCCGTTAAAAACATAAAGTCAAGACTAAAAGAAGAAATAAAATCATGAATTAAAAAGGACTTGTGACATAAAGATCTGACATTGAGCACAGCAAGTTTCAGATTAGTTTCAGTAGGACTGGATGTTATCGTCTTACAAGGAATGTGAACTAAATGTCTCTGATTGGATAGTCTAACTGTCCTTCTGTTAATCAGTCTACATGGTGTAACAGTAGATATAGCTCCATCACAGGGCCTCAGCATGATATTATTTTTATCATGACTGTATGTCCTGAGACAGCAGAGGCCCTGTGTGTCCTAGCTCTTGTTGATAACAGCTCTGGGGGAAGGCAGGTAAGGGCGAGCAGGGGGGAGTTTGGGTGAGAGAGCAGGGGGGAGTTTGGGTGAGGGACCAGGTAAAGGCCGAGGAGGCAGAGCAGGGGGGAGTTTGGGTGAAAGATGAGGGGGGATAGGTGGGTACGGGGAAGAGTTCAGCATAGTTGATGTCAGAACTCTCGATCGCTCTATATTAGGTGTGAGGGGAGCCATCTTAATTCCTGATCTGATGAGACTTTCTAGATGGTCGGGAAGGGCCATAGGTGAAGGTGGGGAGGAAAAGGAGAGTGAGGAGTCCCTAGAGGGAGTAGATGTAGCAAAGGGGACCCAGGGCTGGTCTGTGGGCAGGGGAGGTGATGTGGGTGCTGCTACGACTGAAACCTCTGCTGAGGCTGTCACAGACAGGTTCAAGGCCTGTGATGTGGGCCCTGGGGGAAGTGACGCTGGAGATGCATCCTTCATTTTTGAAGGTGGTGGTGATGCTGATTTGTTCTCTTGGGGAGGTGGTGGTGCTGCTGAATCCTTCGCTGGGGGAGATGGTTGTGCTGCTGGTGGTGACTCCTTCCCTGGGGGAGGTGGTGGTTGTAGTTGTGGTGCTGCTGGTGGTGCTGACCCATTGGCTCGGTCTCTGGTTGGTGCAGCAGGAATGCTTCTCTCATTCCTCTTTTCTCTCACTGGCCCAGGACCCTGTCCAGGCCGGTTTCTCAGAGCGTGGAGGAGGTTATCTGTCAACACTCTTACTCCACCTCTGCTCAGGTGCGGGCCATTTCCCTTGAACAGGTCCTCTCGTTTCCAGAATAGATCAAAGTTCTCAACGTAGTGCAGTCCTCTGGCTGCACATTCGTTGAACAGCCATGTGTTCAGCTGAAGCAGCCGGGTAAATTTGTTCATCTTCTTTATGTCTATGCTAGGAAGAGGTCCACTGATGAAAGTCTTAACCTCCACTTTATCAAGGTTCTCAAATAATTCAATGAAATGCTTTTTCAAGATTTCAGTCTCATTCATTCCGGTGTCAACTGCACCCATGTGCACAATCAGCTGTTTAGCTCCTTGGTATGTTTACAAAACTTTTGGGAGGAGTTTTGTAACCTCAGAGACAGTGTGACTGGGGTACGAGCAAGTTTGGATTCCACTGTGAGTCACATCTCTGATAGCCCCGTCTCCTAGCAGCAGCATATCTCTGACCTTGACGTTTGGCACAGACCGCCTGTCTGCCGCCGCTCTTTTGCCAACTTCATTGCTCTTGTTTTGCGACAAAAATCCATTTTCCGTTTGTATATTAACATCAACATCAGTCTGTGACAGTGGTAAAAATCTGTTTGTAAGCTGTATTTTGGGTGATGTAACTCTTATCACTTGTCGCGTTGGCTTGAAATTCTTGTCTTGACACTATCACTCAGGTTTAAGTTGAAAGTAGCAGTTTTTTCACTCTCTTCTCTAAAAGTAACTATAGGCTGCTTACCACTGGAGGTCACAGGGAGCGTTCGGTGAAGTTCTTTTCAGATTCTAAAACAAATATCCGTGCTTGTAGCTCAATAATTTGTTGTTGATAGTTCCGACAACGTTCGCAGAAAGAATTCCTTTTGTTTCTTCCCACGGACATGTTGGTGGCTCGTCAAAAATGTTGTTAAAAAATGTAAAAATGGTTTAAAAATCTTGGTTTACTTAAGAGAAAATCATAACTAAACAAATCTCTCAGCAATGGAAGAGGTAAAATTATTAAAAAAGCAAAGTAAGGAGGAAGCAGCAGGAGCAAGCAAGGTTTGCGTCTGCACTCTTCAGAAGCAGTGAGTAAGTACGACAACAACAAGCTCCACCTGTCCAACATCCAGCAGTAAAACAACAACCACCAGCTCCAGCTCCAGCCCAAATGAACCCAGGAGTTATAATCTACATGGCTCCTGGAGGAAGGGGAGGACAAGGAAGAGGACGAGGAAGAATAGGAAGAGGAAAAGGAGGAAACATGAATATGCAACTGTCAGCTTTTCCCGGAGGCACACCGCAAATAAAAATCCAGTAGGCTCAAGTAGATCCACAAACCAGGTTCTTTATTTTAGTTCGAACAGACGCAGGCATCATTCAAACTGATTTGACACAATCTCCTGATTTTACATCTCCAGAGTGGGCTCTATATACTAGTAGCACACGTCACATTCTCTTAATGATTAGCTTGGAATATACAGACATGTACATGTTATCTGGTCTTTTCTTAAGAAACACACATCTTGGTACAAAATGCACATAGCATAACACTTCCACGTCCATGTACGTTCCAAGTACATTATGACATAATCGTGCCACACTGGCACCCACGAAAACATACAGGTCAAAGTATAATATATCATGGTACATGAAATGTTAATCTCACACAACCCAAACAATGTTATGCATGTGGTGGAATTGGACATTGGTCAAGAGATTGCCCACTAAGGCAACAACAAATTCAGCTGTAACATGGATACAATCAGGTGCCACCACAACAGGGGTACAATCAAAATTTCATGCAAAATGCTCAGCCGCTGATGCAGCAGGTCCAACCACAGATACAACCAGCTCCAACCATGATGACACAACAAAGTCAGCTCCAACCACAGATACAACCAGCTCCAACCATGGTGACACAACAAAGGACAATATGGACTACCCCAAGCCAGAAGAATGATGCCACTTTGCCGTGACAACTATGCTCAATATCCTGATGACCACGGCTGTTTTGATGAATATGACAACTGAAGGGGCCTACAGCCATACCAAGGCCAGTCGCTGAAACCATGGAGAACTGAACCAATGGTGGTCGTGATGATAAATGGACAGAAGATACATTTTTTAGTGGACTCAGAAGCCACAGGTTCCTGCATAAGACACCCATTTCCACTGACTACGAAGACTATGTCCATTTCCGGCTGTTTGGGAAAACCAGAAACAAAACATTTCACTGAACCATTGGCAGTAAGCATGAATTTCTTTACCTACCAGATTGCAAAATCTCGCTCTGTGGAAGAGATCTTATGTGCAAACTCTCATTGTCTCTAGTTTTCTGTCCAGAAGGACACAAACTACTCACAAAATCACAGACTATTGCATTGATAAGAAGCCTGGAACCAAAGAACCACACCAAGATTTTATACTTGTCCCCTGATGTGATAGAAGATTTGAAAGCACCAACCACAGTCTACTGGACACAAGTCCTAACTGATCTGGAGGCAGAACAGCTACTAAGAAGAGTGGCCATAATGAAATGCAAAGCTCACACTAAAGGAAATGAGTTAATTTCTCAAGGAAATCATGTGGCAGACACAGCCGCAAAACAAGCTGCCAACTACAATGGAAGAGCAATGGCTGCCCGAAGATCCTCAACTACAAATGGAGAAAATGACACAGAAACATCAGACAAAATACCAGAAATGCCTGACACAGCACCAGAGACGACACCACAAGGAATCATCGAAAAAATATGTAAGAGAAATCCAAGAAGCAGCTGGAGCATATGAACATTCTGTCTGCACACAGAGAGGAGCTAAAAAAGATGATGGACTATGGAGAAACTATGAAGGAAAAGTTGTTGCACCAGCAACTCTTACAGATGCTATTTGATGAATATCATGGGCCAACACACAGAAGCTATGAAGCACTCCTGAAACACATTGACCTTTGGTGGCACCCACACATGAAATCACTTTTGCGATATTGGATTGACACTTGTCACATCTGCCAAACCATGAACCCCAAGAAGACCTCCACCTGGCACTTTTACACTTCCAGATAAACCTTTTGAGAAGATTGTGATGGATTTTACGGATATGGGCCCTGACATGCACATTCGCGGTTTGACATCATGACTATGTCCAAATGCTTCAGAAAATAGTCTCTGAAATGCGCAAATGCAGAGAAAGGACTCACACTGTTCAAAATTACTGCAGACGCTGACAATTACCTGGCCCCTGGGTCCTGGATCTACATTAAAGTACACAAACGCAATAACTGGACTCAACCCTACTAAACTGGACCCTACAAAATCACTCAATCAACCGGGAGATCTGTGCAGGTCCAGCACGGCGATTCTAAGTTCTGGTACCATCTATCACATTGCATCAAGTGTCCAGTGGACCCCACTCAGCATACCCTTGCCGAGGTTCGCGCTGACATCAACACAGCAGCTCCAGAACCAGATGGGGAGGGACCAGGCACACCCAACCCCGGGGCTCCGGGGGAGGAAGAAGAGAGAGAAAAAGGGGGAGTATAGACCATGCCCTCAGACCATACCTTACCTGAACTTCTTTATTTTTTCTTAATCATTTCTATTTTTCTTGTTTTAGCTTGGTGGTATCTACACAATAGTGAGATGAAAGAGGACCTCGGACAGCCAACAAGATCAACCACAAACACGACAAATATAACAAGTGACACGCACCCTCCAACTGGAGAGGATCGCAACAATACAGGTATGAAACGGAGAGCACTAAAAAGGGCACCAAGAGAAACAGGTTTAAAATCTACATTTTTATATCAAAATTAATTGTTTAGAAGGACAGGACTGTACAGCACAATTTGACGTATGTGACTTTCTGACCTGCACGACTGACCCTTGTGAACTCTCAAATAAAAAATGTTCTATTGTATCAGACATGAAACCTGGATATTTGATTACAATTGCCTCAACTACTGACTGGACCCATAAATACAAGCCAGACTTTCCACAAAATCCTACTTTACCTAAACACCTCACTATAATAAGAAGCCCCAAGCCATATCCACACTGTAATGCAGTCATTTTAACACTGAAATCACCTGCTCCATCTGATAATAGTACATTTATCCTATGCCTACTTAAGTCAGTGGGAGAACTTACAACAAAGTTTTCATTATATGTACATCCACGCCCACCATCACGAAACGCCAGCATTGTTAAGTATTTTGAAGAACTATCTATGTCCCAAGTAATCTCTCTAGAGACAGGTGCAGACATTGGAGCAAATTAATGGTTAAAATGGGTTTGTTTGTTTGTTTATTATTTAATGAAGGGACAATGCATATTAAGAACAGAGGCATGGGGAACGAATCCCACACCTGTAAATATGCAGGATTATAGCCAGTGCTAATTTTCATGCTTTGTCCCTTGCTAGAAAAACAAACAAACAAACAAAAAAACCCAGCCACACCTCAGCTTATAAAAACAATAAGTACAAAATACAAAGTACAAAATACAAACCCTCTTTCATATCTTAAAACTCATCCATAGACCACTGCCCTCAGATCACCAGATCTCGTACAAACTTACAGTACATACATTCACAATACAGTCCACTCGCACACCACATCTACCTATAATCACAGCCTACACCTTAATAAGCTAAACATTATACATTCATGAGAAACTACATTTGAAATTCTCTATACAGTACATGTACAATAATGTCTTGTGCAGACAAAAACACAGCATTAACATTAAAATCCATTCAAGTTAGTGATTATGTGGACAAGTTTGATTGTCTAACAGCCATGACTTGAGTTGTTCTGAAAATGAGCTGAGAGTGGGCAGCTCACGTATTGTTACTGGGGTAGTATTCCAAGTTTGAGAAGCTCGAAAAGAGAAAACATTCTGTCCAAAAGTGCTTTTTCTAGATGGAATCATACAGTCACCTCTGGAACCTGCTCTTGTAGATCTAATTTGACATTTTTTGACAAACTCTTGCAGAACTGTAGGAGCCAACCCGTGCAGAATCTTATACACAAGTGTGCAGTCTGCCAGTTTGATCATATTGTCATAACCTAACATGTTATGTTGTTTTAGAATTAAACAATGATGATATGACTTTGGGTTTTTTGTCTAAAATTTTGAGGGCCTGTTTATAAACCGTTTCAACAGGTTTCAGAGTGGTCTTACATGCTGAAGTCCAGCTTGTCATACAGTACATCATATGAGGGACAATCATTGCATTAAAGTATAGTTTAGAAGCATCCAGTGTTAAATTAACTCTAATATGTCTAAAATTTGACAGATAAAAT